>NC_057328.1:1332737-1657659 GCF_018924745.1 Marasmius oreades
CCAGCCTGACAGCTAGGAAGGGTTATGGGGTACGGAGGAGACGCAGTTGCCATACAAATGTTGGGTAGGGAAAGTGGCTTCACAGATTGGATGACCTGTCGATCGAAAGTGTTATATGGTCGTATGTAGTAGACCGGTAAGTTGGCATTGTACAGCCTGATCGCATCAGTGTCGTTCCAAACGAAGGCGCCCATCCGATTCTCGACCTCTGCATCTCTATTTGCATCTCTTCGCGTCGACCTCGACCTGGAGTGGAAGGTTTCCGTGAAGTCGAGTAGAGCCACAGAATACATCCAATTCCGCCTGAGTTCCGCCAAGCCCCTACGTACATCCCGTAGGGACATAGAACTGGATGTAACTCGTGTCAGACACATGGTAATGTTGTTGTCAAACTCCGTGAGGAGTCTGACAATACCTCGGCCACTTGGAATATGGCCTTGGTGAATGTAAGGTGAGGTCCTGTTGCGAAGCCTATTGATTGAAAACTGCAACTCTGTTGATAGTCGAACATCCAAAGTCCCTTCCTTGCGCTCCCGTCCTGCACGTGAAAAATCCAAGTCTTTCTCATCAATCTTTGACCACATACAACTGTCGCTCACATAGGGGTGATTGTCAGATGAAGGGAAGCGAGGAATGCATGTAAGGTAGAGATTGCTTGTATTAATCGGCTGCGGCCATTGTATTGGATCGTCTTCTCCGTAGAGGCCGTCCTTTCTGCGGTACAGATCGCGAGTCGACCCGAAGGGAGGTTTTGGAATAGAGAAACAGTTTGGAGAGGTGATGAATTCACGGGTTCGAGTATGTAATGACGCTACGAGGCCGTCATTGTAGGTAATCTCTTCTAAACGATAGTTAGCAGGAGAAATACTTAATGGTTACGGGAGCGAGAGAAACCAACGCTTAAAGTCGGGAGAAAGTGTGTTCCTAGTTAGGTCCTTTTCTTTGAGTTCCATAGTGAAGAACCACAGCTTCTGCTATGGTATATACGCGACTTCTGCCACAGAAGGAAAGAGCTTGTCACTGCAAGCGGAATGTGTATGAGCTCGAATTCCTTGGTTGATTTCAGTATCCGCGACTGCTGCCACGGAAATGGGGTAATTCCAGTCGAGTGTAAGAATAACGGGGTCTGGAACGCGTAAGCTCGTGTTCAAGTAGTTGTTGCGGAGTGGGGACTTACCTTTTATCTAAAATAAAGCTTGAGGCGACGATGTGAAGTGGTACATGAGAGTCTAAATTAAGGCCAGTTTATGGTGGTTTGTTTGTTCCATTCACGTGCAACATCAAGAATGACGACGTTGATCCCTGTTGATCCTATATATTTTGATGCAGTCGTCGCTTTGATGCAGTCGCTCAACTTAACTCGCAGCAGAAAGTTGTGAGAAACCCCGGCAGAAGTCGGGGATTATCCTTTCCTTGTCTCTCGTCTACCCCTTGATCTGCATCAGGATAATAAGATAATCGCTCTCCGAGTCAACAGTTGAAAAGATCTTCTGCAGCTATCCTATCACTACACCCTCCTTGACCTTGTCTCATACGCTTTCTACACGACTACCGTTGCGTCAATTATGGAATATATTCTAGTAAATATGTGTTATCGTTGCAACAATCTGTATCAAGTTATACTCGGATGAAGGGAGCAATTATTCGCAAGTCCATATCTCTCTTGGAACTTGGAAGTGCGTTGAGCTAACGATTCGCTTCCTCCATCCGTACAGCAATCCCCTTGACCAGCTCAACGATGTTTTCGTCGGTAACATCTTCAAGCTCCGGATTACCATCAATGAGGTCGAGGACGACATCGATTATATCGTCAATGTCAGTAGACGTGTCTACATGCTGGTCGTCACCCTTTGAAGTCGAAGGACGAGGCGTTAGCGACACACGGTGTTCTGGTGGCTCTGTGTTCAATAGCTTTTCTGGCAAGTCAGGCACGTTCCGTCCTGGATCGTGCAAGTCGATGTGAGCGTACGAAGTCGTACGACAAAGTTTACGACCTTGTTTATGATGTTGAATTGGTGTGGAAGAACTGCTGCCCTTGGAGTTATTGACAGAGTTGCCCCAGTTGTCGTAGGGTGAGTGGCCACTTTGCTGGGTCATACATCCGTTCCTCTCTCTACCTGTAGCCCAGTGCAGACCGTCCAGGTCTTGCCACTGAAACTTGACCGTCTCGAACGTATGTTGAAGCTGTTGGTCGAGCAACTATAGAAATGTCAGGTCAGTTAAATATAGAAAGAAGTCAGCTTACAGGTGTCAGACTCCATGGCTTGGCGTCTTCGAGAGCTTGCATGGCTTCGAGTTTAATCTGCTGGCGCCAGCGTTCTCTCCGGCTTGGAGTAGTGTACTTGGAGCAAGGGGACATGATGATGGATGGAAGTATCACCGATCGTTAGGCTGAAAGTACCCCAGAACTTGCCTGCGGTGAAGCTGATGCCGGTCTACAAAGGGGACATTGAGCCACTACCCTTTTGTGTTTCATTATTTTTGCAATGATTTCAGCCTAAAAGATTCAAAGCACCGTTGTAGCGGGTTGTACAAAGGGAAATGAAAGCGCGCTTTTGAATGACTAATAGGCGCCTAGGCCCTTGGGATTGCTGTTACCGTTCGCCGTAAATCCGTGAAATAAGACTAGCAGAATCCACTGTCGAGAGATGAACTGAAAGCACTCGCTTTTCAACAACGGTGCCTCCTTGATGACTAAATATTAATAGGACGTGGACAACCAACACGCAACGTGTTATATATACACCAACATTATTATACACCTTCATCAATAACACGTGCAGCAAAAAAAAAACAAGGCAATGTACAATAAACAAGACCTATAGCTAGATACTACCCTAACACCGCACAATGGTATGGCAAACCCACAATATGTTGAATGAGGCCACACGTAACAACAACATACTAATAAGAAGAGTTTGTGTCCAATTCCCTCCTCAAACTTCGTCATGGTTGGACTTTTTTACTAGTTTTCCCATTTTACTTGCAATGCTGTCGAGGCGTATGCACATATCGTCATCAAGTCTTGTATGTTTGTATTGAATTTCGGTCGAAATGTCCTCGATTTGCCTTTTCAGGAAACTGATGTCGTTGACGGGTTCGGCGTTGCTGCCCTTTTCGCCAGTGGATTGAACAATATGGTCCATGCGGTGCGATTGATCCTAAACGATCGTCATTTTAAACAGATGGGGCGCGCACTGTATACAATTACTCACATGGGGAACAGAGACAGAATAACTTCTATGTGAGCAATGGTCAACTGGTGGTTTGTGAGATAAAATGGACAGCGTGTATGCCAGAGGAATTTGTCTCACCTTCATCCCTACCAACTAGTGAGCTATTGGGTAATCCTCCATCCACAAAGGTGTAATCGTCGCAAGATTGGCCCAAATTGGCCTGGATGTTGTTTGGCACCGAATACGGAACGGAAAACTGAGCCGGTGCGTTTACTGTTTGTACCAATGGTCATCAACGTCACAAATGCAGATGAAAACCAGGAATACGTACCTGGCAGAGGGGAAGGTGGCCTGTCATTGCTCCTGTTCCTGTGCATTTTATCCGCTGAAATCGGGGCAGTGTAGTCTGTACCATGTCGCCTGGCATTGGTCGTTCTGGTGCGTTTTCGAGTAATGGGGGCTGGTGGTGGACTTGGGGTTAACTGTAACTGTTCTGGAACAAAATGAGTATTAGAGCGACATGGAACGAAAAAGAATTACCGATGTTGGACTTGCCCTCCTCGTCAGCCACTTGACCCGGTTCCACATGCCCTCCTGATGACTGGTGGCCACGAGAATATTCTTCCAGTAGTGCATCGTAGGCTTCATCTGTTAACTTCAACCTTCCCTTAATAACATCCCGTTGGAAGGCGATGGTTCTACTGCATGTTTTTCCTCGCGTACGACATTGTTGGCATTGGATGGGGGAAATTTTGAACTCGCAAATTGTATCGATTTTCTGGCAGTGCAAACACATGGACTATTTTCAATGGTGATCAATGGTTGATGCGAGGCAAGCTAAAGAATATAACATGAAGACGATACCTACCTTCCCTGCTTCTGAAAGCAGCCATAATTTTTTCTCGTCGGCTGTGCCTTTGGCAGTTTGCACACGCATGAACTTGCTTAAGAGTTCCGATTGGTTTGACATGCGAAACTATAATCGACAGATGGTGGTTACAAGTGAAAAACAAACATAGCAAGTAAAGTAACACGTGATTTATATATATACTGTAAAAACATCACGCACCACAGCATGTGGTCAGATATAATGAGTAATCGAATCAGACTTTCGACATATAACCAGGATTAACAAGCGGTTTTGAGCCATGCCTCAGTCTACACCTTGACCATGAATATACCATCGAGATTGGCATGCATGTGTTCAAGAACGTTGGAGTCAGGGCTGTGTAGTATATTTTGTAGATAAATTTTGACTCGACACTCATACAGTAAATACGGTCTGGTACACTATCACGACCAACATTCCTACATATCTAGACAGTTTGATGACTTGACCATGCACAAGGCCAGTCACTTACAGGATTATGTGACCTAGAAGGTAGATAAGAGGAATGATGAGTCCCGCTGGATTTTACGTGGAAGGGAATAAATACGGTAGAAACCTACCGTCCAATCTCCAAATGAAACCCACAATGGAGATGGTGGTGTCTTCCTGTGTCAAAGGAAATTTTGCGAAGACGTACACCTCGTCAATCGTGGTCGCGCGCCATTCGGCGACAATACCCTGAATAAAGGGCGCGCTTCGTGGTTCTGAAATCTTCGACATCAGATCTACGAAGTCAAGCGCATTCAGGACTTCAAAATCCTTTGCTGCAGGCAACCCGGGTAGGTCAAGGTTCACGAATAGGAAGGGATTCGCGGTCTTCATTCGAATACGTTCATGATCTTCGTTGGTTGTGGGGTCCATGGTAGAGGCATAGGCGACGATGCGCTGTGCTCGTGCGGTAGTATGTAGAGAGAGGGTGGTGCTAGCAAAGCATCTCAAGAAACGGCGGTTGTCCGTTGTAAGATACCACTTATCACCTGAAAACAGTAGTGAGGAGGAGAGCAGGCCAGGCCAAATAGTTCAACGCACAGAGTTTCCGGCATTCACCTCGATGAGTCGCTTTCCAGTGCGACTTTTGGCAAGCGTAAGAGCAGTAGCCGACCTTGTCGCAGCCTGCACAGCGCTTGAAAGTTGTCAGGGAGTCTCCTGAAGAACACTATAGGAGGTAAAGTGTCAGCGAGTCAGAAGGAAGATGAGTCAGAAGGTACCTTTGGATGATTTACACAGACGTGCAGCGTTCCTTCAGCTTTCATTGTACGGCGTACCTGACGGACGCCAAAAGCTTTCAGCTTCGCCCAGTCCCAAGGGGTGGAGGGCTTGGTAATAGTGTCCGTGCAATCATCCAACCCACACTTTACCAATTTTCTCCTGGCTTGTAAGAACCGGTGTAGAACATCAGGATAAACAAGGAATCGAGTGATTGTATCAAGAATATCGGCCCAAAGGGGTTGAAAGAGCATGCTGCTAGTGAACGACGGATGGGCGGTCAGAAATGCCTTCAGAATTCCTGCGTCTACAACAGCTTGAACACCTTCGCACCCAACGTCTTGTATGTGAGCAGTCAAGAGGGTCGTCACAGCCTTTACAAGCTCAAGAGCAAGCTCGATATCATGTGGTTCCTCGTGAGACTCGCGGCAGCGTAATAGGTTTCTGAGGAGATGAACAGGCGAGTAAATCCATCCTTGGGTAATGTCATGCCCTTGCGAGTTCGCGGCTAGGGCTCTTCCAAGCAGGACGAGAAGAATACTGCCGACCTTGATCAGGTCACTAGAGCTCATCCTGGGAATTTCCCGAGCCAGATGCTCGAGTCCCGAACAATTGACGCCAAGAGCCCCAAATGCCCTAGCTGGCGTGCAGCCACGCATGTTGGTCGTCGATTCTAGTTCTGGCTTCACCAATAAGACCAGATCTGACCATGCCCCCCACTTGATGATATTAAACTTCTCTTCAGCGACCGTTTCCCAGCAGGTTACGATGAGTTCTATCACAGGATCTTGAATCTGCTCCAAGACCCGCAAGTCGGTGACGACACGATGGGCGCTATCACTGGAGAGATTTGGCATGGACCTGTTGTTGTACACAATGTTGATGAGGAACTGAGGAATCGTTTCCATGGCGGTTTCCCGGGCAATCTCCATGTCAAATGAGTGGGTTGCAGGATGTACGATCAGGTCTTCCATGCAACTCTTCAGCCATGGTTCAAAAAACAGTTTCCACTGATCCTGAGTGACCCAAGTGACCAGATATTCCGTATGCCATTGGTTCGCGTGATTCCCCACATCCCTGAGCAGGGATAAAAATCCGAGGACTTGGTTGGACAGTGCAAAATGTTTGGGGGCTCTGCCAACCAGGCGAGCTTTCTCCTTTATTTCACGCATCCCGACCGAAAGGCGTGCTTCTGGTTCCGAATGAGGGGAGCTGTTCGATCTGACCATCGGTAGTGGTAGTGGGGCTTGAGTGGCTCAACGAGTGCGTGATAATGTAATGGGGTACGAAGATGAAAGTGGGTTGTGAGCTCTAGATGGCAAGTCGGTTAGAATAGTGGCGTACGCTTGAACCGTGGGCCGTGTATGAAAGAAGACAAAGAAACAAGTATATGTTGCCACGTGCTGACCAATGCAAGAAATGATTACGACGGGAGGAGTGAGGCACCGTCGGACATATAAGCGAGGGTCGACACCACGCGGGGTGGTCTTTGTTGTGAAGATGATATTGATAATGAATGGACAGTTGTCGAGAAGAAATCGTGAGGGGCGAGGTTCGCTCATGTAGAGGGCGTGCGTGAGGTAGAGAGCGAGAAGAGCCGGTCAACGCGCCAAAAAAGTTCTCGTAGGCATCCAGGAACCTGGTAAGCAAAGAGGTTGTTCTGCCCAGAGAGATCGCTTGTAACACTGCACAGATACTGTAAGGGGGCGGCAGTAATACAATGCCCAATGTTGTCCATCAGAGATTGGCCCATATCGTGGAGATGTAATGTAAAGTGGGCGGAAATCAAATCGTTGAAGAAATCTACCTATCTATGCGTCGGAAAGCAGTCGAAAAAGTGTATTAAAATGTAGTATGTAGTATATATTCCTACAGTAAGTAGAGCAGAAACTTCGGCTCGTAATACGGACAGAGTTTGGGTCGATATCACTTATAATTCACAATGGTAAAAGTCTCGAGGAACCTTTGGATATCCGATCGCATGCCTTCACGTGAGATATCAATAGACGTCGGGCCATCGATAAGGATAAGAACTTACACCTCTCGAACATGACACTCCACCTCCGCTCTGGAACTACCACAATTGTCATAACAACGAGCGCAAGCCCAACGATTTTCGTACGAGGGTGCACGAGTCATCGGGTGACCATTAGGCAGACGTTCGAACTTGGGGTCGCTTTGTGCATGTCGAGAATTATGGTGAGAGAGCTGATCGATAGTATGTGAGTTAGAGCGAGGGTAAAAGATCCTTCAGCTTACGCATTGACGCCATTTTCCGACATGAGGTTCATCTGAACAATTAAGGCACCTAAAGGTAGGATCCAAGAAGTCGAAATCATCAGCAGTGGTGGTCGCTAGAAGACGGCTCAATTTTAGCAGAAGTAGAACGGTTCTGTCGGGTGAGAAGGCAAATGAGTTCAGATTCACAGCCGTCCCTGGGCGACAAATAAATGCATTATTCAAATGCCTTATCGCTGCTCGAGCGGTAGGGTAGCGTCGCTCGCATTGAAGGCACATATATTGCGCCACAGCGAGCTCGTGGCAAGCAATACCAGTATACCATCTGGTTTCGAAGGGCAGCAGAACATCGAGGCCCACGCTGTGTGCAGCGGCTAGCAGTCGATGGCGGCCTTCGATGAAGATTTTCGTGAGCTGTTGCTGCTGCTGCCGGATCCATAGCCGAGTGTCGTGAAGAATGGGACTGCGGAGGGCTTTGAACGTTTCTTGTGTCACGTGGACGTTGTCGGGTTGGATGATTATGTCAGCACAAATCGGAAGTAGACATACAGTCTGGGAGTCGGGAAAGTCACGCCTTTCGAGAGGGAGAGAGCTCAAGACGTTCCAGAAGAACTTCTTGAAACCCTTGATTCGGTCGCTTATAGCGTTGTCAAGGAAAGGGTTCGCAAACATACTGGCCCGTCGGTGGGAATCGATAACAAGCTTGAGTTGGGGGTAAATATGCGCAGTCCAATCTGTTTACGCAACATTATAGAGATACCACAACCTCTAAAAGTTGGCAACGTACCTCGATCCCGAAGTGTTGCGACTGTACGCACCAAAGGATGGACACTAACAGTGGCCAAATCGTTGTCATTGAACCCTAGAACAAAGAGCTTTCTTTGGATACTGAGAGGAAAAAACTCAGCCTGAAGACAGCTGAAGTCGAGAAGGGGATGACTGACATAACCCAACGTTGACGCATATCAGCCTTTTGTTGGATTTCCGCTCGGTGATCCATCCAGACTTTACATTCCCGAGCGAGCTGTAAGTAGATCCTGAATGAGCCAACACTCTTCATAACAAAAACGACAACATACCTTTACCACTTCTTTATACTGCGTTCTGAGTTCCCCTAAATTTCTGCCAGATTGCAGGTGGGCAGACGCATGATGCGCAAATTTCTTGAGGTAGAGTGTCTGTCCTTTATGTCCGCCTGGTGAGGATTGATTAGGCACTCATGACCAGAATCAGAGTTCGGACGGCGTACTGATAGAGGGAATCAGGTCGTAAACGTGAACAGGGAGGTTGACCCCAAGATCCTGTTGGGAGCACAGACTACGAATGTGTAACTAACAATGACTGATTTAGATTAGGGATGACCAACTCACGCTTTGCCGGAGCATACCCGACAGAGCCACTCGAAAGCGATGTATATAGGGTTGAGAACAACGCCCCTCCATTGACGGCAGCACTTGAACAAAGGGAGAAAGTGAGTGGCTACGAATTTGGAGCAGCTCTGAAGAACGACCCACCTGACATTTGAATCTCTCGGCTTTGTATAGGAAGAATACGAGTTCGGAAGGTTCAATCCACGACGGTCGTCGCGGACATCCATCGTCTTCCAGAATCCTGACCCAGAGAAACCGAGCAGAGCTCGACACAAGTATGCGACGGAACGACGTGTTTACTCGTACCATGGTCAAAAGATCTTGACCTGGCAAACTTTGGAATATCTGCGCAGGACACGATGAAAGAACGCATTTCCCGCAAGAATGCTGAACTCACCTCCAAGGTAACCTTGCAGGGGACTTGTGTACTACGTGAAGAAAAGAAATTGGTGGGATGAGGAACGCCTATTGCATGTTCGAGATGTGAGAGCCTGGGTCTCTTGGATTTGGAGGGTATAGAGGGCATCACGAAATCGAACAAGAGTGAAGGAAGGAAGGAGTGGAGGATGGGATCAAAGTACTTCGAGTGGCCATTAAATGCATCGTCGCTTCCTCCCATCAAACCCTTTCATTAAGAAACAAAGAGACTTCTTCCACACGACACGGTTATTTTGATGGAAAACGAGGTCGAAGTACATCGTGGCGACCCTTTTGATTTAAAGTTACCCCTTAAAGAACGCTTGAAAGTCCGTATGATAAACATAAAGACCGGCAGAGCGCTTCTTCGGATATATGGCGCAAGCCATCCTCAGAAGGTTCTGTGGAGCTCAAATGTTCAGAGGAGGATGAATAGTCGACGGAGGAGTTCGAGATCGATGCTTCAGAACCGCTCGTAAACCAAGAGCTCCCATTAAGTGGACAAGAAGACTTGTGGAGTGCTTCTTCGGATATATGGCGCAAGCCATCCTGAGAATACTCCGTTAAGCCTTATGTCCTTGGGTTCTCGGTTTGCATGAGGTCGAAAAGCGATTGTGTGGTGGATACATGAACGGAATCGAGAGCTTCCAGTTGGGAACCATGAAGCGTGCAGGATGGTTCGTTGAATATATGGCACAAACCATCGTAGTTAACTAGATACCGTAAATGGTTGAGAAAAAAATCAAGACCTCTCATCGCTAAAACTCACCACTTTCCCCATGTATAAAACCCTTCTAGACGTCCGGGTCAGCCAATATAATGATGCAAAGCTTCCCGTTCCTAGTCATCATGGTCGTTATCGTCCATGGCCTGCGTCAACGCAAAATCCGATTCGATGCTGACGCAGAATTAAGAGAGAACGGGCCTGCGTAGGTTAGCCAGTCCAGCTTCCGGGTATTTGGGGTTGAAGAGTAAGGGAAACCCTCGACTACTGCCAAGGACGGGCACTCAACTACTGCTGAGGCCGCACTGAAGTGATTTGATATCGGAATGAGGGATGGACTGTTGACGCCGCACTGGAGTGATTCGACATCGGAATGAGGGATGGAATCCTCGACTGCTGCCAAGGACGGGCACTCAACTACTGCTGAGGCCGCACTGAAGTGATTCGACATCGGAATGAGGGATGGAACTCGACTACTGTTGAGGCCGCAGTACTGGAGTGATTCAACATCGGAATAAGGGATAGAATCCTCGACTACTGCCAAGGACGGGAACTCAACTACTGCTGAGGCCGCACTAATAATTCGGAGCGATTCGACATCGGAATGAGGGATGAAATGATCCTTTGGTTTCTACCAAGGATCCTCGCACGACTGCTGCCGAGGAGAGGGTATGAGGGTATAAGTTGGAAGGAGAGCTAGATTATGATTGTCACACAGTCACACGGACAGTGATGTTGAATCAGCATCCCGGCATCTTTGTAGGCACCGGATTGGCAGAAAGCGGCGTGGTGTCCTCAAGATCCGCTGTCAAAAAGTGTTGTTCAATGCTGCCGCGAGCCGCCGCAGCTTGTCGACGCTTTGTTCATTAAGCGCTCATACCATTCGTTCGGTTTTGGCACTGGCCACTGGCCCGTGCATTGTCTACCTCTTTTGTGCGCAAATGATCGCTACATTGGCCACAATAACTAACATATTTTACTACAAAATCATAATCTCGTTTAGGTTAACTTCCATCAATTTTCATTGTTTGAGTCACATTTTGGTCACATCAAACTTTTCCACATGGGATCTACATGACTATGACATGACATAGACAACACAGTTACCACATGACAGCTAAATGCCGCCAGTGTGGTCTAGTGTTCTCGTCGGCGCGTTCGGCGCGGTTCGGCGCGGTTCGTACTAGTTCGGTCTCTGATGGCGCGGCGGAAACCGTTCAGGGACAGGGTTCGGGCCGAAAAGCCGACCCAAACCGGCGAGACCGCGGTTTTCGAAAAATTTCCCCCATTTTTTGGGGACAGGATAGGTAGAAGGGGTAGATACATTGTTTGTAAGATGTATGGAGCACAAAAAACATCTTGTACTATGAAACTACAGACTTGGGCAAAGGAGGGAGATCCTGGAAGGTTTCGTTATACTTGGCCAGCCCTTGGGTGTCAAAGTGCTGTGCACTACTCACCAGTTCATTCAATTCCGCCAACTTATGATCATGCTGAAGATGCTGTGTGAAGTTAAGCTCCAACAGGAGGATCTGGAGTGCTTCCATGATGTTGGGATCAAGGAGGTTCCTTAGGTCGGTCTTCATCAACTTGACAGACAAAAATACCCGCTCACATGGGACTGATGTCCCTTGTATCACAAGATAGTTGAGGGTGATGCGATAAACTTGAGGAAAACGTGCAGCAATCAACTGTGAAATAGAGGTATCAGTCCTTCAAGGCTTCAACACATTGTCGGCATGAACAACTTACTCCCCATTGTTCAAAGATGTCAAAGATGTCCTCGGAGACTGTGGGTGGTACAGGGTTAGCAAGGTAGGCATCCACTTCAGCCTCCACACTGAGAGGAAGTCGCTGGTCAGAGTGTCCATCCTCCAAGATATTGGTAACCCAATCATCTGATGTACTAGCCCCAAATATTTCTGAGTGGTCCTCCTCGTCAGGAAGTTCTTTTTCCTGCAGATTACTTGTCAGTTGATGATGGTGCAAGAGGGATTTCCGTACCTTGACTGCATTGACGAAAGCCTGCTTGATCCTTTGGTAGTCCCTGGGGTATTTCTCCTGGATATAATGCATTTTGATTTGGGGGACGACGACTATCTTAAAGGGTAAGTGCTAGTAACTAAGTCATGCTTTGAGACTCACTCATAGACAAGAAGTAGGCTGGCACTTTGATGAGACGTTCATAATAATCATCGAGTTTGGCAATCGTGGCATCTACAGCTTCCATAAGATTTGGATTCTCTCTTTCAAATTTCATCAACCAGGCTGTCATCGAGTTGAATGACCCTAAAGCCTTGCACAATGTTGGGACTTGTTCCTTAGATAAATGTTGTTGAAAAGTGTGAGGGATCGAAAGGAGTGTTTTGACACCTTCAACTGCTCTCCATTCGGCAATGTGGAGTTGATAGTTAATTCTGACATTCTTGTAAGTGGGATCTCTGAAAAACATTTCAATAGCCTGAGTGAAAGAATCAGAAAGTTGAAAAACATCGAAGTACTAGGTAATACTTGCTGTTTTAAGGTCACTCAGTCTTGCTAGTATTAAATGAGAAGAAGACCACCTATTCACAATGTCTTTAAGAAGCTTGAGGTCTTTCTTCGACTTTGTCTTTGCTATTGAACAAGTCTGCATCGCTGCACAACGGGTCCCGCTAGAATGCAACTGAATCACAATTAGACATAGTGGTGAAGTTTGAATGTGGTGACATACTGTGTGGACAAGTTCTCTGCGACGAGTGGGCAGTCCAACTTCAGGAACACGGGCTTCGCCTGCGAGTCTGTAACTGTCTGCAAGATCCGTCTTCTCCATGACGTCGATTGCAGCAGTGACAGCAAGATGGACGATATGGGTGAAACAGATGGAAATTTATTCCTCTTTCATTGAGTTTTTGAGATATGGCCTGCATCATAGTATTGTTGTTGCTGGCATTGTCGACTGTAATGTAGCCAACCTAATTGTAAGATCAGACAACCCGAAGGAAAACAAGAGTACTGACGTACCTTCTCAGCCAGCTCAAGGTGGTCGATAATCTTCAAGAACGCTAAGGCGAGATGTTCTCCTGTATGACTCTTAGGGAGGCCAAAGAATCTAATTAACTCTGATCGCAACTGAATCTCTTTCATGCCAACTTGGATTTCCTTGTCTTCAATCCAGGAAGCGACGACTGCAACAAAGGGGAATAAGGTGATATCCGACCATCCATCCATCGAGAAGGATATTTTGCTCCTGACGTTCTGGATGCACAAGATGAGAAAATGGCTGAAACAAGATATCAACCGAAGACTCATACCTGGAACTCCGCTTTCAAATTATGCATGTGGATGATCCAAGCCTCCATCACCATCTCCTGCATGGTCGTGGCATGCGGAATATCATGTTCTTGAAGGGCTTCACGAAGCATCAAAAAAATCCTCCTCAACGTTGGAGTATCAATGACACAAAACGCCTGAGAATAGATAAATAGATATCCAGATGATTCGAAGTGCTGCAGAAGTACATACCAAGTCCTCAGTGACAAAGACCTCCATGAGAATATCCAGAAAGTGTTACATCCATGCCGGTCCGATCTGGACCGACTGGTCACAACCACTTTCATTCTATTCTTACTTACTCCACTTACCTCAATCTCCATACTACCCATTAAAGCCTAGGCTATCGGCTTGGGAGTCAGCGGTCCAAATGAGGATCCAACTATTGGATCTGTCTCGGACCTTGTACATTTCTATCCTATATAAGATGTACGACTTAGTAGTTACATTCTTTAGAATTAAACTCAACTCTGGTTTCCCAGTGACCTGGTCTAAGGCAGCTCGACTCAGGGAGCCGTTGTCCAATAACTTCAGCTACTGTCAAGACTCTGTCATTCTCCTCACTATCTTCTTCGCTCTCCTCGTCGCTCTCCGACATCCTGATCAACTCCGTTTCCTCCCTCTCTTCATCTTAGATCATTCCTCTTCTAGTATATCTTTCAGTACATATCTTATATCTTAAAATATCATTTCTCCCTTTGGTTCTGTTCAGTTCCGAGTCATTCCGCACGTCCTTAACAGAAAGGCGCAGTTGGTGAAAGGTATGCACTCGAGTGTGGCTTCAAATTGCTGTCCATTTTTGAGATGATAGTTGCTCAAGATTGGGAGTACTTTGCCAGTCGTGTGGATGGGGATCTTTTTGTCATCGCAAGCCTTAATCCACAACTTGGTGTGTTTTGTAACAAGATGATTTCGCCTCGTTGCTGTGTTTGTGCCAGGCCCATAGCGGTTTTGATGTCCTTGGTCACTACCAGAGAAAATATGATTAGTTCCATGTAATGGCAGGAAACATTTTGATGTTTACAGGCAGAACCAGCAGTCATCTTTGCTGTGAGGGTTGTTTGGGTCTACTGGCACCATGAATTCATAGATATCTCTACACCGTGTCTGGTCCTCCTTTGCAAGATGACTACCAGCTTTCTGTTTTGGTGCTGGAAGTTGGGCAAGTGTGGCGTTCCTGACATGCAAGGGCTGACAAGCTCACCTGATGCTGATAGGGGAGCATATAATACCATGGTGAACAATATTACTTGCACCCTGCCTCAGGTGTTGAGGAGGACCGTCATTGTCTGTGTCTGTGTCAAAGTCTTCATCAATGCTGGGTGGTTCAGCAAAAGAAATGCCACCAAAGGCGCACTGTGCAGTGGGGGGGGGGGGGGGGTCAGTTGAATGTACGAGCCATCGGCATCCACATCAAAGAAGGCAGGATCATCATTGTCTACCACAAGTTAACGTCAATGTTACATCAAGACCAGAAGATAAGTCATACCTTCTATGAAGACATCTCTTCCCTTTCCCTTTGCAGTTCGGTTGAGAAGAGCTTTGATCATGCCATTAGGAATGTGAAAGCAGATAGTCAATTGTGCTTACTTGATTGGACAGTACTGCCCTGAGTACGAGACCCCACAACGAAAATCTCACCTGCAGCCTCATCAAAAATGAGATCTCTAGAATTGGAAGGGGGGGGCTGAGAATATGTGAGCTAGGTGAAATTCAGATATTTGGAACTAAACCTACCTTCAACCGTCTGAGCCTGTTTCTTTTTGCGCCCTGGAGGTGCATCAATCCCCATGATCATCATTGGGAGACGGCTGCGGTTTGGAGTATGGAGTCTAACAGAGCGACGGTAAGTAGATTCTAGGGTAGAGGGATTCAGTCCTGGGGCAGAGGGCTTGTCTGTAAGAAAATCTGAGTATTACATACCTTGGCGACCAGGAAATTCCGGAGTTTTGTCTGGAATAATCGGGTGATCATGTGATACAGTTGAATCTAGAGAGGAAACTTGGTCAGACAAAGAGGGCGGGGGGAAGAAGCAATCTAGACCTGAAGACATAACAGACGATGGTACTTCCTGTACAACGTGAGTACAGACGACCTGTGGTTCTTGCACATGCTCTATAAGAATGGGGATTAGTGTCAGGAAACAAGAAACAAAACATGTTGTATTGGAGCTTACAATGACCTGAGGTACCCTGGTTGGAGCACAGCTGAGACAAACATTCGTTCATAACACTTTCACTGGGGGGAGTGTATGGAAGTGTGCCTAATGGTTCAGCGGGCTCTATAGATTCATGAATGGGAGCAAGACCAGATCTGAGCCAAGCGACAGACCACTGGAAGCAGCAACAACAGCAGCACTACACCCTCGTCTGATATGGCCTTGAGTCACTGCATTGGCGTGACCTGTCAGTGAAATGGGTAAATAAACGGTAACAGGGAAGGAAAGATCGCACATACCACTGGTTTTAGTACCTTTCTTCTTGGGGGGCATGGTCAGTCGATGGTGAAGTTTCCTGATGGGCATTAGGCCTTTAAAGCCTCGAATTGTGACCAGTGACTGTGTATCTCATACCTCATGAAGACTTCATGTGCATGCGATGCCTTGACTCAGGCAGAATAATGAGGCGAGATACAGCTCTTTTATGGCTGAAATTAGCTCTTGATTATGCATGTCAAAGAGGAATTACACTCACAATCAAGAACTTTGACATAATTCCATCATGCCTGCTCTTAATTTCATGCTTCTCAAACCCCAAAGGCGTAAAGACTTCCATGTCACCAAACCATAGCAACATTCATTGGGATGTAATGTAGATATTATTAGGCCGATGTGGTGGATTTTATCTCCAAAAACAAACAACTCATGTACTGTTATGTACTCGCTTGAAGGCTTTCCAGCGTCTCAAATCCTAATTGTGCATCTGCCGACAGATAAGTGAAATCGATAGGATATCCCGAAGGAATGAACAGAGCATGCATTGAAAC
Organism: Marasmius oreades; assembly: GCF_018924745.1. NCBI lineage: Eukaryota > Fungi > Basidiomycota > Agaricomycetes > Agaricales > Marasmiaceae > Marasmius > Marasmius oreades. The sequence continues at coordinate 1,349,055 of NC_057328.1, forward strand.
TGCATCTCGGTCGGCATGTGTGGAATTCAGACGATGGTGGGTCAACCTACAGTGATAGATGTTGGTTAGCAATATGATACTGGGAGGGCAATGTCAATAGTACTTACCATCGAAGTCTAAATCATCCTCAAACTCCTGTGAGTTGCTACTATCATGTTCAGCTTCAAGGTCAAGAAACTGGCAAGCATCCGAAGCCTATGAAATTCAAGTCAGCCAACGAAACATTGCCAGAGTAGAAATAACATATGTACCATGTTAACCTATAACCTCTATAGACAATTGAACCAGGGATGTGTGAGCTGAGCCTATAAAATCAACTGTCAGCACTATCACTAGGGTTTTGTCTTGTCAAAGTTTAAAAGTGGGCTTTTCTGCTCTCGTTGCTTTTCTCTCTCACTCATAGTTAAATATTCAATGTATGTTAACTATCTACTATAAGTACTATAAGGAATGAGCACCTACGTACCATAAATTCACCAACGCGTTTGTTGATGATGGAGGTTCTGGAAAGAGAGTGGCATGAATTGTTTGTCATGCGAGTCATCGTAGTTGTAGTTCCGCATTGGGTAGTTTCATTGCAGTCCCACAATGTGCTGACTGGTAATGCGACTTAGTTGACTATGCTACACAGTTCTTTTTGCACTTTAAACAGTGCTACGGAGCGATATTTATCATATTAAGGACTAGAGGGAGCCCGAATTGCTAGTTAAAGCTAGTGCCACTAGTAGAATGTGCTGTAGGCGCAGCTAGACCAGTTAGAGAGAGCTGTAGATTGTGTCAGAAAACTGTATGACCATTCAAAACCTGTAGAACACTATGAGCAGAGGACTTAAATGGTAATTCACCGAGTTCTACTCTCTACATTCTACTATGCACTGGCATATCAAGGGATTGTACTATTAGAAGACTTGTAGTCTTCACAGAACCATTCGTAGCAGAACTTAATGGAGTCAAAAGACCTTCATACTAGGAGTATGTACTTCTATGGGGGATTAGTTGTCAAGAAATTGGACATAGGACCACACAGACTAGGAGAAATTTGATATGACCGTAGATCGAGTCCCAATCTGAGGAAAAGACAAAAAGACATGATACAGATCCCAGATCACAGATAGAGTACCTAGGAACCAGGCAGGAATGAACAACGGATCTCAGAGTCTGCGCTGTTCATGTGCTATGGCAGTTCGGAACTCTGGATCCATATACTGGAACTACTTGGACATACAAAGTCCATATCCTTTGATAATGTCAAAATGCAGGATAGGGTCCGTAGGCAGGAAATACCATATGGTACGCCTATGTAGGTCCATTCTACATGCTGAAACAAGAATGAAGAACAGTCCAGATTGGTCCAAAACATATGATTTGAATAAGGAAAAGCTCCATAGACAAGATTCTGCACATGTAACGGCCCGTAGCGATAAGATTCCGCATGGGTTCGTAGCTACGATGCATTATTTTTAGAGATGAAACAAGTAGAGATAGGATTACAAAGCTAGCGTAGAAGTAGTATAAAAGCAGCTCATGTATCCGTAGATAAAGGAAGTACTACCTGTGCGTAGGAAAGTCCTGAGTGGGTTGCCCGTGAGTAACTGCTCTTGACACCAATAGAGAGAGATTTGCCCTGTCATTGTGCAGTGATATGATAAGATTTGATTTGAACTATACGAGACCGTCGAGGTCAAACCTTGAGAACTATCTGTCCGTAGGCCACCGAGGTCTTGATTACTGTTTCGTGATCCATCGAGGGTCTTAGCATTTGTGTCCGCCAAGGACTTAGTTTTTGTGTCCGTTGAGGGCAATAGTCTCCAATTGTTCGAATTAGTCTTACCGTAGACGAAATTCACAGTCCCACTTAGTCCATTGGACAATAAACAGAGCCCCTACAAACCTTAGAATCCCCGTAGCTGTGGTGTTTTACACTTGCAGTTACACATTGATTTCATAAGAACTTCATACGATACTGAGACTGTGATCTTGTGCGTAACCTTTGCCAAGCAGTCCACCCTTGCAATCTTTCCTGGTGTGTAGAGTTATTGATAGACTTTACACGGATGTTTACTAGTTTTTGGGTTGATTTGGTGTTGGTGCTACTCCCATAGCTCTGATATTAGGTTGACTCTTGAGTGGTATACTTCGCCCTTTTACCAGGGACCGAGAGTTAAGAGTTCCCGGTCAGCACATTGTTGGACTGCAATGAAACTGCCCAATGCGGAACTACAACTACGATGACTCGCATGACAAACAATTTATGCCACTCTCTTTCCAGAACCTCCATCATCAACAAACGCATTGGTGAATTTATGGTACGTAGGTGCTCATTCCTTATAGTACTTATAGTAGATAGTTAACATACATTGAATATTTAACTATGAGTGAGAGAGAAAAGCAACGAGAGCAGAAAAGCCCACTTTTAAACTTTGACAAGACAAAACCCTAGTGATAGTGCTGACAGTTGATTTTATAGGCTCAGCTCACACATCCCTGGTTCAATTGTCTATAGAGGTTATAGGTTAACATGGTACATATGTTATTTCTACTCTGGCAATGTTTCGTTGGCTGACTTGAATTTCATAGGCTTCGGATGCTTGCCAGTTTCTTGACCTTGAAGCTGAACATGATAGTAGCAACTCACAGGAGTTTGAGGATGATTTAGACTTCGATGGTAAGTACTATTGACATTGCCCTCCCAGTATCATATTGCTAACCAACATCTATCACTGTAGGTTTTCTTGATGATCAGGATCACGATGAAACCGAACCTCAACCTGCATGCATACCCAACACAGAAGAACTGGAAGAGGTGTCATTCATCAATTATCTAGAAGCTCATTACATCAACAAGAATTTGGCTCAACTGACTATCGAAGAGACCAACAATCAGAACGAGGGGCTGGATGTGGATGGAAGGCGGAAGGGAAAATTAAGTGGGATGGAGTGGTTGAAAAACAAGGCAAAGGAGAAACGGTCTGCCCCTCATGAGCGTGCTGTTGGTGAATGGGTTCAGATCCATTCTGGAAGCTACAAGGGCGATGTAGGATTGGTTTCAGAAATGCGCAGCATGAGGTCCCTCATTCCGCTTGTCCCCCCAGCTGGATACCAATTTCACGACAGAAGGACCTTCTTGAAAGTGCAAGAGACTTGCCACATGACCTTTACCTCAGCTTTTCGACCATCACAGCTTCTCAGACTGCATATTGGTCCACGCAGAAATCCCTCAGTACAAGTACCTTTGAAAGACCTCCGTTTATGGGCTCCTCATTTCTGTTACATCCATGCCGGACCGATTTGGGCCGACTGGTCACAATCACTTTCATTCTATTCTTACTTACTCCACTTACCTTAATCTCCGTACTTCCCATTAAGCCTAGGCTATCGGCTTGGGAGTTGGTGGTCCGAATGCAGATCCGACTACTGGATCTGTCTCAGACTTTGTACATTTCTATCCTATATAAGATGTACAACTTAGTAGTTACATTCTTTAGAATTAAACTCAACTCTGGTTTCCCAGTGACCTGGTCTAAGGCAGTTCGACTCAGGGAGCCATTGTCCAATAACTTCGGCTACTGTCAAGACTCCGTCATTCTCTTCACTATCTCCTTCGCTCTCCTCGTCGCTCTCCGACACACTCTGATCAACTCTGTTTCTTTCCTCTCTTCATCTTAGATCATTCCTCTTCTAGTATATCCTTCAGTACATATCTTATATCTTATTTTATCATTTCTCCCTTTGGTTCCGTTCAGTTCTGAGTCATTCTGCACATCCTTAACAGTTTCCTCCTACTCCAATTCCACCCTCATACCTGCGACAACCATTCCTCCTCGACTCGAAGCACATTTCAATCGAACAAAACATCCTCTCGTTAATGAGTATCCCATGCCTTATCCAGCAGACTGGGTTCTCGTTACTGGTGGCAAGATTCTTCCTTCCCAATCCTCCTTGAGTACAATTCCCAGGTCATTCAAGTATTTGAATGCACATCTAGACCCGAAGGCGCCCCAGACTTGTACGGTTGCCTTTGAAGATGGCGATTACGCCCTTCCTGTTCACCAGGTTCACAAAGCTATCGATCCTGGAGATTTTGTTCGAGTCATAGGCGGAATTCACAAAGGGAGGGAAGGACTTGTTATCACATTGAGAGATGGTATACTGGACATGGCTGAAGATGATGCCAATCAAACCATAGTAAGTTCCACACTATTCCATCTCAACATACAGCACTGATTATTGTCTAGTTCAAAGTCTATCTCAACTCTACCGAGACAATTCCATCCACAAACACTACGACACCCTGGGTTGGGGCAACCGTGATTGTGCAACGGGGCCCTTACACCTACAGGCAGTGCATTGTCAAAGATGTCGTGCGGCAGGAACGGCGAGAGGGCAGACACCTAATGCTGAGCGTTTACATGCTTGAGCTACAGTGCCATTGTCAGGAGGGTGAACTGCCTATGCATATGCCGGGCCTCGAGCCCTGACACTGAGGATAGCATACGCCTAAAACAACCCAACACCCACATAGGGCGTACTCTGAGGGGTACCAAACCCCGGTACTCCGACCTACTACAAGATCATACTCCAGACTAATGCTGGCGGACCATCCTACGGGCCTATTGGCAATAGAGGATGACAAGAGCTGGCAACCAAGGAGAATGAATAATGATGATGTCTGGTATCATGAATATCCGTGAATTGTGTGGTGAACCGTATGATGAACTGTACTCCTATAATGGGAGTAAACCTTCGGCGATGAGAGCGTCCTACGATGAGAACCATATCCTCATGAGCCAGTACTCCAATGACAACAAGAGCATATGATAGATGGTACCCAACGTACACCAGTGTAGTGTACCACATACCTGTAACCTAATCCATGTGTACCCCATCCTGTACTCTAACACAAGAGAAGGGACTCTAGGACAAGTCCAGACCCCAATTAGATGGTGAGTCCCTTGACAAGGGCGACCTGGACAACGTAGAGCAACAGAGTGAGTGGGGCAGAGGCGAAAAATAAGGATAGGGAAGGTTAAAGGACAGAGGACAAAGGACAAAGGAGATCAAATTCTAGGGAACTATCTACCACTAAGTACTCCTTATATACCTATCTAATAGAAAGGGTTGTACTCCTATACTAATGACCCCTTCTCTAAGATTAGGAGTACTCTCCTATGAATTGACCCATTTCACATGATATCTCCCTTGATCGTACGCCGAGTCCAACTGCAGTTGACCATATAGGAGGAAAAGTCGGTGGTAGGTACTACTCTTGGTTCAGTTCATGACAGCCATGCTCTTCTCAACTATGAGGATGTTGTGGAAGGCAGTAGTAGAATGAAGCTCGTTGACTGGCAACCTCTAACCGAAGTCTAAATACACATTTACAGTGTTGGGTCCTTGATGTCAGTCGGGAAGGAACCTTGGATAGGGACGAAAGTAAAGGTGGTCTGTTCTCATTTCAAGGGCTCGACCAGTACGGTTCACGAAGTCTCTCTGGACTGGTCTTCTACGCCCAAGTCCGGATTACTTTTGAAAGTGGAACTGGATTTGTTCCAGGTGCATCAAACTCAGCCTATCCAGGAAATGGACTACAGCTTTGTCGTGGAACTCAAGTTGCAAAAGTTCCTCAATAGCTGGCATCCACTTGGTCATGGCCACGAATTCTGGCCCCCTCGTGAAGGTCTACGAAACCCAGCCGATACCCTCAAAGACATCAACAATCTTCTCCTTCATCCACGACAGTCATATCACCAGACAGTACATCAGTCAAATCACAAGAAAGCATCCCAGTCAAATCACCCGATTCTTCATCCCTCCTTTCACCTGAACTGCCCTCATCTACTGGATCAACCCCTTCCCCGTGTAACCCAAATGTCATGCCCATGTCTTTGATACTGCAAAGAATGGCCCCGCCTAGAAGGAGAGCCAAATCACCCGTACCTCTCCCTCTGGACTTGGAGCCCGAGCCCGAAATTCAGGAGGAGGAGGCGAAGGTGCAGGAAGAGGATTCTCCAGGCAGTGATGGGGGGGTTGTGCAGGAAGAACCAGATGAGAAGGAAAGTAGTGCAGAAGCGGAAAATGAAACCGAATCAAAGGGCAAACCAGAAATTGTGGCACCTCCTTCACAAAAAACATCTGTAGGAGAAACATCTTCCACTCCTTCTGATGAGCTGACTCCTACTTCATTTACGACCCTGCAAACCGGGGCTACACATGGCGGGGACCAGAGGTGGGGCCTTTGATTGTTCACAAAGGCAGTCAATCGTTTTGCAGTGGGTACAAGTAAATATACAATTCAACGTTCAGTTTTTTTTCATCACACATCCCTAAACTCTTCTATCAACCCTTTCAATTCGTTCACAACCTGATCTCCGCCTTATGTTCGCTGTCCAGCAGGCTGGTATGAATATTATCTTAAAGTGAATTTGTTCCCTTTGACTAGCTTACCTTCGTGAGCGAGCCTAATCAAAATCTTTCACTATAGAACTGCTTTGATGGACTCCTCCACCAGAAGCTTGTATCGTTCTCGATGGCACACACCGCCTTTGACATATTAAGTACTTAATAGATTCAAATCAGCAAAAAAAAGGAACAAACTCACAATCACAAGACACTTGGTATCCAGCAAGCTTGAGCCTGGAATGGAGTATCAATTCTGGATGCTATTAGCAAAAAGCTTGAACACAGAAGCAAAAGCCTACCTGTTTGATGGCACCAACAAACTTCAGTCTTATAAACCTCTACTAACTCACTTCCATCTAGATGACAGTTCCGTTGATGCTCCGCAAGTCTTCGTTCTGGATTGTTTGTCCTTCCTAACTTCACGAATTCCTCCTTCCCTACAAGAAGATAAACCCATCCCTCTTCGTCACTGTCTGAAATCTTTTGCCGAATCTTTGCCTCAAAGGCTGCTTGCAGTTTGGGGTACATGGATGATGATACGAGGATACTTGATCTGGGTAGAATATGGTAGATACTAGGTTGAACAATGCGGGCAAATGTTCCATTTTTGGACGTCAGAATAAGCTTTTACATACGCCTACTAACATTCCTGTGCTTGACAAGTACAACAGATGTTTTCAGCCTTGTTTTCACTCCTCCTGTGCTTCGCATACTTGTATATCACATATCCCATTTGCACTCCTGTATACCCACCTCGACATACGTTGATAGTGATCTGAACTTGTGTTTTCACAGGAGAATCACTACTGTATTCAATGCTACCAACTACGTTGTATAACTAGTCAAGAAATACTTATAACTTATGTTAGCACCGATTTCCGGGACGTAGGACACCTACTGTACTAAAAAAATCTAAAAAAAATCTTGGACCCACTGGGTCATGTGGTTTGAAAAGCCATTTTGCTGGGCTGAAACCATTTTGTATTCGGTTTCACGGCAAAACTGTTTGCCGAACCATTTCGGCAACTTGGTTTGTGTTTCGGTTTCAAACTGGTCTCGAACTGAACCGATGAGAACACTACTCTGGTTGGGCATTGATACCCCCTGTTAGGTGCGATCAGTCCGGTAAGTCCGAGCTTGCCTGATTGTCGCCTGAATTCCGTTAGCGTTTATGCTTTGGTGACAGTCAGGCGGGCTCAGATGGGTGGGACTGGTCAGACTGGCCAGCCTGATGAAGCTGACAGGTAGGTCCCATCTGACGGCGTCTGATCAGTGTCGTCAGATTGACAGTTCTGGTCAGACACTGTCAGGATGATTGAGTCCATAATGAAGTGTAAGGCTTACCTTTGTATATCATGTATTTTACCCTGAATAAGACTACCACGTAGCATTAGCCTAAGTTCCTTGACCATCCTGTATCAATATAATCCCACCTTTCATTGTATATTAGTCTGAGTAGATCTATTGGCCTGAATAATATGTAGCGTTGTTGTCAGGGTGTATCAATTTAATTCTATGAATAAGGGCTCATCAAACTCGAGTGATCAATCAGATTGATTCATTACAAAACAGATCAATTAATAATTAATACAAATACTACAACAAGCAATAGAATTAGCCAATGATATTGATAACAGACAGTGAGCAAACAGGAGCAAGGAGTGGAATGAAGGTGATAAACAATAACAGACGAATACTAGTCTGCATACTCCTGACTAGGTGTCGGCTCCCCAGTGAGCTTCTGAGCAGCAAGGAGGCGAAGTTGTTCCTCTTCAGCTGCCTTCTGCTCTGCACGTTCCCGTCTGAGTTTGTCCATATCCGACTCTTCTTCGGGTTCTTTGAAAACAACCATCTTTTCCATGGCATGACCCTTATGGTCTCCGAAAACTTGTCTAAATGAAGGAGGGGGGTATCAGCAACAGCCAAGCGGAAAGAGACTGAGCACATACATGTTCCACCATTCTAGGAGGTCTTCCTTGAAATCCTTGGCTCCAGTGAGGATAGCATCATGGACGTTGCACCAGAAACTTGGATAATGGAACGTGCTATCGCAGGGGGACCATGTCTCAGTCATTGACATACCAAAGCAAGCCTATTAGCAAGATGAAATGTCAGTATGTGTATGATACAAAAAGAAAGTTGTACCAATGTGGTGACATGAGCAATGAACTCCAGCATGATGGACCGCATATCCATTCTTGCAGTGTTGTTGGTGGAACTAATGTTAGGCTTCACTTCGTACATGGAAGATTCGGAGGTTGAAATGACATGAGCACACTGTATGACAAGTGTTAGCTCATGCTACAAAGTGAATGAAAAAAAAGAATCTTACTCTTACTGGGAACTCGGACTTCAATAATCTGCATTCATTTTCGTTGTTGTCCTCAGAAAGACTGTAGGTAGGGAACAGCATGGGTTTGGCGGGATGACACGGGACGCCAGGCAGGGACGGGACGCAAAATCCATCCCATGCAAATTCTGTCCCCGCCCCGCATGGTACTCAACCAAAAAAGGAAGGTACCAGCAATTGGCAGTGCCACTGGCAATTTTCCGCACGCATGCATGGCACTAGGTGTATTTAGAGCATGAAAAGCATAGAAATATATGTCCCACTTGGCTCAGTTGGTAAGTCGCTTGTTCAGTCCTGAAATTTTGAGGTTGTGAGTTCAATTCCCCCAACCAATTTCGTCTTTGACAATTATTTATTCACTAAGTAGTTAGTGTCATATAATTTAATACACGGATAAACCATTATTGTTTATTAAAATATGTACAATATACTAAAAATTGTGGGTGACCCTGCAGGTTGGCAGGGTGGGACTTGTTTCCCACGGGGTACGGGGCACCCCGTCCTCACTGACGGGACATCAAAAAACCCCATGGGTACCCCTGCGCATATCCCTAACTGTAGGAATTGTCAACAATGTTGAAGAGGTAGGCAGGGCAGGCATCAGCTTTCAGAACCATCTGACGGTTGTGAGCAAGTACACTATGGAGAGTATAGTGAGCAAAGTCAAAGATTGCACTTTAAACAGTGCTACGGAGCGATATTTATCGTATTAAGAACTAGAGTGAGCCCAAATTGCTAGTTAAAGCTAGTGCCACTAGTAGAATGTGCTGTAGGCGCAGCTAGACCAGTTAGAGAGAGCTGTAGATTGTGTCAGAAAACTGTATGACCATTCAAAACCTGTAGAACACTATGAGCAGAGGACTTAAATGGTAATTCACCGAGTTCTACTCTCTACATTCTACTATGCACTGGCATATCAAGGGATTGTACTATTAGAAGACTTGTAGTCTTCACAGAACCATTCGTAGCAGAACTTAATGGAGTCAAAAGACCTTCATACTAGGAGTACGTACTTCTATGGGGGATTAGTTGTCAAGAAATTGGACATAGGACCACACAGACTAGGAGAAATTTGATATGACCGTAGATCGAGTCCCAATCTGAGGAAAAGACAAAAAGACATGATACAGATCACAGATCACAGATAGAGTACCTAGGAACCAGGCAGGAATGAACAACGGATCTCAGAGTCTGCGCTGTTCATGTGCTATGGCGATTCGGAACTCTGGATCCATATGCTGGAACTACTTGGACACACAAAGTCCATATGATTTGATAATGTCAAAATGCAGGATAAGGTCCGTAGGCGAGATTATACCATATGGTACGCCTATGTAGGTCCATTCTACATGCTGAAACAAGAATGAAGAACGGTCCAGATTGGTCCAAAGCATTGGATTCGAATATGGAAAAGCTCCGTAGACGAGATTCTGCACATGTAACAGTCCATAGTGATAAGACTCCGTGTGGATTTGTAGCTACGATGCATTATTTTTAGAGATGAAACAAGGAGAGATAGGATTACAAAGCTAGCGTAGAAGTAGTATAAAAGCAGCTCATGTATCCGTAGATAAAAAAAGTACTACCTATGTGTAGGAAAGTCCTGAGTGGGTTGCCCGATAACTGCTCTTGACACCAATAGAGAGAGATTTGCCCTGTCTTTGTGCAGTGAAACAATAAGATTTGATTTGAACATACGAGACCGTCAAGGTCAAAACTAGAGAATTATCCATCTGTAGGCTGCCAAGGTCTTGATTACTGTTTCGTGATCCATCGAGGGTCTTAGCATTTGTGTCCGCCGAGGACTTAGTTTTTGTGTCCGTTGAGGGCAATAGTCTCCAATTGTTCGAATTAGTCTTACCGTAGACGAAATTCATAGTCCCACTTAGTCCACTGGACAATAAACAGAGCCCCTACAAACCCTAGAATCCCCATAGCTGTGGTGTTTTACACTTGCAGTTACACATTGATTTCATAAGACCTTCATACGATATTGAGACTGTGATCTTGTGTGTAACCTTTGCCAAGCAGTCCACCCTTGCAATCTTTCCTGGTGTGTAGAGTTATTGATAGACTTTACAGGGAGGTTTACTAGTCTTTGGGTTGATTTGGTGTTGGTGCTACTCCTGTAGCTCTGATATTAGGTTGACTCTTGAGTGGTATTCCTCGCCCATTAGCGAGGTCTAGGTTTCCTTTGTTTTCAGAACATTGTAATCCTTTCCTTTTCCTATGACTTCATGGGAGCCGGATATTTCTATCCTAAATCCACATGTAGGTTTTTTGTCCGATATATCCTTTATTAATTCCTTTAAATCCGAGTTGTCCAACAATACTTCATGAAGTCAAAGTAAAGTGTTCAATAAATTCCCTATGTTTGCCCCAAGCATTCCGCAAGTAAGACAAGGCCTTCTATTCAAAATACAAAGGTTTTTAAGAGGCTGCTTCTTGAGTTTCTACCATTTTCGAAACCTCACGAAGTCTCTCATCTTTCTAATTCTGTACTTTTTGTACTGCTAAAGTCTCACGTAGAGGCCTGTGCTTTGACTAGTAGTTTGGGCTCACTCTAGTCCTACATTCCCTTATTTTATAACTCAAATGTTATTAAAATGATTAAAATATGCATTTTTAGGGTCAAATCCGATTTTCGGCGCGATATCGTAGAGCAATATAATACAACTACTTGCATTGAGTCTGTAGTATCTTGTCCTGACCTTTCCTCCAGTCAGCAACTACATGCTGCAACACTTGTGTTATGCCCTTATAGTCCACTGCGAGAACACAAGCCTCGGTTGGGAGAAATTCTACTCTCGACTCAAAATCAACCTCTAGTTTGTCCAAATCCACTGTAAAACCGACCAGTTTGCTGATGTTGTTGTTATATTTGATTGTAGCTATTGATAGAAATGCAGTGCATGTCAATGTCAACTATATTCGGATATATACCTGTTGATAGAAACTACAGGACCTTTAGATAGTTACATCTATCTGATTGTTACTTCCGTCTTCTCAACCAATATCCAAGAAATCAATAAATTGATAGTAAATGTTACATATGTGCTGAACCGATTCGGACCAACTGGTCACAATCACATTCATTACATTCTTACTTACTCTGTTTACCTTAATCTCTGTACTTCCTATTAAGCCTAGTTCATCAGCTTGGGAGCCAGCGGTCCAAATACGGATCCAACTACTGTCTCCGTCTCAGACTTTGTACATTTATATCCTATATAAGATGTACAACTTAGTAGTTACATTCTTTAGAATTAAACTTGACTCTGGTTTCCCAGTGACCTGGTCTAAGGCAGCTTGACTCAGGGAGCTGTTGTCCAATAACTTCGGCTACTGTCAAGACTCTGTCATTCTCTTCACTATCTTATTCGCTCTCCTCGTCGCCCCCTGACACACTCCGATCAACTCTGTTTCTTTCCTCTCTTCATCTTAGATCATTCCTCTTTTAGTATATCCTTCAGTTCTGAGTCATTCTGCACGTCCTTAACAGTAGTTTAATTCTTTTTCTTGAGTTGAAATGTTGTTCACTCTGAACGACATCTCTGATCAGTTCAAGATCTTCGATTCTATGTTTCCTTCCCGACCTACTCTGATTATGACCCATGTCAGGTCTCATCTTTGCATATCTCATCTTAAAGTTCCCAGTTCTTCATGAAGGGTCAGTAGCATCTATGCTTCTGATTCCAATGACCCATACAATACTTTACTATCTCCGAGCAAACTCCAAGGTATCATCGATCATCCCCAGCGCTCTTCCAGCAATCGCAGCTCCAACCAACGCACCCCCCGACAATCTCTCATCATCTCCGAAATGCACATCGAGGAGGTTCTGGAGACACTGAGAAGGGATAAAGGCAAGGGTAGAGCGGACAACGGGGATGACTCTTTTGACGATGGTACTAACCCCAACAAGGATCTGTCAGATCCTCCGATCGGTGGTTCAGGAGGCGGTGGTGGAGGTGGTGGTCATGGTCCACCACAAAACCGAAGAAAGGTGCCAAACCGAAGGACCCTGAAACCTTCAACGGCTCTGACCCCACCAAACTTAAAAACTTCCTCACTGGTCTACAGCTCCAGTTCAATTATTACTCCAAATCCTTCATCGACTCCGCTTCCAAAGTCAACTATGGACTTTCCTTCCTCCGTGGTATAGCTCTCGACGACTTTGAACCTGATTTGTTAGGTAGCGAGTTTTCCAAGCTGGATCCGCGGGCTTGGATGGTTAGCTACAGGGCTTGGGTAGTAGAACTCCAAACTAACTTTGGTCAAGTGGATGCCACTGGAGAAGCAGTAGATAAGTTGGATTACTTGAAAATGCAGGCAAACGAGAAAATCACACTATATATTACTAAATTCAATGACATTGCAGCTAAAATTGGCTATAGCGACTCCGCTCTTCAGCATGCCTTTTACAAAGGTCTTCCTGAACGTCTAAAGGACAGAGTTAGTAACGGATGGAAAACTCAATACCGACGAGAAGGCCCGACAGTTGAAGGAAGGGTTGTGTAGTTATTGTGGGTTGGGTAAACATAAAGTTGAGGATTGTCAAAAGAAGAAGACTAATCAGACTGCGAAGGATGCTAAAGCCTGTGCAGCGACAGTTTCTTCTACTCCAGAGAAAGCCAAGTCTGACAAGAAGTCCAGAAACTAGGCTGCAACTCCAATGCCTCGACACAAGCTCGGAGTTGCACTGCACCAGATTGTGTCTATCCTGAGGTTACACTCAATGCAACTGCACTCTCTTCTCCTAATTCACTTACGGTTCCTCTTACATCCGATACATATAATTTCTTGGCCCTTGTGGACTCCAGTTCTTCCCATTGCTTTATTGATAAAGGCTTTGTTGCAAAGAATCTAGTACATACAATATCTATTTCACCTATATCTTTACGATTACTTGTTGGTTCTATCGGCTCCGTTATTACGTCTTCCACCTCGCTTCCGATGAAGTTCTCTACAGGCAAAACCATTCTAATCAACTTTTACGTCACTTCTCTAGATTCTACTTTCAACTTAGTTCTAGGATACAACTGGCTCAACTGCTACAATCTGTTGATTGACTAGTCTGAAAACAGGATCAGTTTCTGAACTGACACGCTTCCAAATCCAGCCAACCGTCCGACTCCCTCTGTCAAGGGCTCAGACAAATCCATTCCAGTAATGGGCAAAGTATACCACTCAAGAGTCAACCTAATATCAGAGCTACGGAAGTAGCACCAACACCAAATCAACCCAAAAACTAGTAAACCTCCCTGTAAAGTCTATCAATAACTCTACACACCAGGAAAGATTGCAAGGGTGGACTGCTTGGCAAAGGTTACACACAAGATCACAGTCTCAATATCATATCAAGGTCTTATAAAATCAATGTGCAACTGCAAGTGTAAAGCACCACAGCTACGGGGATTCTAGGGTTTGTAGGGGCTCTGTTTATTGTCCAGTGGACTAAGTGGGACTATGAATTTTGTCTACGGTAAGACTAATTCGAATGATTGGAGACTATTGCCCTTGACAGACACAAAAACTAAGTCCTCGGCGGACACGAACGCTAAGACCCTCAACAGATCATGAAACAGTAATCAAGACCTTGGCAGCCTACGGATGGATAGTTCTCAAGTTTGAGCTCAACAGTCTCATATGTTCAAATCAAATCTTATCATATCACTGCACAAAGACGGGGCAAAATCTCTCTATTGGGTGTCAAGAGCAGTTACTCACAGGCAACTTGCTCAGGACTTTCCTATGCACGGGTAGTACTTTTTTTATCTATGGATACATGGGCTGCTTTTATACTATTTCTATGCTAGCTTGGTAATCCTATCAGTACTTCTCTCATTTCTAAATATAATGCTCCATAGCTAGGAATCCATGCAAAATCTTATCGCTAGGGACTGCTACATGTGCAGAATATTGTCTACGGAGCTTTTCCGTATTCGAATCATATGTTTTGGACCAGTCTGGACCATTCTTCATTCTTGTTTCAGCATGTAGAATGGACCTACATAGGTGTACCATGTGGTATTTCCTGCCTACGGACCCTATCCTGCATTTTGACATTATCAAATCATATGGACTTTGTATGTCCAAGTAGTTCCAGTATATGGATCCAGAGTTCCGAACTGCCATAGCACATGAACAGCGCAGACTCTGAGATCCGTTGTTCATTCCTGCCTGGTTCCTAGGTACTCTATCTGTGATCTGGGATCTGTATCATGTCTTTTTGTCTTTTCCTCAGATTGGGACTCGATCTATGGTCATATCAAATTTCTCCTAGTCTGTGTGGTCTTATGTCCGATTTCTTGTCAACTAAATCCCCCCGTAGAAGTAGGTACTCCTAGTATGAAGGTCTTTTGACTCCATTAAGCTCTGCTACGAATGGTTCTGTGAAGACTACAAGTCTTCTAATAGTACAATCCCTTGATATGCCAGTGCATAGTAGAATGTAGAGAGTAGAACTCGGTGAATTACCATTTAAGTCCTCTGCTCATAGTGTTCTACAGGTTTTGAATGGTCATACAGTTTTCTGACACAATCTACAGCTCTCTCTAACTGGTCTAGCTGCGCCTACAGCACATTCTACTAGCAGCACTAGTTTTAACCAGTAATTTGGGCTCACTCTAGTCCTTGATATGATAAATATTGCTCCATAGCACTGTTTAAAGTGCAAAAGGAACCTTGTAGCATAGTCAACTAAGTCGCATTACCGGCTGGCCCAAGCAAACGCCAACAGACTAAACTCTGCTATGTTTCTAAAACTTCTCACTTTCCTTTTGAGCCTATTTACTCCTATGCAGATCTTCTTAAAAGCTCCTTCCAATTTGACTCCACTGGTTTCCATCATCTCTGCTCATGCTTACTTGAATGCTACAAAGAAATCAGGTGCGCGATCTTATACCATCCAGATGGTAGACACATCAGAAAAGTCGGTCACCGGAAGAGCTTCGGATTTATCTGATGAGGATCTCGCATGTATTCCTATGGAGTATCACAAGTTCACTGATGTTTTCTCCGAGTCGAAAGCCAGGGAACTCCCCCTGCAGAGACATTATGATATTAAGATCAATCTTGAGGATGGTTTGGATCCGCCTTACAGTCCGATCTACTCTCTTTCCACAGCCAAACTCAAAGCACTTCGAGACTTCATAGACGAACATATCAGTGCTGGGCTCATCACTCCTTCAAAATCCCCTTACAGTCCTCCAGTTCTTTTTGTCAAGAAGTCCGGTGATCTCCGCCTATGTGTCGACTTCTGTGGCCTCAACAAGATCACGAAGAAAGACCGGTATCTGCTTCCTCTTATATCTGACCTTCTAGATTCACCTCAGAGGGCTCAGATTTACACCAAGCTAGACTTACGACATGCTTATCATCTCGTCTGGGTCGCTGCCAGAGACGAACCAAAAACCGCTTTCAGGACTCGTTACGGATCCTTTGAATGGCAAATTATGCCGGAAGGTTTAACCAATGCTCCATCTGTTTTTCAATGCTTTGTTAACAATATTTTCTCTGACATGCTTGATGTCAATGTCCTTGTTTATTTGGATGACATCCTTATTTACTCAGACGACCTCGAATTCCATCGGGAGCATGTTAAGGAAGTTCTCTGTAGACTCTGAAAGAACAGACTCTATTGTAAAGCTTCGAAATGTGACTTCCACACAAATACCATTGAATACCTCGGTTACATTCTCTCCCCTGAAGGCTTGTGAATGGACATGGCAAAGGTCAAAGTCATTACTGAATGGCCTCCGCCATGTAAGATCAAGGATATTCAATCCTTCCTTGGTTTTTGCAATTTCTATCAGTGCTCTATTTACGATTGTAGTGCCATCACAGTCCCTCTTACACGCCTCACCCGGAAGCAGATCAAATGGAATTTCAGTCCCGAATGTCAGAAAGCATTTGAAACGTTAAAGGAAGCTTTTACTCATGCTCCTATACTTATGCACTGGCTTCCCAATCAGGAAATCATTTTAGAGACTGACACTTCTGATTATGCATTAGCTGCAATCCATTCCCTTCAGACCGAGGACAGTGAGATTCACCCTATTGCTTTCCACTCACGCACTTTCATGCCTCCTGAACTCAACTATGACATCCACGACAAGGAGCTTCTTGCTATATTTGAAGCGTTCAAACAGTGGCGACATTACTTGGAGGGTTCCGGAGATCCAGTCAACGTGGTTACAGATTATAAGAACTTGGAATACTTCACTTCTACCAAGATGCTTACCCATCGGCAAGTTAGGTGGTCCAAATATCTCTCTCATTTTAACATGGTTATTCATTTCCATCCCAGACGTCTCAGAACTAAACCAGACGCTCTTACTAGACGATGGGACGTCTATCCTAAAGAGGGGGATACTGCTTATGCCAGTCTTAATCCTCATAACTTCCATCCAGTCTTTACACAAGAACAACTCTCCTCCTCCCTCCATGCTACCTTCCTTGAAGGCCCTGTCCTTCGCACTAGTGTCATTATGGACATTGAACGACTTCATGAAGACATCCGAACCACTCAATCAGAAGACGAATCCCTTCGGGAACATTTCCGATCTGCTACAGATCCTGAGAAATCCTGTTGGTCTTTAGATGAGTCTGGTTTTCTTCGTCTTGATGAACGAATCTACATTCCAGATGCTAAGGATCTCCAACTCCGGGTCCTCCGCATCTTGCATGACCATATTCTAGCTGGATACTTTGGTCAGAATCATACCCTAGATACTATCTGCCGACAGTACACTTGGCCACGGATCCGTGAATTGGTCTGTGATTACGTTAAGTCCTGTGTTTACTGTAATAGGAAGAAGTCTCCAAGACATCGACCGTACGGTATGCTTCAGCCTCTACCAGTTCCGGCCCATCCATGGCATTCCATATTCATAGACTTCATTGAAGAACTCCCAAATTCTAATGGCTATAATTCCATCCTAGTCATTATAGATCGTGCCTCTAAACAATCCATTTTCATTCCAACCAACACTACTATCACTTCTGAACAACTTGCACACATCTTCATTATTCACGTCTTCTCTAAACACGGGGTTCCGAATTTGTCTCTTGATTCATGTGCTCCTTAGGTACCGCTCTGGATATGAAGCTTCACTTCACTTCCAGATACCACCCTTCGGCCGATGGACAGACTGAACGTGCTAACCAAACTTTAGAACAGTACATCCGAATCTACTGCAATTATCAACAGGACAATTGGGACGAACTTCTTCCCTTAGCAGAGTTTGCGTATAACAACGCTCCGAACGCTTCCACTGGCATCTCTTCTTTCTTTGCCAACAAGGGTTATCATCTGAACATCACTGTCCATCCAGAATGTGATATCGCATCCACAAGGGCCCATGAGTTTGTTGTCAATCTAGACGAATTACATTCTATGCTCCGTGACGAGTTAACAGCAGCTCAGGAACACTACAAGGAACAGAAAGACAAAAAGCTTATACCACATCCCGAATGGAAGGTCGGAGACTGAGTCATGGTGACAGCCAAAAACATCAAATCAACTTGGCCAACCAAGATGTTCTCGGAGAAGTATCTCAGTCCTTTTGAAATCATAGCTCAACTGTCCACAGTTGCTTACACTCTTCAGCTTCCGACAGAACTCCGCTCTATTCATCCCGTCTTTCACGTCTCTCAACTAGAATCTATCCTTCCTAATCCTATCCTTAATCATGTCCAGGACCTGCCTGGACCCATGATCGTTGAAGACTCTGAAGATCATTATGGGGTCTCAGAGATACTCGATTCCGAAATCGACTGACAGTTCCAATGCAAGCTACAGTACTGTGTATGGTGGTTAGGTTATGAAGGTACAGACGAAGAATACTCTTGGATCCCAGCCAATAACTTCCAGGCTGATGAGATCATTACGGAATTTCATGCTAAGTACCCTAATAGACCTGGTCCTTCCCAACCCAAGCTGCTATTTGAAAGCTTCAGTAAGGGTAGTTGGCCCTTATGCCTGAAGCTTCAATGAGGGCAACTATCCTTAAGGGGTATCTGAGGGCAATTCAAGGGCAATTTTCCTAGAGCATCTACAAGTGACTACCTACTATATTTAGACATACTATGCTATATCCATATAATACCATTATATTTCTTAGAAGAGTACTATAATTATTATTATACTATTAAAAACAAATTAAAAATTATTTTTTCTTTGCTACTATTTGTTCAGGCATGGTATGTAGTTCCCTTTATGGTAGGTGTGGGGATTGCGGGGTAAATGGACATTTTCCCACGGTGTTGTGGGGTAGTATTGATATATTTAAGAGGGGATTGGGGCATGCTGGGAGTGGTATAAATCACCATAAAATCATGAAAATTCCTAATGGATGGTAGGATCATGGAACGCTGGAAATCTTCGCTTAATTCAGCCAGAAATAGGGTCAAAATGGCCAAAAACCCGGAAACAATCGAAATGGTACTTGTATCTCAGCTACTAGTGAGCAGTACAGTGATATCAATTCAGGGAGTGGCGGGAAAAAATATCTGAGCTCGGAATCGAGTTCAGGAGGTCAGATAATCCCAGAAACCACCCCTGGATCATTCATTTTGGCAAACAATTGATGGAAATACAATCATTGCAACTTATGTTGCTTAAACTCATGAACTGCATTTAGCTGTCAGTATGCATATACAGTAATATAGTGCACACAATGTATTTCAATGAGATCTGATTCAAAATGAATGATCCAGGGGTGGTTTCTGGGATTATCTGACCTCCTGAACTCGATTCCGAGCTCAGATATTTTTTCCCGCCACTCCCTGAATTGATATCACTGTACTGCTCACTAGTAGCTGAGATACAAGTACCATTTCGATTGTTTCCGGGTTTTTGGCCATTTTGACCCTATTTCTGGCTGAATTAAGCGAAGATTTCCAGCGTTCCATGATCCTACCATCCATTAGGAATTTTCATGATTTTATGGTGATTTATACCACTCCCAGCATGCCCCAATCCCCTCTTAAATATATCAATACTACCCCACAACACCGTGGGAAAATGTCCATTTACCCCGCAATCCCCACACCTACCATAAAGGGAACTACATACCATGCCTGAACAAATAGTAGCAAAGAAAAAATAATTTTTAATTTGTTTTTAATAGTATAATAATAATTATAGTACTCTTCTAAGAAATATAATGGTATTATATGGATATAGCATAGTATGTCTAAATATAGTAGGTAGTCACTTGTAGATGCTCTAGGAAAATTGCCCTTGAATTGCCCTCAGATACCCTTTAAGGGTAACTACTCTCATTGAAGCTTCAGGCACTAAGGGCAACTACGTTAAGTCCAAGCTTGAAAGTAGCAGCTACTCATGTCCTTCCGGATCCTTATGATCCTTATTCACTCATTTCACTCTGTTCAAATTCAAGAAAATCTTTTACAATAAAGGCCCAAATGGCTGGTTCAGTCCATTCTATTTACATTTCTTGTCTACCTATTCAGGCCCGACTTGGGCCGCTCACATTCCTTACACTTCCATGTCCTCATCTGTCTCTTTCTCCTTCTCCATTTCTTTTACTTTTTCCTTCGTAGGTATTTCAACCTCTACCAATCTTACAACTCTCCTCCTTTTCTTTGGCTTTTCAGAAGTTCCAGCTTCCGTTTCTAGAATTAAAACCTTGGTGGACTCTGCAGACTAGTGAAGACAGAAATCTGAAGGAAATAAAGGGAAGACTCACTTTTTCTAATTCCAATCAGTTGCTTGAGCAACCGATTGGTCTCCTTTTGTTCCTCCACAAGCTCCCTCTGTCCCTCAGCCAAACCTTTCTGTCCATCCACCAACTCCTCCAGCAGTTCTTCCACCTTTGTACTATCGGTGACCGTTACAGTCGACCGATTCCCTCCTGCAAACGAACAGGTGACCTTCTTTCCATTACAGGCCTCACAAGCCTTAGCCTTGCTCGGTCCGCCCAGAATCCGACAAACGATATCGATATCTGAACACTGTTTACATTCTTGAAGCACAAGTCAGCAAAGGAATAAAAGAGAAATTTCAGATGTACTTTGTTCAGCCTCTACATAGGCTCTCTCCCTCGCCTTTCCTTTTCCCTTTGGATCCGGATGGCCATGTTTCAGGTAACCCACAATCGGGCTTCTCTGTGATGCTTCGGCGTCCCATCTTCCCTGCTCGTATCTGAGTATCTCCCCCTGCTTGAATGCATCGTCAGTATTCTTGAACATAAGCTGTCAAAAAAATGAAAAGAAGGAAATTATATAAAAACAATATTTTAACTTACTTTTTCACCCCCTTCAAATTCTTCCTCTTCTTCCTCTTCCCTGTCCTCCATCGCAGATCCACTTGGAACAGTGCTCACTTCCTTGTTTTTTCCTTGCCTGGCATGACTCACCTCAGCCTCCACTCGGTGTTCCTGTTCCTCCTCCCACCAGGACTGAAGAACCTGCATCGCTTCTGCTTGCTTCCACTCCTCTTCTAACGCCTTCTCTTTCTCATCTTGTTCATTGTCATGGGAATCCTGTGCCTGCTTCCACTCCTGCAATTCCTTCTCCAACTCCTGGTTGAACCTCAACACTTCCTCACTCTCCTCTTCCACCTTCTTCCCCCATTCCTTCCTAGACACTCCAGCTGGACGCCGTGAACTGAATTCTTCTTCGTTGAATGTTTTTGGAGAGCAAGACGGTTTTGGCTTGCTGAAAACCTCACGCAAAAAAGACAGCTTGGGGATGGGAATGGCAATGTTGGCAAGGGGTTGGGCAATGTCAGACATGATAAGTTCAATTGGATGGTAGTGGGAGTAGGTCAAGGAAGATTGGACTTAGGAATTTTAATGGTACACCTTATATCACTTTTCCATATTTGTCTCACTTTGGCCTATCGGCTATCACTCGATCATTTTACCTTACAAATTTAAGCCTCTTCGGACCCCATTCATTTCTGAACTACTTACGAAATATTTCATTCTCAGTTTCCATCTCGGAAAGGTTCTTGAGGGCAAGAACCTTAAGAGGGAATACTGTTACATACATGCTGATATTACGGATAAACTCTACTAGTACCTAAATAAATGCATTTTTAACATTTTTATATATAATATAATCAAAATGGGAACATAATATTAGGATTAGAGCAAGCCCAAGCTGCTAGTCAAAGCACAGGTCTATTTGCGGGTTATCCGAAGTACAGAAAGTACGAAACACCCTATAGATGAGAGTCTTCGACGTTCCGAAACCTTTAGGAACTGATGAAGCAGCCTTTAAAAACCTTCGATCATTTGGATAGGCCTCGTCTCACTCGCAATTACCTGTAGCAAACATGGGGACACTTGATTTTACTATCAATTTATTGATTTCTTCGATATTGGTTGAAAAGACGGAAACAACTCTTAGAAGTACATCTGGAAGTAACAATCGGACGGATGTAACTATCTAAAGTCCATTTCAGACTTAAGGAACGGAAACAATGCCGGTGGCTGTAACTTACAGCTGGAAACAAGAAAAGGGGCGGATGTCGACGATGTCCGGTCAGAAAGGACATTCTACCAGGAAAGAACCATAGGAACGATCCCTGGAATGTAGATCAAGCAGTTTTGGACTATTCCAGATCGGATAGAACAAGAGAGAACAAGGGAGCACATGGGGACTTGCCTTGGAAACAAAAAGGGGTCAGGATGTATCCACATGCAAATGTCAAAGATATCTGACTCGGAACAGGAATAAAGAAAATATGAGGAAAAGGAATAAGGAATACTATATTCTGGACAGTTTTATATCTAATTGACATGTACTATACCTGATTAAGGGTACTTTGGTATCTCTGAAAGGGATTTCTCTATATTTTCGACTTTTTACCATATCTTCGACGTTTGATTATTATTTATTCAAAAAGGCGTATATAAGGGAGGATGGTAGCAGCAGTATTTTCCCCAGTAACCTATGACAGAAGCCTAAGTGCTTTCACTAGGGGACTCTGGCTCATACTTTGCCCCACTTCTTTGAAGTTGGTGTTTGTATTTGGAAAAGATTGGATTTGAACTTTGAATTTGATTTGAATTTGTTGCCACTTTGGTACTTGGAAACTTTGAACTTGTAGAGTCACTTTGACTCAAATTTGAATTGAATTTGATAGTTCTATTTGAACTTAGAAAGAATTGAACACCTCCTCGAAGTAGTGAACTTTGTAGAAAGCCTTTGTCATTTTGACTTGTGAACACAGAATTTGAATTTGTTTTGAACCATATAAAGCCCCACCCTTGAAGTCTTATCTTAGAGTTCTCAGTGAACCTTGTTGAGAGCATCCATTGATACCGACCTCCACAAATCAACTACGCTAATTGCTAGTGTTGGTTTTGGTTTTGCGCACTTCGCGCTTGGAGTGTGTTTTGCTGCACCTTGTAGTAGTTTTTAGTGCCGTTATCATTGGTGACCACCGCAGGGGGTGGTATCACTAAGAAAAGACTTCATTTACATTGTACATCTCGACTTTGAAGAAGTTCGCTTTGAGAAGTTACCCTATACCCGTTGAACTTTACGGAAGAATCTTTCAAAATTGCTCCTAAAAGCGACCCACCAATTGCGAATAAAGGAAAAGCATTAGAGACTTCTAAGAAAAGAACAACTTTGACTTCGACTGTTGCAGGACAGTCACAATTGTTTGATCACAGTCTCTCAAATATTCAGAAGAAGCTTGAGGAACTGAGAAAAAGGAATACAGAACAAATAAGAGATTCGGAAGCAGCCCGGTTAAGAATAAATCGATCTTTAGCTGAGTCGCCGACGAAAAGAGGGTATTTTACCGTCGAAGAAGGCATTAGTACTGCTAGTCTAGTACCATTACCATCTTCCTCACGTGAATCATCTTTATCGAGTTTGTTGTCAGACATAGAATCAGAATTTAGAATGTCAAATAGAAATGAATCAATGGCGACAACGGAAATGTCGGATCGCCCACCAAAGAACTCCTGGATGGAGCTCTCTGAAGAAGTGAGAGATGTTCTGAAAGGGGACAAATACAAGTTGCGACTTCAGGTCTTTAGTAAAGATCACCCAGAACATTTCGAAGGTTGGCTTACAGCCTTAGAGGATTATTTCCGGTTCCATAACATAGAGAATGGTGAAGCGCAGATCAATTTTACTATGACTCAGATGGACATAGCAACCAGAGAGCTATTAGCGGAGGTTGTACCGTCATCTCGAGGTTATGATTGGGAAAAATTCCGAGAAGAGTTACTTAAGGAATTCCCGGAAGCGCAGGACAGGAAGATTGGCTCTCGTGAGTGTCTACTTGCCATTTGCGAGAAAGCGAAGTATATACCGATTGGACATACCTCGAAGTTAGCTGCGTTTAATCGTGAATTCAACTTAGAATCGAAGAAGTTGAAAAATGTGAATCCGCCGTTGATTACGAATGTGGACCTAGTCCGGTATTATATCAACACTTTGGAGCCCCGCTTTGCGGAGGAGCTACGGAAACATCTATTTGCCAAAGCCATGGCAGAGTCCAGTAAGGACATGGACATTGCTGAAAAGCTAAAGAAACGTCAGGATCCATGGATGATCGAAGATGTTCAGGAAGCGGCTATCAACATGTCCGTTACGATGATACAAGGTGCATATTTACCAGAAGTAGGACAATCAGGTAGAGATACCTATGCGGGTTAATGCCTGCAGGGTATACGATGCTTCATGGTGTAAGACAGTCTGAAGATCAGTTTTTGAGACCACCGGTCCCGTAAACTAGGGAAAAGAAATTCAAAGACGAATGGGAACAGAAAGTTTCGTCTTCGATGGACACATATAATGTGAAACTCCGAGAATTGGGACAGCAAGTCTCAGAACAGAATAAGGCAACGGAAAATAATAACCGATTACTCCTTGAATTGATGAGAACACTGAAAGTGAGTACCGGAAATGGGACTCAGAATAACGGAAACCAATACCAACGTCCTTGCGATAGACCACGCAATGGAAATGAGGCTTCGTCGAAGTCTAACTGGGTCGAAGATATGCAGTGTTGGTTCTGCAATAAGGAAGGACATACCGTGAGGGACTGTCCGGAACAAGCAGATTTATTGGCAAAAGGAATTTTGAGAAGGAATGCTGATGGAAAGTTCGAGTTGAAGAACGGGACCGGGTTCCGTTTGTGAGATTTGGTGAACCAGGACCAACTCGTGTGGAAAGGATTTGGGCAATTGCCAAAGAGAAAGGATGGACGGCTAAGACTTCGGTGATGGCGCAGAGCTTGATGTTTGAAGTCGAAGAAGAGCCAACGCCGGTCTTGAACTTCCAGTTTGCGCTGGAAGAAACTATCAAAGAAATGGGTGACTCAGATGAATCAAAAGTATTATCGGTTCTGATGAAGAAACTCAATGGCTCAAAAAACTAGAAGTTCCAAGGAAAGGGCAGGGCAGTAAAAGGGATAAGGCCCAGGAAAAGACCCTTGAGGAACCTCGAAGATTGAAGCCGGAAGTTGTGATTTCGCTGCCGAAAAACTTTGATAGATCCAAGTACGTAGTTCCACAGTTGAGAAAAGAAAATGAAGAAAATGATAATGCGCCGACTTCAAAGAAGTCGAAAGAAAAGGAAACTACCGAGGAACAAACTTCAGAGAAAGAAGATCCTCAAGAGAGACACTTTGATCGGGTAGAACCAATTGAGAGGATATTTCAACCAAGGGATTTTGCTTTACCCAGGAAACCAGAAGAAGACCAGGGAAACAAGAGTCAAGGAAGCCGCAACATTTCAGAGAAAGTCGAAGACATTAGAAGGGCTATTAGGCCTAAGTCGGAGAAACTTTCTTTGAATGATGATGATTGGAAAGTCATAAAGCAGAAAGTGGTGGAAGAAATTGTGGACAAAATTCTGAGACAGGAAGTTGAGATTTCGACGTTGCATGCTATAAAAGCTTCGCCAGAATTACAGAAAGCCTTGTTAAGGAAACTTAGAAATCGAAGACTGCCTAGAAGGGATGCGAAGTCCTCTTTCGAAGCAGAAATAGATGAAAAGTTAGTAAAGCAATTTTCTAACTTTGGAACGGAAAGTGAGTTCGTCGATCTCGATGAACTCGAAGTTGACCAAACATTTGAAGTTTTGGAAGAAGCTAGAGGACAGCTTGAAGCTGGTTCGATAGTTCAGAAAGATCCGGTGGAACAGTATATCAGAGACCTTCCTACGGAACAGCAGCGTAATGTTTTTATAGTTGCTAATGTAATGGATGGTCTTCGATGTATTTATCCAGAAGTCAATGGGTCCAAAGAAAGAGTGGAAACTATCATAGATAGTGGATCTCAGATAGTTGCAGTAGATATGGTTGTAGCTATTGAACTTGGAATGATTTGGGATCCAGACACAAATGTGGTTATGCAATCTGCAAATGGTCAACTACAAAGGACTAAAGGATTAGCAAGGAATGTACCTTTCACATTTGGTGAAGTAGAAGTCTTTTTACAACTTCATGTTGTCGAAGATGCTCCTTATCAGATTTTGTTAGGAAGACCTTTCGATGTTTTAACAAACTCAGAGGTTCAGAATTTCCCAGATGGTGATCAACTCATAGTAATCACTTGCCCTAATACTAGAGTAAAGTGTACTATACCAACTTACCCTAGAGGTGAGGGAATTAAGATTCGCCATAAAACAAAGAAGCCAATTCTTAGAAGAGAAAATGCTAGAGCCAGACAGGCTAGAAAAGAAAGAGATGATGAAGTAAAGAGAGAAGAAAATTCGGAAACAGAAAATTTTCAATGAGCCTTGAGGAATTGTTAGATGATCAAGGAGAGGTTGCATTGAGTTTTGTTTTTGAGGATAATAAAATTGAGATAGAAGGGTATAAATTACCAGAAAAGAATAACTTTGAGTCAGCAGAATTAGCAGAAGCGTTTATCTTAGCTAGTAAAACTGATTTCGAAGAAGTCACAGCCTTGTTAGCCTCTAGCGCTAGAATAGAAGAAATGGAAGTGGAGAGAACCCACTTATCGATGATAACTCAGAAACTCCTTACGGAAACCCTGAGAATCTAACAAGTTCAGAGCCAGTCTCTGTATTTGGGAAGTATAAACCAGTGCACTTGAAGGTTAGACCGCAACTTGCACCAATGCCAGAAGAATTTAGGGTACAAAGGAATATTACTGGAGATCCACTAGCGGAACTTCCAGAACTATCTCCTAATCCACCTGAATATTCGCCTGGAGAAAGATATACTTTAGATAGGAAAGAGGTCATTGACAAGAATCACTCCGAAGATTTCTTGTGGCCAGAAGAAAGGAAATTGTTGCATCATTTCATAATAGTACAGGAAAAAGGATTTGCTTGGTGTGCAGAAGAAGGAGGAAACTTCAGGACAGACTTCTTCCCTCCAATTAAATTTCCAGTACTACCACATACTCCATGGGTGGAAAAGAATATTCCTATTCCACCTGGGATTTATGAAGAAGTATGCAAGATCCTGAAAGATAAGATAGCAGCTGGTGTTTACGAACCCACTACTTCGTCTTATCGGTCTAGATGGTTTATGGTGTTGAAGAAAGATGGAAAGAGTCTGCGCTTGGTTCATAGCTTAGAAGCTTTGAATAGAGTTACGATCCAACACTCAGGAATTCCGCCAGGAACAGCAGAGATAGCTTCTAGCTTTTCTGGAAGAGCATGTTTAGGCATGTTGGACATCTGGGTTGGTTACGATGAAAGACTGATAGATGAAAAGTCAAGGGACTACACTACGTTCCAGACTCCATTTGGTCCTTATCGTTTGGTTAAATTACCAATGGGTTGGACAAACTCTGTTCCATTATTTCATGAAGATGTATCATACATCTTTAGAGAAGAAATGCCACATGTCACAAGACCATATATTGATGATGTTCCTATCAGAGGACCGGCCTCTAGATACGAAACACCAGATGGGTCATTTGAAACCATACCAGAAAATAAAGGAATTAGAAGATTTGTTTGGGAACATTTCCAGAATGTAAATCAGATAGTTCAGCGCATGAAGTATGTTGGTGGAACATTTTCGGGTCCTAAAGCATACTTGTGTGTATCAGAAGGGTTAGTAGTAGGACACAGAGTGTCCTATGAAGGAGAAAAGCCAGTAGAAAAGTTGGCGGAAGTCATCCTATCATGGGACCCTGCAAACTTTGAAAACAGAACGCATATAAAATCTTTCTTGGGCACAGCAGGACAAATGCGAATGTTCATTAAGGATTATGCGAAAATTACACGTCCGTTGACTAAGTTGACTGCAGCGAACGTACCTTTTGTCATTGGGGAAGAGGAGATGAAGGCTGTTAGAACAGTTCAAGAAGCTATTCAAAATGCGCCAGCACTCAAACCCATTGACTATGAAAATCCTAATGGAATTACGTTAGCGGTAGATACTTCATGGCAAGCAGTTGGATTCTACTTATATCAAGAAGATCCAGAAAATCCTCGCAGGAAGTTCTTCAACTACTTTGGTTCCATTACCCTTAATGAAAGGGAAGCAAGGTTTTCTCAACCGAAAAGAGAATTATATGGTTTGATGATGGCTCTAAGAGCTACCAAATATCAGACCTATGGATGCAGAAACTTAACAGTTGAAACCGATGCTAGCTACATCAAAGGAATGTTGGACAATCCTAGTAGCGCACCAAATGCCAGTATCAACCGTTGGATAGAAGAAATTAGACTCTGGAGATTTACCTTAGTCCATATCAAAGGATTGGTACATGGACCAGATGGTTTATCAAGACCGCCACCAGGTGGCAAGTCAACTGAAAGACCAGAAGGTTGGGAAGAATTTCTAGAGGATGACGATGGAAAACCAGTAAAATTCAGGATGGGTGAAAACCAGACTGAAGAACCATTAGAATTTGAGACCTTCAAGGATCATATAGATCCTAGGTCAGGATATTTTAATGAAGTTGTAGACTTCACAGAGTTAGCTACAGATGTAGTGGATTTTGAGGAAGAATTGCAAGAAGTCAGAGATGAAGAAAGACTTTGGGCTTATTATTTTGAGTCCTTTCATTATAAGAAAGAAAGTTGGGCTAGAAGCTATTCACTAAAGGAAGTGGTAGTTATTCCATCAGAAATAGACTTGGAATGGTCAAGGGACTATCCATATGATGAAATTCATCGAAGTCAAGAAGCAATTGATCAGGATGAAGGAATTCCAAAGATTATTGACTGGTTGGTCAACTCAGACTCAGATGTCTTGAAATTAATGACCGCATCAGAGAAAAGTAAATTTATACGAAGGGCTGCTAAGTTCTTTGTAGACAACGAAGGAAGATTATACAGAAAGTCTTTGGATGGTTCTAGCCATCATAGATTATTTGTACCTAAGGAAAAGCGAATGTGGATGCTAGTTGCATCGCATGATAACTTAGGGCATAAAGGAATGTTCGCTACCAAAGCTCTTATTGAGAAGCGATTTTGGTGGCCTCACTTAGAGGAAGATGTGGATTGGTTTGTCAAGTCTTGCAAGCCTTGTCAAGAACGGAAATTGGAGTTACTTAGAATTCCGCCAGTTCTTACCCATACTCCTTCTCTATTTCAGAAAATACATATTGATGTTATTAAAATGACACCTGCTAGTAGAGGATGCAAGAACATTGTGCATGGAAGATGCGCGTTGTCTAATTGGTCTGAAGCAAGGGGTATCGCCAATGAGAATGCAAGGCAACTTGTGGAATGGTTCTTTGATGACATCTTATGTAGATGGGGAACACCTGAAGAGATCGTAACAGATAATGCTCCTCAGATGTTAGCTTTGACTAAATGGTTAAGAGACAAATATGGAGTTAGAGGTATTCGTATCTCACCATATAATTCTCAGGCCAATGGAAAGATAGAAAGAGCACACTTTGATATAAGACAAGCATTGGCAAAAGCCACCAGTGGGAATTTACACCACTGGTTTTATTTCTTGAAACATATCTTGTGGGCAGACAGAATTACAACTAGGAAGAGTCTAGGGTGTTCACCCTACTTCTTTGTTTTGGGGGCAGAACCTATTTTGCCTCTAGATCTGGTAGAATCTACTTGGTTAGTAAAAACACCTGAACGGGTTTGGACCAGGGAAGAACTTATTGGATTTCGTGCTCAAGCCCTAGCAAAACATCGTACACATGTATTAGATATGGTGCAAAGGGTATCCAAAAATAAAAGAAGGAATCTAAGAAAATTTGAACAAGACTATATGCACACTATAAAGCTGTATGACTTTAAACCGCGTACATTGGTCCAAGTTCGAAATACTCAGATTGAAAAGAACTTAGATAGAAAGATGTTTCCTCGATACTTTGGTCCTTGTATAGTAATTAGAAGGACAAAAGGAGGTTTGTATATCTTAGCAGAAATGGATGGGACTCTTATGAGAGGAAAGTATGCTGCTTTCAGAGTTCTGCCTCATGTGGCAAGATATACTCCAATTGAGTTACCTTCAGAAATAGAAAAGCTTATACATTTGTCTAAAGACAAGTTAGATAAATTAGTAGAAGAAGATGAAGAAGTTGAGTATGGTCCGGACAAAGACTATATCTTCGACCGAATTCCTAACTTGCGACTTAGCGAAGAGGAAACGAACATCGGACACAACTTCGAAGAAGTTGAAGAAAGCGATGTCGACGACTAAGGTCAACTTCAAATCAATCACATTTGCGCAACAGCGCTACAAACGACAAGTACACAGTATAAGTCCAAGCGAAGTGTATGGATTATATATTTTACTTAGAAAAGGAAAACGGAAAAATGGTAAATTAGGCGGAGACGTGGCCAGTCTTCGAGGTCTCGCCTTGGACAGAGACGTCCTTGATGGCCTCCTCGATGGATTCGGTGTCCATAGAATCGTCGATACCTAATTTAGCAAGGCAGACGCGATTTCTGTTCTATTCTAATCATTCCTTTCAGAGTGGCCCTAATGGTACTTCCGCCATGGGAAGACGTCAAGAAACTGACTTTCTTGAACTTGAGGGCAGAATTGGCACGGACACCCTTGCCCTTGGCAACATCCTTATCAGCAGACTTGCCTTCCTTCTGCTTGAGGACGGAATGGATAGAGGCTTCGAGCCCCTCCATCTCCTGAAATTTAGTAGGGAAAACAGAAACAGAGTTGGAAAGTACCTTTGGCTTAATGGAAGCGTCAGCGACGAGCTCCATATCTTCGTCAGAGTCGGATATGACCAACTCTGCAGATTTCTAAAGGAAAGAAACAATTAGGAATATCTTCGACATCGTTGAGAGATAGAAAGTGTACCGCAGAGCGCTTGGAGCCTTTGGCCTTGTTGCGAAGGGTCTCCTCTTGCTTGTTACGGATGGCCTGAACCTCGTGAATGAAAGCAAGATGACCACAGTAGCTGGGAACCTCAGACACACCGGGGACCTTCTGGAGCTTCTTGAGAAGCTCGACACATTTCTTGATGAAGTTAAAGGCCTCGGTATCTTTTGCGATGTGGTAGATAGACATGGAAACAGACTACGGGGGTTAGTCGAAGAAGAAAGGAAACGAATAAAATAATGTACTAGACGGTTGGCAATGGTGCGAGCGCCTTCGTCGGCGAGCAAGCTCATATTGCTGGTGAGCATGGCTTCCATATGTTTGATGAAAGCATCATTGTGCTTGAGGAAGTGGTCACGACCATTCCAAGCAGGCACTTTGCTGGACATATCGAAGACGGTATGAGTTGAGAGGGTAGAAGTAAAAAGAACAGAAAATTTGGTGAGGATAGAAATGACCTCACTAAGGCTTTTATACAGAAAGGTTAGTCAACAGAGTTGACAGTTCTTTTGTCAGGGGGAGAGGACTTGAAATTCGGACAGAATTTTGTGTTTTGCAACTAAGCAACGGCTAAGAATGGATCATCGATGTTGGTGCAACAGCCCAGAACTGCTGGAAATTCGATCTTCCGAGTAAACCCTACACTCTAAGAAACAAGAGAACCATAAGGAAAACCATGAGGATGATTGAGATGCCATCAAGACACATATGGTTTCAATGTCGAAGATGGGGTCTTAGTAAAAGAAAATAGAAAAAGCACATTGAAAACAAGATCTATACTACAGACAGCGTGGCGTAGGAAATGTAGATCATGTCTAAATGGGGAAATTTGATCGGAACTCGACCTCGAAGATTTAGGTCTACATGAAATCCACGGATATATACCTAGCAGTGTTGAGTTCAAAGTCAAAGAAACCATAGTATGCTTGTGGAGGAACATATTGAATGGAATCCGATACTATGATGAAAGAATGAAAAACTGCGATGCACCAAGCTTCGACAGCACCGGGAATTAAGGCAATTTCGAGCTTCAGGAATCCGACTCAAGCCATAGTGTTCGCAAGTTGATGAAAGAATGAGTGTGCAGCTGTAGGAAAAATGTGATAGCAGAGGGGACCTGTGATAAAACGCCTCTGTGCTGGATCGAATGTGAGGACAAACTTGAAGTAAGGTCCATCTGAATGGCAAATGGAAACCATGAATTGGAGTTGGATGGCTAGTTCCGCTTCTTGTTTAGTCGAAAGAGGTGAACGAAGAACGATCTGGTCTCCAGCAATGTAGTAGGAAAGCCCTACATAAGGAACAAAGTTCCTAGGGTATGCCTCTATTCGATGTCTAGATTCGAGATTGCATATTGAAGACATTAGAGTGGACTTACTAGAAACCAATAACTCATACAGTACTTCGATGGCTAGCTTCATGTTTGTCAGGATAGATGGGAATATAGAAAAGAATAAAGGAAAGTAGGACTTAGGGGTCTCTTCAATATCGTTGAAGTCACTAGTCAGGGGCTAACAAAGACACTCTGTCTAAGTCAAAGTCTTCGAAGACTCTTAATTCCTTTATCACACAGTAATAGAAGGAAAAATACAGCATGTATTTTTATGCTACATAATAGCAAAGATATAGAAATACATTTTAAGTAGTAAGTATACTACTGAACAGATAGAAGCGTTACATGAAGTAAGAAAAGAATAGGTCCCGAGGCCAATGTCTCGAGAACTGCAAGTCCAAGCAAAAGTCCATGGCAATATATCGACGAAGGCCTCTAGCAGACTTAGTTAGTCAAGTCAAGGATATCGACGATATGGACTTACACTTAGGTGAACAGCCAAGAGGGTCGGAAGATGGGGCAACATCCCCAGGCAAGGGTGCATCAACCGAACCCTTTTTCCCCTCAACAACCTTTTGAGCTGGCTGTTGAACCATGGATTCCTCAACTTCCCGAGCTGACGTGCTGTCATCATGAACTGGTTCCGGAGCGTTCTGCAGAAAGGAAAAGAATAGTTAGAAAGGAAAAGTAAAATTGAATAGAAATATAAAGGAAACGTACTTGAGCACCACTGGTCGAACCAAGAGTGACAGAGAAGGACTCACCGGTTGTTGGGTTGAAAAAGGTCGTCGAAGACCCCTCCACCTTGACCTCCGTGAACCCCTCTGCCTCTCCATCTTCCAGTGGCCACTCAAAAAGAGCGCTGAGCCCTCGGATTGTCTCGGAAGAGAGTGCCAGACCGTCCGGGTGCAGTTGAAGATATTCGAGAACCACCTTCGGGTTGATGGCAACATCTTGGACCTCGTGAGCCTTGTTGACGATGTTGGCACGGAGGGAGGAAATGGAATCTTGAAGAGACCGCGCTTGTTCATTGAGCTGGTCATATATCTTCAAGAGCTGCAAGAGCTCGCCTAGACGCGAATGGAAGTCTAGAAAGACACGTTAGTCAAAAGAATAGAATAGAATAACAAGGACTTACTGCTGGGGGTCGAACTCGCCCAGTCCTGGATGATGTCCATCCTAGACCAGGACTCCGACTTCAGCAGAATCCAACTGCACGGGAACCGTGACACCTTGCATCGATCACACTTCTCGCTTTTTGTCGTAGAGCGCTCGCACTTGACTTTTGCGGAAGCGCAGGCGAAGCAAGGGAGCATCAATTCCTGTTTAAAGTGAGACAGTACCAGAAAAGAGAAAGAAGAGTTAGGACTTACCGAAGAAAGTGTCCGGCCACTCTCGAGGACGTCTCGAAGCGAGAAAGCTTCAGCCTCAGGAACATTGAAGCGGAGCGGAACATCTAAGATAAGAATTAAGAACGGAATTTGTAGAAATATAGGAAATAGACTTACTATCGGCATCGCGACCTTGCGGATGTTTTTGGGTTTGCGAATGCTAGATAGTAGGTTCTTAGAAAGGAAAAGAAGTATTAAAGAAAGGACTTACAATGTCAAATCGACAATTGGAAAACCATTTTGAGGGCTTAGGAAGATAAGGGGACGGAGATCTGGGCTTAGCCTTGCCCTTCCCCTTGTCCTTTCGAACCTCAATGACTTTAGCGGAAGCGGGGGTCTTCGACGATTCTTGCTTGATCTTCACAAGGGTTCCAGTTGAACTACGCGTTGTGCGAGGGCCGGGGGACCGAGTCGATGAACCAGCAGCCGGAGGGATGTCAACCTTCTTGATCTTCGACGAGTCAGAAGGCGGGACCTAATCAGGTGTTAACAAAGGAAAAGGAAATAAAACTAAGGACTTACCAGAGAGCGTGCCGGCTTAGGCAGAGGCTTAGGGAGCGGACGTTGGGATATGACCACCTCCAGTTGCTTTTTCGAAGGCGGAGGGGGATCTTTCTTTGAAAGTCTGGTAAGCGGCTACGAAGATATTGTTAGTCTTGAGAAAGAAGGAAAATATTAGGAGAACTTACTTCTGGGGGAGGTGAAGGTTTCAGGTCCTCTTCAGACTCGATTTCGTCTTCCTCTTCCTCAGAGGAGACTACTGCCTTGGATCTCTTTGACGTTGGCTATAAAACGGTTAAGAAGAAGTCTAAGAGTGGAAATACTACAATCGTCGTTGTACTCCTGCTCCAGAACTCAGTGCAGGTGACCAGGTATGGTTAGATGCCTCTGACATCCAGACTGATCGGCCTTCATCCAAGCTTGCACATCAACAACTTGGTCCTTTCACTGTTGACTGTCGAGTTGGTCATGGTGCCTACAAGCTCAAATTGCCCAACTCTATGCGTCAATTGCATCCTGTATTTCCGATTGTCAAGCTCACTCCTTTCATTCCTGACCCCATTCCCAATCGTGCTGCTACTCCACCTCCCCCTCCTGTTATTGTTGATGGCCAAGAACACCATGTTGTTGATGAAATCCTAGAAGCACGGTACAGATGGAACAGATTGTGGTACAAGGTGCGATGGAAAGGCTACAATGTCTCTGAGGATGACTGGGTACGGTATGATGACCTTGACAATGCTGATGAACTTCTGGAGGAATTCTACCAAAGGAATCCAGGAGCGCCTAGAAAGGTCATCAGAGCAGTATTTGACTCTATTCAATTCAGGACTATTCCAATGCCCTCTGCAGCTGATCAGGCAAGTAATTGGCGAGTGCGTCGAGGCCGCCGCACGCTAAAAAGGGGGGTAATGTAAGGGGACAACCTGCTTTGGTGGACTTGGTCAATTTTTGGATCTCTAGTTCGGAGCTGTGCACTTGTTTGTCTTATAGGATCTGCCCCCGGACATCAATCAATACACAGCTTGCACGGTTCAAGAGAGCACATAATACATGACCTAGCTGCACCCTGTGACTATGGATCCCACACAGATACGCCTTGTTACATCCCCTTGACTTTCCATGTTCTTATCTCACCGAGTTATGCATTTTAGATTTCTTTCGTTTATTGCACCTGCAGTTCATATGGTATCAACAAACGGTCTTTACAGTATCATTGCGCACATTCGAAAGGTATATACTCCCATTTTCACGTCTATAGCATTTATCGTTCCCACTTTAATTTCTCTTCTTTCTCTTTCCCTTCATGCACTGTACTGGATATATATGGACATGGACATGTGACCAGCTAGATATAGTAGTGCTTGGTCAGAGGGACTCCTTAGTCTTTTCTCTTTGGATTCCCCTCTGCTAGGTGCGCATTTTGGATATGTTTTAGCTATGGCTGGCTAATATACTTTGGATTCCCCTCTGCTAGACCTGTGTGATCATTCTTCCACCTCTACCAGGGTTGCCCTTATAGCCAATTGGTGTATGGGACCTACGGAATCTCCCAGTTTACTGGAACTTTTTAGCATAAGTAACTCTCTTCTTTATGCTCTTTTTTTTTAAATCCTTTCTTATCGTTTCTTTTATTGCAGACTTTTAACTTTGATAACGAACCCCCGGTTCAGTACATGCCAGATGCGCCGTGTCCAGAAATGCTTTCTTCAATAAGTCTTCTTGTCATATCTTCATCTACAGGATGCTAACTTATAATCCAGCCGCCTTCCCCTGCTCATTCTCCTACAGTAGCCGCAAGCTCTGTTGCTGCTGCTATGAATCCACCTCTGGTAGCGAGAACTCAATTGGCCTCTGGTTCATCCAGGGCTGCTATTTCTTCTGCAGTTGCGGGTCCATCCCGTGCCGTAGACTCTTCTAATGTGGCTGCTGGTTGTTCTAACCCCTCGTCAAAGCGCAAGGTAAGTCAATCTTTTGTTCCTTGTTTTTCTAACTTTGTTCTGACCAAGTTCCTCTAGGCTCCCGAATTACCTACGGTAGAGTCTACAAGGCCCAAGCGATCAAAAATCGTCAAGGCTTCTGTTAACAGGGTAACCTTTGCAGAATCGTCAGACGAAGAGGCTTCTGAGCCTCCCGAAGTAAGCCATCTCTTTTTATCCAATGTCAACTTCTTTTAACCATCCCCTCTTAGTCCTATCACACTCTGGGAAGGTCACATTTGTGCTTCAAACGGCAGAGCCGTGCACAATCGTGCGCACCCGTAGCTACCTCCGAATCAGAGGCCGCAGCTACTGACCGGCCCTCCAGGCAGAAGTCAAGCAAGACCAATAAAGGGAAAGGGAAGGCTAAGCAATCTACAGAGAACACTGGAGCCTCTGTAGATGAGCTGTGGACTTCTGGAGCCCACTCCCATGTGTTTCCCGAGGAATGGGTTGGAGCTGCTCGTAGTAAGCCTTTTTGACTCATATTATTTGTTTCTATACTAACGCTGTAGCGCAGCTATGGAACTTCAATTCGATCTTGGCGAGGCTAAGCTAAGCCTTGAATCAATTTTGAAAGCGGGTCGATCTGTAGCTTTCGTAAGTTCTTTAGATCTTCTCTTATAATGTCATTCTGACTGAACTTATTTCAGTTTAACCATTTCACTCCTTGTGGTCGCTGCACTTATTTCGGCTACACAGACTGTAAACCCATCTGGGCTGCCAGTGGTAAGACTGGCCGTAGGCCAACCTGTGCGCGTTGTTTCTCTGGGAAACAGAAGTGTTCATACTTCAATCCCGATGATTCCCGATCTGGTCTCAAGAAACTTGAAGTCACTTCAAGTAATCATCATCGTAAGTTTCGTTTTCTTCTCTTATTTTCGCCTTCTCTTAAGTCCCTTTGGAAGTTTTGGCTAAGATTGTGTTACAGCTCCATCGCGAGCTACAAGCCTACGATGATCTCCGTATTGCTCAAATGGCCGTGTACAAGGCTTCCTGGTCCATTTGGGAGAACATTCAAGAAAGCCAACAGATGCTACGGGCAGCTGGAAGGGATCCAGTTGAAGTCTTTAAAGGTCTTGGTGACGATGAAGACTTCCAAATGACCCCTTCCCAAGTTAAAGCCCTTGGCGAAGCTCTTGGCTGGTCACTTTCTGGTTCTGCGACGGAAGAGGTCGAGGAGAATGCTCCTCCCTCTATTCCCTTGGTAAGTTTCATTTCATTTCGCATCTACGGGGATCTCTATGATTCACCCTTATTCTAGCCGTCCAGTTCTGTTAACCCACCACCAGCTCCCATAGCTGGTTCTGGAATTTTCGAGAAGGTTAGCGAGGCAGAAGAGGAGGGGGACGATGAAGACTCATCAGACTCTTCATCGGGCCCTTCCTCTCCTTCTGCTAATGCTGTATCCACCAGAGTCTGCTACAGTCCAGGCGGAGGCTGAGGTTCCTCAAGCTCTGAGATCCGTAAGTCAATCTTTCTCAATCTTACAACGTATTGTTTATTCATATTGTTTCTAGGACGTGGAGGTCACTGTTAAGGACCTAATCGATGATGAGGCTGAGGAAGCTGTAAGTCCTCCACAGTCTTCGTAGATCACTTCTAATCATTCTTTCTAGAGTACCGAGGATTCAAGCGATGGGGAAGGACTAACGAGGAAAAAGCAGAAGATTGGAAAATTTCCACTTCTGACCTTGAAGGTCTTTCTCCCGTAGCTCGGGCCATTATGGAAAAGCTGGCACAGGAACGACTGGCCTACGAAAAGGTGTTTGGTCGTCCAATGTATCGCAAACGGTAAGTCCTATATTTCTATCTTGGAAGTTTAACACTAACTCTTCCTTAGAGTGTAGTTTTTTACTTCTTGGGCCTTAATGGACTCGGACATCTTCTAATTTCATAGTCATTTCTTGTTTTCTTATTTTGTATCCATAGCCTACATTTACTGTAGATCTCTTGATTCTTGTATTGGGCATCTGCCCTCATATCTTGTATTATGGCACGTGCTACGGCGCCTAAAATCCTCTTTTGTATTTTATTTCATATCTTGTAGTAAATCAAAACTTGTTTGATTTGTACTACGCGTGAACTGAGTTCAAATGAGTTTGACTTAACTCCACTGTTTAAGTTAGAGTATTGACAGGCGTGCTCATGTATCTCTATGCTCGGAGTTAGATGAATCTATCCGTAGCACATTGTTTTATCATTCTAATCACTATGCATCTCTCATGTATGTTCTCGCTTATAAGTTTTTCTTAAGCGATGGTTATCTTTCCAGGATCCGTAGGTACACCCATATGTTCATGTAGGTGTTCAAATCGCAAAACTTGAATCTACAGTCAAATTTTCAGGAACCTAAGGTACCTCTCCCCCAAACAAATGAGCAGTCAACTCCTGTTGACGAGATGTTGGATCCAGGAGTCTTTTAGGACCATAAGGTAGAGAAAGTCATCTACGGCTGGATAGCAGAGTGCAAAAGGTATAAAAGGTTGACCGTAGATAGTCAATTCTTCACTACCCAGCTCTACCAACATTCGTAGTAACCAATTCTCAACTCTTACATTCTCATATTATCTAAAACATGTCCACTCGTACCGAATTCGTCCCCACCAAAATCTGGGTTGAACGTGCTGCTCCGATCGTTGAACAAGTCAGCCAGTTGCGTCCCTACGCTAACAAGCTGTCCGCCGAGCTGTTCACCAAACAGCTTCTCAACGTTGTGGTATGTTCAGCACCACTCTTCTATCTCTGTTTCATTGTAATGCTTCTGCCGTAGGTTCAGACCAAGCTCCAAAGCTACCAGTCTGCCAAAGACGATGTTGCGTTTGATCTTTATCGCAACGTCGTCGAGATGGTCACCGCCGACATTGAACAGTTCTCCCTCGATAAGAGCGTTGACTTCGCAAAGGCCAAATCCTTCTACATCGAGATGTGTGCTGTGCGCAACAAGGCATCTGCTATCAAGCGCAAGAATGTAAGCTCTTATTTTATTAATCTTTCTAATTTTTGATATTGACTTCGCCGTAGGGAGCTAGCTCTTCTCGCAACGAAGCTACTATCGAAATCTCTGATACTGAGGAAGCAAACACTAAAGTAAGCCCTCCAGTTCGTTCTAAAGCTATCTATGGCTCAATCTTATTACCAGAATGACGACTTCAAGATGAAGGACGCCACCAAAGGTAAAGACCCTATGAAAATTCGCATTTCCAAGAAGAAAGAGGTCCGTAGATCGCGTTATTTGCATCATATAATCATTTCTAATCTTCCCATAGATCGAAGCAAAGCCTGCTAAGAAGGCTCGTATCGATAAGGCAGGCGTAGACCTTACGTCCGAATCTGAGGGTGAGTGTCCCCCTTGGGACCGTCCTCTCTTTATTCGTGGCCGTAGCATCACTTATGACAACTTGTTGGACAGAGGAGAAGAAATGCAGAGAGTCTATGCATCTCTCTGTACTCAAGGTCATAGCCAGCATGCCGGCCCATTTTGGTATGGGCTCCCTTTCTGCGTCCGACCTCGCCGCCATTCAGACCCTCCTCCGTACGGAGGTCAATGCATCGGCCTTTTCGATCCTTCACCAAGGAGCAGTGTACCGGGCAGCCTACAAAAAACTCGTGGAGGCAAATCAGCTAATCCTTTCCCGCCTCACCCTTTCTGCCGAACAGTCAGCTACGTCGACTTCAGCACAGGAGAGGTCTACAAACCAGCCTACTGAGGCGGATGCAGGTGCTCCTATGGAGTCTATTCAGTAGTCTATCTTTCTGTAGATCACTCTTTAACAATGGCTGGCTGTAGCGATAAACGGTGTCCACTCTTTTCATATTACTGTCATTTCGTATACTTGTGCACTAGTTAGATTTTATTAGAATCTAACTGGATTTTTCGGTTTCATATGTTCAGTCAGATCTGAGAGAATCTAACTTTCTTCTTAGCAGACCTAGTAACTCTCACTGGATCATCCATTGGGTCCTTGGATTCGCTAGGTAGCTCAATTTCATTATCATTTTCTGCCATAGCTGAGGCATTACCATTCAGCCTCAAGTTTTGAGCTTTGTCAAAGATGTAATCCACTCCAAGTTCGTACTCAGTTGGTTCATCTTCGTTAGCCATGGCTTCTAACTCATCTTTAGATAGCTGAATTAAATCTTTTATTTCCGTAGGAAGGTCAATGTGGTATCGCGCTGCATGAGGTAGGATGCGAAAGGCTCCGTATTTTCCCCGTAGCAATGTTCCATCCATTTCCGCTAAGATATAAGAGCCACCTTTAGTATGTCAAATGACTACGCAAGGCCCAAAGTATCTAGGGAACATTTTCCTATCCAAGTTCTTTTCAATAGCGGTATTCCGTACTTGAACCAAGTCTCTGGGTTCAAAGTTTAAGGGTTTTATAGTGTGTATATATTCCTGTTCGTACTTGATCAAGCGTCTACGCTTTTCTTCTGTAATTCTATCTTGCATAGCTGTTACATGCGTTCTATGTTTAGCTAGAGCTTGCGCTCGAAATCCAATCAACTCTTCTTGTGATAGAAACCTATTGGGTAGTTTCACTAGCCATGTAGATTCCACAATGACCATGTACAAGTCCTTTAATATGAACTAGTTCAAAATGATAGAGTCTGATCTCTTCAATCCACCGGTTAATGCTAGCATTCGGAGCACTATCCGGATTGTTCAACATTCCTTTAATGTAGCTGGCATCCGTTTCCACAGTCAACAGTCTACATCCAAAAGTTTGATACTTTGACGCTCGTAGCGCCATAAGTAACACGTAGAGTTCTCTTTTCGGTTGTGAGAAGCGTGCTTCCCTCTCGTTGAACGTTATAGACCCAAAGTAATTGTAGAACTTCGTTTTCAAATTTTCGGGGTCTACTTGGTACAAGTAATAGCCCACACCTTGCCAAGATGAATCTACGGCCAAAGTGATACCCGTCGGATTCTTATAATCGATGGGCCGTAGCGTGGGTGCATCACAGATTCCATCTTGAACCTCTCGGACAGCTTCACAAGCTTCCTCGTTCATTTCAAACGGTACAAAAGCTCCAGTGAGCTTATTCAATGGTCTTGTCTTCTTAGCATAGTCCTTAATGAACATGCACATTTGTCCTGCAATCCCCAGAAATGATTGAATATCAGTTTTGCTTCTGAAGTTTTTCGGATCCCGAGAGAGAATGATCTCTGCAAACTTCTCTACTGGTTTTTCACCGTCGTAGGACACTCTATGGCCTACTACCATTCCTTCAGCGCAACAAATGAAAGCCTTCGGACCTGAAAAGGTACCTCCCGCATACTTCATCCGCTGAACTATTCGATTCACATTCTGTAAATGCTCCCAAACGAATCTACGGATGCCTGGATTCTCAGGGATCACCTCATAGCCTCCGTCGGGCAACTCATATCTAGTACTAGGTCCTCGTATAGGTACGTCGTCAATGTATGGTCTAGTAACATGAGGAATTTCTTCCCGTAGGATGTACGTTACATCTTCATGAAACAAAGGGACTGAATCAGTCCATCCCATAGGTAGTTTCACTAATCTATAGGGACCAAAGGGCGTTTGGAACGTAGTAAAGTCTCTCGATTCCTCGTCGATAAGCCTTTCATCGTATCCAACCCAAATGTCTAGCATTCCTATGCATGCTCTTCCGGAAAAGCTACTAGCAATCTCAGCTGTTCCAGGTGGAATCCCAGAATGCTGAATCGTGACTGCATTCAATGGTTCTAATGAATGAACCAGCCGTAGACTCTTTCCATCTTTCTTTAGTACCATGAACCACTTCGATCGATACGACGACGTAGTAGGTTCGTACACTCCAGCTGCGATTTTGTCCTTCAAAATCTGGCAGACTTCTTCGTAAATCCCAGGTGGAATAGGGATATTACGCTCAACCCAGGGCTTGTGAGGCAACACTGGAAACTTAATCGGCGGGAAGAAATCTGTACGAAAGGTTCCACCTTCGTCTGCACTCCAAGCGAATCCTTTCTCTTGGATTTTCATCAGATGGTGTACTAACTTCATTTCTTCAGGCCATAGAAAGCCTTCATTATGATTCTTTTCTATGATTTCCTTACGTTCTTCTGTATACCGTTCTCCTGGACTGAACTCAGGAGGGTGCGGCAATAGTACTGGCATCCCTTCAAGCGGATCCCCAGTAATATTCCTAAGGACTCGGAATTCTTCTGGCATCTTAGCCAATTGTGGTCAGACTTTAAGCACTACTGGCTTGTATTTTCCATAGACTGACCAAACTATATGTTTTCCAAGTGCTGTAGCACCCTGGGAAACATAGTTCTCATGCTCTATAGACTGCGAGCTACTCAAGAATGTGCTATACGAATTCGTAGGAAGACCTTCTCTTGAAAGCTTTCCTTCTAAGTTGTGTAGAGCAAGCCCCATCTCTTGTACACACGCATCAAGTTCAATAACGTAGGCATTCAGAGAGTCCATAGACGATAGAATCTCATCTATCGGGGTTTCGCCCGTATAAAGGTCCTTAGGAAAGTTGTCTAACATTCCGTAGACTTGCAACCATCTTTCCTTATGAAAAGCTAGTTCATTGAACAAAGTCTTTCCACGTTTGTTGGGGTCCTTAGCTAACCTATCCAAATCCAAAGCTATACATTTGTCGGTTTGGTAGTGATTTTCGTACATCCTCTGATGATAGTCCACTAGCGTAGATGCTTCATTTAGCATTGTATCAAATGCATTTTCATTTTCAACCGCACCCCCTACAAAACTTCGTAGTCAGAGCAACGGGGGTATCAATCTATTTGGATTTTCTTCGATTTTCGACACATCAGCGAGATCCTTGAAATCCATATTAAGCGAATCAACAAGTTCACATAGACTATGGGTATCTTGAGCCTTCAAGAGTAAAGCTCTGCCGTCTACGGCGATCTCACTAAGCTCATCTATCTTATCTTGTTGAGAAGAGTCCAATTGATGTGCCAATTTTTGGCTGTTGAAGCCTTCGAGGGTTGAACCTCTTCTAGTAGAACAAAGCAACCGTTCTCGTTCGTAGATTCACCATGTATGGAATCTAGGGAATTCGAAACTGGTGCTGATGAATATAAAGAAAGAAAACTGTCCGTAGCACAAGGAGAAATAGAAGCACTGTTTTTGTGTTTTGTATCTTCTGTGTGTTTTTGGTCTTTTTCGTTTATATCAATGTTTTTCATCACTCTCGAATCTGACTGACTAGTAGTCCTTTCACTATTTGAAGCTTCTATGAAGGCTCCAGCCAGCTCCGTAGGAGAGAATTTTGTATTTATCAAATTTTTATATTTTTCAATTTGTGGAACACTGTGAGCATCTACGGATATTTGTAGAGCCACCTCTCCTTGATCCTCTATCAATTCATCAAGGTGGACTGAAAATTTGAAGATTCAGTCCCTCGTTGTTCTCTTTCTGCGCTTCCTCTGAACTCTGCGTCCGTAGGGTTGGTTCCCGCTTAGGTTTTATCTTAATGCCTTCCCCTCTCATGTATGTACGGATGACACTTTGAATTCCTTTGTTTGGGCATGAAACCATAACCCACTGGTCTCCATCCTTGAAGTTTTGCACTTTTGATTCCGTTAGGACATCGAAAGGTCTACCCAAGAGAATCTGAAAGGGAGCTTTCTCCACCACATGAAGTTGCAAGTATACTGTTACTTCACCAAACTTGAAAGGTACATTTCTGCACACTCCTAGTGTTGGTTTCAGTTGTCCATTGGCAGACTGCAT
The DNA here is from genome assembly GCF_018924745.1 of Marasmius oreades. Taxonomy (NCBI): domain Eukaryota; kingdom Fungi; phylum Basidiomycota; class Agaricomycetes; order Agaricales; family Marasmiaceae; genus Marasmius; species Marasmius oreades. The sequence goes on from NC_057328.1 coordinate 1,392,972, forward strand.
GTGAATCACTGAATTCGGATCCCATTGCAAGCCTAATCCTTGAGCAACCCATGTGTCAATTGCGATTATGTGTGATCCTCCATGGATCACCACTTCTACTCTTTCCGTAGAACTGTTAACCTCAGGAAAAACACATCTGAGTCCCTCGGACAATCCAGCTACTATCATGACCTTCTGTTTTTCTTCAGAATCTAACTTGGTGCAATGAACTTCCACAACATCTTGGTGAACTACTAAACCCGCTTCCAATCCGTCTTCTTCCTCTTCTAAGGTTTCGAACGAATCTATGGTTTCAATATTATCTACTTTCACAAACTCTGCTTCTTCATCAAAAGATTCCTCAGCCGCCATAGAGTCTTTTATTGGATAGTCTAACATCTGAAGGATCACTTTATAGTTCTTCGTTCGAACGTGCTTATTCCTAACTCACCGTAGCAATGCCTTTCGGAACTCTTCTGAAGCCATGAGCTTGTTCAAGCAAACACTAGCCAGATTGGCCATCATTTGGTCAATCAGGTCTTGAATCACCCATTGCTTGTATCTTTTTGTTTCAACATTTTAAAGATTTTCCGTAGATGCTTTCTTCACGTTTTCAGACTGAACCTTCTTAGATTTTGAAGCACCCTTGTTTTCCGGAATTACACTTTGGGGCAATACAGAATCCCTTGGTTGTGGGACACGTTCTACGGGCTGAATTCTATCGAAAGCCCTAGGCGGCAGAGTAGAAGGATGTCTATCGACCTGCAATGGAGGTTCTTCTTCATCCAATTCTGCTTCATCTTCTTCTTCAGAGACCTCTTCCTCAAAAGGCTTTCTCTGGGGTATCACATATGGCTGTTTTCTCAAGAATGACAGCGTAGATATTACTACTTGGGGTTTTGGTGGTATTTTAATTTTTTTGGGGTCCTCTGGTCTCCTCTGGGTATCTCAAGATCTTAGCTTGCATATTCTTGTAGAAGTTGAGCTGACTGAAGTCAGGCATCTTCTTTGAAAGCTCAGAAACTGCACGCACGAAGTCGTTCATTCAAGTGTTCTGTGCGTCTACGGAGGCCAAAAGTTTCATTGTCAACTCGTCAGAAGCTATTTCCTTCTTGTACGAAGACAATGGAGCTATTGTAGGCTCGATTTTTGCATGAGTGATCAATGGGGTTCCTACGGGAGCCGCCGCTTTCACTCCTAGAGTATAGCTAACAGGGTCCAAGCCCTGAGGTGTGTAGCAATCGCCTACTAACTCATTACTTATGGTCAAAGCCATATTCCTTACTTGGGAGAAAGCAAAAGGGTCTAACTGGGAAGCCACCCATCCACTATCCACTTCTACGGGCTTTTCTGCCTGCAGGTTTTGGACGTAGTGAGGGTCCCATAGCCTCTTTCTGATCTCTCTCCAGAACGTTGGATCTAGACATTCCACAAACTTCTGCACTTTCTCTCGATTTGACAAACTACCTGCAAGTTTGTCTGCTTCAAACTCAAGCTCCATATTAAAGGAAGTAAGCTTTTGTAGCTGTTCTTCTCCTATACCAGAGAACCTAGCCTTCAACAGATCTAAATTCTCTAGTGCTCCTATTTCTAAATCCCTAATCGACGGGAATGAATCAAACATCTCTTTCTCAAATGTGGCCCAACTATAGCCTCTTGTAGATGGCAAATGATGCGCCAGCAGTTGAGAGGTCTTGAACTCCATTTGAATCATAACTAGAATAATAAAAGATCATCTAGCTTCCAGCCCTTGACTTTCCCATATTGTAGGATAGTCGCCATCCATTCCCATAGATTTCCAGGATCTAGATGGTTGAATGTGGGGAGCCTTCTTTTCGACATATCTTTATCCAATTCTTTCAAAGCACCTTTCGAGAATTCCGTCCAGGACTTCTTTACTGGTCTCTCTTTGTCTGGCACACCTGCCACTGCTGGGTCATTCAATATATGGGACATACTTGTTAATGGTCTCTCAAGAAATAAACTCAGGTTTAGATCAAAAGAATAAAACTCTTCCCCTTAATGCGACTTAGTTGACTATGCTACAAGGTTCTTTTTGCACTTTAAAACAGTGCTACGGGGCGATATTTATCGTATTAAGAACTAGAGTGAGCCCGAATTGCTAGTTAAAGCTAGTGCTGCTAGTAGAATGTGCCGTAGGCGCAGCTAGACCAGTTAGAGAGAGCCGTAGATCGTGTCAGAAAACTGTATGACTGTTCAAAACCTGTAGAACACTATGAGCAGAGGACTTAAGTGGTAATTCACCGACTTCTACTCTCTACATTCTACTATGCACTGGCATATCAAGGGATTGTACTATTAGAAGACTTGTAGTCTTCACAGAACCGTTTGTAGCAGAACTTAACAAAGTCAAAAGACCTTCATACTAGGAGTACCTACTTCTACGGGGGATTTAGTTGACAAGAAATCGGACATTGGACCACACAGACTAGGAGAAATTTGATATGACCGTAGATCAAGTCCCGATCTGAGGAAAAGACAAAAAGACATGATATAGATCCCAGATCACAGATAGAGTACCTAGGAACCAGGCAGGAATGAACAACGGATCTCGGAGTCCACGCTGTTCATGTGCTATGGCGATTCGGAACTCTGGATCCATATGCTGGAACTACTTGGACACACAAAGTCCATATGATTTGATAACGTCGAAATGCAGGATAGAGTCTGTAGGCAGGAAATACCATATGGTACGCCTATGTAGGTCCATTCTACATGCTGAAACAAGAATTAAGAACGGTCCAGATTGGTCCAAAACATATGATTCGAATACGGAAAAGCTCCGTAGACAAGATTCTGCACATGTAGCAGTCCCTAGCGATAAGACTCTGCATGGATTCGTAGCTACAGTGCATTATTTTTAGAGATGAAACAAGTAGAGATACAATTACAAAGCTAGCGTAGAAGTAGTATAAAAACAGCTCATGTATCCGTAGATAAAAAAGTACTACCCGTGCATAGGAAAGTCCTGAGTGGGTTGCCCGTGAGTAACTGCTCTTGACACCAATAGAGAGATTTGCCCTGTCTTTGTGCAGTGAAACGATAAGAATTGATTTGAACCATACGAGACCGTCGAGGTCAAAAACTAGAGAACTATCCGTCCGTAGGCCGCCGAGGTCTTGATTACTGTTTCGTGATCCGTCGAGGGTCTTAGCGTTCGTGTCCGCCGAGGACTTAGTTTTTGTGTCCGTCGAGGGCAATAGTCTCCAATCGTTCGAATTAGTCTTACCGTAGACGAAATTCATAGTCCCACTTAGTCCACTGGACAATAAACAGAGCCCCTACAAACCTTAGAATCCCGTAGCTGTGGTGTTTTTACACTTGCAGTTACACATTGATTTCATAAGAACTTCATACGATACTGAGACTGTGATCTTGTGCGTAACCTTTGCCAAGCAGTCCACCCTTGCAATCTTTCCTGGTGTGTAGAGTTATTGATAGACTTTACACGGAGGTTTACTAGTTTTTGGGTTGATTTGGTGTTGGTGCTACTCCCGTAGCTCTGATATTAGGTTGACTCTTGAGTGGTATACTTCGCCCTTTACCGTATTGTATTTGGAGGGTAGAGATGATAACGGTGAAGAAAACAGTTCAATATCTCCAGTTAAAATCTCTGGAGTTTCGTATGTGGGTTCTAATGCTTGGTTTCTAGGACCTTGCATAGATCTTAAATCTCAGAAAGCTTCTCTTGGACTTTTGTCAAAAGAGAAACTGGGGTTTCCTAAATCGTTTAGGATAACTTGAGTAGTCTCTCTTCCTTGCATAGAATTGCACATAGATTGAGAAGACTGACCAGCTCTTGGTACTTGAGCTGGGGTACTAGATGCTAAAGCTGTAAGACTATGCATCTGTAAAACTTGTTTGCCAGCCGCTAGTGAAGTGCGAGTATTACATCACTGTGAACTAATCTTTCTGAGAGAAGTTCTTTTGGTTTTGGTTGTTTTTGTAGTTCTCACCATAGGGCTAAAACTACCGGAATTTCACGATATTTTGTTCAATACTGAATGTAATCTTATTTCCACCCCCTGTGGTGGTCACCAGATAAAGGGCGAAGTATACCACTCAAGAGTCAACCTAATATCAGAGCAACGGGAGTAGCACCAACACCAAATCAACCCAAAAACTAGTAAACCTCTGTGTAAAGTCTATCAATAACTCTACACACCAGGAAAGATTGCAAGGGTGAACTGCTTGGCAAAGGTTATGCACAAGATCACAGTCTCAATATTGTATGAAGGTCTTATGAAATCAATATGCAACTGCAAGTGTAAAACACCACAGCTACGGGGGTTCTAGGGTTTGTAGGGGCTCTGTTTATTGTCCAGTGGACTAAGTGTGTTGATGTATGATCACCTGATCGTCACAGTCACCTTTATTTAGTCGCACTTTTTCGCGTTATCCTCCTCATCCTTTCACTATTATCGTGTCTGGTTGAGGAGCTATCACTTATGCTGTATCATATCGCTCAGGTTCATATTGATCTTCACCTACAGGTTATGGGCCTTCCTAGGTATTGAAGATTGATTGATTTGCAACTTGTCGTGCATACACGGACACAGGATCACCACCCACAATCCTTTTTGGAACTTTTTACCTGTATTTGTGGTCGTTTTTCCCCGATCAACGGCAATATCACTTGGATCTCCAACCATGGCTTTTTTCGATTATGATCGACTGCATCAGATGGACAATACAGGACCGTTATCTCCAGATTGTGAAAATCGTCATGCGCAGCATTTCCTGACACCACAATTGGCGCCCATCTGCTCAATCATTAATGATCGACCTCATTCTCACTCATTTCATTCCTTGAACTCCTCTACATCGTATCCTGCTGGCACATGGGACAACTGCATCACCGGATCAGCTTCATTTAATACACATTCTTCAACATTCCCCTCTACAAATAATTTTCCAATGCCAATGACTACGAATTCTATAGATAATGTTTCTCCTGATGTTATGCGCCATCTGAACCTCTCTGTTTTTGATGATTACTGCAACCGCCTGAACATGTTTAACAGTGCTTTTCCTCAAGCTACTTTATCATCTTCTCATTCCGCTCCGCTTCCTGTATCGCATAGTTATAATTTTCCTTATCAACTCACTCCTTCTACATCTGAACCTATTTTTCGTTCTAAAAATCCCTTTATCAACAATGAAACTCTTCCGTCTATCTCTAGCTATAATCCTTTTTGAACCCGTCAACATAATGCTTTGAATCTCTCATCTTCTAATTCTTTTCCTCGTACTGTACACTTCGCAGACTCTTCCAAAGTTGATCCTGGTTTGAATGCTCGTCATGAAACGGTTGGGAGGATTCCAAATGCGACGCCAGTGTGGTATGGAACCTTTAATCCATTCAACACTGTCCCGACTGATCTCGAACATGTTCCTACATTACCGGTCCTATCACGTCCTTATTACTGACTGCAACGCATCTCTCCTTCTTCGATCTCGAATGCAATTGCCAAGATAAAAAAGATCGATCCACTTACATCCAAGAATGTCCTGGTATGGGATCAGCAAGTCATGTCTCCAATTACGCATTTGCAACTGAATGATCATATATGCAAATCTCCACCTCTGAACGTACCTTGGGACATGTACAACACCCCGGTTTGTCCACCACCAATACCGAACATTCATTCTATGGAAGAGGAAATCAAGGAATACAATACTTGGCACGAAAACGACCATGCAGTATGGCAGATACTCATGTGTCGTGTTTCGAACGACGTCCGTATGTCACTTCCAGGTCCACTAACGGCTGGCAGGATCACTACGTCTCGTGAACTGTACAACACTATACACGGGAACTGGAGTCTGGGCAGCCCTGTCAGTGCTATGGTGACAGAAGATTCCTTATATTTGATGAAAGTGATCAAGCTATCCGACATCGACACATATGTATCGAACTACAGGACTCAGACATTGGTCCTCGCCCAGAACACTATTGTGGACAGGCCACATGTGCTTCATCACTTTGCGAATGGAAATGGACTACCAGATACTCATACCTATTCCCAACTCCACTCTTCTATTCTTACTGCAGCTGCTGATCCAACCTGTTCCAAGGATATGTTTGAGACTCTGGCTCACTCTGTCATGGACATGACCATAAACCAACAACACAAAGTCAATCCGAACTCCTGAAAGCCAGTACAAGCAGCTACAGGCGGACATACACATCCAGTATGTGATGGATGTGGAGGGATTGGTAGAACGAAGGATCAGTGCCGGAAGTGCAATTCTCTGCAGACAGTTTCATCTTCACCTTCTGCTACGCCTCATACAACTACACAACCACTGGCTCCTTCTAATACTACTCAGAAACCTGTTCATCAGCAAATTTCTGCTGTAGCTACCCCTGCAATTAAGGAACTTAACACTTACGCTGCCTGCTTGATCTTGCCTGAAGATACTTCTGATCTTTTGGAATTGCCCAAAACTTCTCACCCGTTGTCTGTTCTTCGACAGGAACATCCGGGTACCTTTGAACTGCTCGCACAGGAATACTCAGCTGTCCTTGATTCCACCTGTACAACACACATCATCAAGGATTTGTCCTACTTTGATACGTATGATGCTTTTACTGAAATGCGGTTGATGACGGCTGGGGGGGAAACGGTGACTACTCAGGGGCGTGGCATCTACATATTCGAGATTCCATTGGAAGGGGAAGATTCTGTTGTCAGGATCAAACTACATGATTGCATTTTTGCCCCAAACACTCCGTTCAACCTTTTTTGTGTGAGTGCCCTAATCGAAAACAGGTTTACGGTTCTTCTCGATGGCGAGGTGAACAAGATTTATCTACCCGCTACTCCAGATTCCGTTGATGCCAGGTGCTCCTCCTGGTCCATTGACTGGAACCATCGTCTTTTCTTTCTACGTGGTCAGTTTTCCATTCCTACCACGACGCTCTCTACTTGTTCGCCACAACCTAATCCCAGTTTAATGACATCTGATGTGGTTTGCTTTACTTTCGAAAGAGTGGATGACAATGGAGATGTCATCCACCGTCATCTTGGCCACATTGGAGAATGGCACATGCATCTCCTTTTATCAGGAAGTTACGTTATGGGCCTCAAATGGAATGGAAAGCACATGAGAGGGATGTGTGCACCGTGTATTGAAGGGAAGGGTGTTCGACGACCCTATGACCACAACCAGATTCATGTGGAATGCCCTCTTCAGCTGCTATACATGGACACATGCAGAGACTTTCCAGTTCAATCACCATCTGGTGCCACCTATTTCCATATCATTCTCGATGATTTTACAAATTGGGCATCGCTACTCCCGATGACCCGTAAGAACGAAGCATCGAAACATATCAAGGACACTATTTCTCGTCTTGAAGCACTTGATCACTCAAGAAAATATGATTGGAAAGTTTTGTCCATATGGCAGACAATGCGAAGGAGTTTCTCGTGAGTTCTCTGTCAGACTGGCTCGCTGACAAAGGTATAGCTCGCCAAGTCACCGCACCATATGCACATTCACAAAACAGGAAGGCTGAATGGTATATCAGGACTGTGGAAGAAATGATTCAAATCATGCTGGTGGATTCCAGGTTACCGCTACAATTTTGGGAGGATGCTGCCTTGACAGTGGTGTACCTTCTCAATCGCGTACTGACTAAAACACTTCCGTCAGATATAACACCACATGAAGCAATGTTGGGAACGAAGCCTGACCTCTCTCATGTTCGAACATGGGGGTGTCAGTGCTGGTTTATAATCCCTCTTGAGCTACAGACCAAACTTGGTCCGTCGTATAAAGAGGGTATCTTCATCGGGTATCGTGAGGGGAGTTTGGGTTGGCGAGTTTGGGACAAGAATGGGAGATATCATTTTAGTAGAGATGTGAAGGTTAATGAAGGACATTTTGGACGATTGGGAACTGCCCAGAATTCTGTCCAACCTTTGATCAATGATGGATCACCCATCCTCAACTCTGCTTCCATACTGTCAGTATTGACTGCAAACACATCTCGATCAGTCTCCATCAAGGATGTACCTGATCAAGATGATCCTGCACCGATCAATGTTGATGCGCCACGCCGCTTGGTGAGGCCGAAAAATCCGACAGATGTAGGGGCTGAATGGCAAGAAGGTATTCGGAGGAGGGATGAACATCGGGAGGAGATTCTTCATAAATGAAACGGGGGTGCTCCTCGTGCTGTTGTCAAAGATATGGTCGTGATGGCTGTTGCAGATGCAATTTTGGGCACTACTGACTATCAGTTACTGGGAGATGCTCCGCCTGATTTTTTTGCTGCCCTTTTCTTGCCAGATACACCATCTATACCTCCACGCCGAACTCCTTGAAAATGTGAATACGACGTTGATAACGCTTGAAATGCCCTACTAATGGGACTGGAAAACACACCTCAAGCACGAAGTGCACAAACCAACCACACCAAAAGAGTGTTCTAAGAGTATGGGGCGGAGGTCGGTATTCTAAGGCTTTAGTTTGCACTAAGAGGCACTAAGAAAGAGAGAATATAGGGATATTCGGTCTTTAAGGTTCAATCAAGGTTCTATTCCTTCTTATCAAATGACAAGACAAAACACTAATTCAATATTTCAACAATAAGGATTCAACAAAGCTTTTCTCAAGACTTCGCGAAGTTCAAGTTCAAGTTCAAATTTCCGATCAAGTCCAAATGCAATTCCAATTCAATATAAGTCCAAATTGACTTCAAAATCCAAGTTCAATTCCAATAACAATCCAATCAAATCCAAATTGCAATAGGTCCAAATCAATCCAAACACAAAACACCAAACTTTGACGAAGTGAGGGGCAAAGGTAAAATCCTTGAGCTAGTCCTAGTAGATGAACTGCGTCTCCGCTCGTAGGCTGCTGGGGAAAATTCCTGCTACCCTCCCTCCTTATATACACTTTTCGAAATAAAAATAATAAAAGTCCAAGATATGTAGTAAACTTGAGAATAATAATAAAATCCCCTTTCAGTCCAACAGAAACTCGCCTAATCAGGTATAATGCCAGAGATTGTGCCAGAATCCATGAATAAAATAATAAGCCAAGAGTCCCCTGTCTGTATCCATGTTACATCAACAGAGCCTAGACTTCCCGAGGTCTCCGAGTTGCCCATATATCCTTTGAAACATATCTCCTATGTCACCCTCGTCCTGATGTTCTCTAAATAAGGAAAAGAACCAGTCGCCATCCATGACATATTTCCTGTGTTCCTGTCTCCAGTAACAACTGTCATGTCAACCTCGCGAGGTCTAGATTTCCTTTATTTCTGAACATTGTAATCCTTTCCTTTTCCCATGACTTCATGGGTATTGGATATTTCTATCCTAGATCCGCATGTAGGTCCTTTGTCTGATATCTCCTTCGTTATTTCCTTTAAGTCCGAGTTGTCCAACAATACTTCATGAAGTCAAAGTAAAGTGTTCAATAAGTTCCATATGTTTGCCCCAAGCATTCTGCAAGTGAGACGAGGCCTTCTATCCAAAATACGAAGGTTTTTAAGAGGCTGCTTCTTGAAGTTTCTACTGTTTTCGAAACCTCGCGAAGTCTCTTGTCTTTCCAATTCTGTACTTTTCGTTATCGCGCTGAAAATCGGATTTGACCCTAAAAATGCATATTTTTAATCATTTTAATAACATTTGAGTTATAAAATAAGGGAATGTAGGACTAGGGTGAGCCCGAATTACTAGTCAAAGCACAAGCCTCTACGTGAGACTTTAGCAGTACGAAAAGTACGGAATTAGAAAGATGAGAGACTTCGCGAGGTTTCAAAAACGGTAGAAACCTCAAGAAGCAGCCTCTTAAAAACCTTCGTATTTTGAATAGAAGGCCTCGTCTTACTTGCGGAATGCTTGGGGCGAACATAGGGAATTTATTGAACACTTTACTTTGACTTCACGAAGTATTGTTGGACAACTCGGACTTAAAGGAATTAACGAAGGATATATCGGACAAAGGCCCTACATGCGGATCTAGGATAGAAATATCCGGCTCCCATGAAGTCATAGGAAAAAGGAAAGGATTACAATGTTCCGAAAACAAAGGAAATCTAGACCTCGCGAGGTTGACATGACAGTTGTTACTGAAGACAGGAACACAGGAAATATGTCATGAGCGGCGACTGGTTCTTTTCCTTATTTAGAGGACAACAGGACAAGGGTGACATAGGAGATATGTTTCCAAGGATATGTGGGCAACTCGGAGACCTCGGGAAGTCTAGGCTCTGTCATCGTAACGTGGATACAGACAGGGGATTCTTGGCTTATTATTTTATTCATGGTTTCTGGCACAACCTCTTGTATTATGCCTGATTAGGCGAGTTTCTGTTCGACTGAAAAGGATTTTATTATTATTCTCAAGTTTACTACATATCTTGGACTTTTATTATTTTTATTTCGAAAAGTGTATATAAGGAGGGAGGGTAGCAGGAATTTTCCCCCAGCAGCCTACGAGTGGAGACGCAGTTCACCTACTAGGACTAGCTCAAGGATTTTACCTTTGCCCCTCACTTTGTCGAAGTTTGGTGTTTTGTGTTTGGATTGATTTGGACCTATTGCAATTTGGATTTGATTGGATTGTTATTGGAATTGAACTTGGATTTTGAAGTCAATTTGGACTTATATTGAATTGGAATTGCATTTGGACTTGATCAGAAATTTGAACTTGAACTTGAACTTCGCGAAGTCTTGAGAAAAGCTTTGTTGAATCCTTATTGTTGAAATATTGAATTAGTGTTTTGTCTTGTCATTTGATAAGAAGGAATAGAAACTTGATTGAATCTTAAAAACCGAATATCCCTATATTCTCTCTTTCTTAGTGCCTCTTAGTGCAAACTAAAGCCTTAAGAATACCAACCTCCACCCCTTACACTTGTGTATACTCTTCTTGGTGTGGTTTTGGTTTGCGCACTTCGTGCTTGAGGTGTGTTTGCTAGCCATATTTAGTGGTGTTACACAGAGTTATTATCGTACTGCTAAAGTCTCCCATAGAGGCTTGTGCTTTGACTAGTAGTTCGGGCTCACCCTATCACAAATCTGCAACTCACCTAGTTTCTTGATGTGTTGTAGTGGAGTGGTAGAAGGAGATTAGTAGTGAAGCTTAGATGGAGAGCACAGAGATGTTGTATGAAGACAAAAGATGTTGTTAAGTCTGAGGCTCTAAGGCTCAGACTGTCTAGCTTATATACATGAATTCTATCTAGGACCCCAGATACTATACTAAGACCTCTAATACTCTATTTGAATAGTAGCACATGGTGTGCTTGGTAATTGTCTGATTGGAAGACTTCAGGTACATTCCAGAACAATGGTTCCTTAACAACAATCTGGGAAACCATATGGTACACTGGGTAATCCTGGAAAACCATATGGTGAAGCCTGGGAAACCATATGGTGCAGTGGGTAACACTGAGTAAATATATAGTACTCTGGGTTGGTCAAGCATGCTTGGCAATAAGGATCAACATCTAGACATCTAGCCTGCCAAGGCTGTTACTAGTGCGATCTAGATCTAACATAATTCCCCCTAGATCTGATCTACAATCTGAAGTGTCTAGAATGGTCTAGAACAAGTCCAATGGTCCACTCCATCTTTGGAATTTCTAGTGATATGATAAGATAAACACATGGCACAGATAAGATAAATGTTAGATAGGGATAAGACAGTGAAATCTGTGACACACCCTAGTCCTACATTCCCTTATTTTATATTTCAAATGTTAATAAAATGATTAAAAATGTGCATATTAAGGCTAAATCTGATTTTCAGCGCGATAATGTTACGAAACCTCCGGCGTCACTTCAGGAGGCACTGGAACAATCTGACCGGGATCGATGGATTGCTGTGATGCTTAGGGAAATCAACAGTCTTATCAGTATGGGGGTGTTTGAATCGGTACCAGGTGGTGCTCCTACGGGCCATATTCCTCTTAAGTTAAAGTGGGTGTTTGATTTCAAACATAACCCTGACGGTTCGGTCATACCAGGATTGGAGAAGGCTTGCCTGGTTGTCCAAGGTTATAACCAGCATCTGGAAGACTACAGTCATACTGAATCACTGGTCATGAAAACGGATTCCATTTGATGGGCCTGTGCTTTCGCCACCGCAAATGATTGGGAGCTATCTACTTTCAATTTCAAGACTGCGTTTTTGAATGCTCCTCTTGAACAGGAGGTCCATGTATCCCAACTTCCAGGCTGGGAGGACAAAAATTCACCGACTCTCGTCTATCGTCTTGTGAAGGCTCTATACGGGTTGAAACAGTTGGCGTATGAATGGTATCGTGAAGTATCTTTGTATTTTGTGTCACTTGGTATGACAGTCTGTCCTGCTGATCCTTGTGTCTTCACGTCTGGACTTCTGCACAACTACCTGATCTTCCACTGTCTGGGCCTCACAAAGATCATCGTCTAACATGTCTCCTTCATGTTGACGATGGTCTCAATAAACATAACACGCCATCCATATACGAGTGGTTTATTTCGAAGATCAGCAAGAAGTACAAGATTGTGGACAATGGGCCGGCTTCCATGTTTGTCAGTCTTCAGATACAGCATGATCGTACCCGCCGCCTCCTCTGGCTCTCACAATGCGTATACCTATTGGAACTCCTTGATGCTTATGGCTTGACGGATACAGATCCCATCGTATAGAGGACAGGGGAATTTCACTGAGTGAATTCAGTGCATTTTGTTGCAGATCAAATTTGGCAGATGACGGTTTAGAGAGGTGGTATACCCGCTTTGCATATCCCCAACATTGCTCAATAAAGTTGAGCTCTGGATGAAATTTTGGAAGACAAAGAAGTCCAAATCCTTGTTTAGTGGCCTCAAGCTCGAGTAAGGAGGGGACATCACTAAAATTGGGTTGGTTGAAAAGCATCCGGCGGCAACAGCAAGTGGTGGACTTCGGATCTGTGCACTTGAAACCTTTGCACTCAAACTGTGTCTGTGATGCCTCTTGCTCAGATTTGAAAACCCCCCTTTCGAGGAGGATTTTAGCCATCCCTTTGAATTTCCCTGCATTGTGTTACATCCATGCTGGACCAGGCCAGTCCGATCTGGACCAACTGGTCACAATCACTTTCATTCTATTCCTACTTACTCCACTTACCTTAATCTCCGTACTACCCATTAAAGCCTAGGCTATCGGCTTGGGAGTCAGCAGTCCAAATGCGGATCTGACTATTGGATCCATCTCGGACCTTGTACATTCTATCCTATATAAGATGCTTTGGCCTATCGGCTATCACTCGATCATTTTTACCTTACGATTTTACGCCTCTTCGGGCTCCATTTATTTCCGAACTACTTACGATTTATTTCATTTCTCGGTTTCCGTCTCGGAAAGGTTCTTGAGGGCAAGAACCTTAAGAGGGGGATACTGTTACATCCATGCCGGACCGGGCCGGTCCGATCTGGACCAACTGGTCACAATCACTTTCATTCTATTCCTACTTACTCCACTTACCTTAATCTCCGTACTACCCATTAAAGCCTAGGCTATCGGCTTGGGAGTCAGCAGTCCAAATGCGGATCTGACTATTGGATCCATCTCGGACCTTGTACATTCTATCCTATATAAGATGTACGACTTAGTAGTTGCATTCTTTAGAATTAAACTTGACTCTGGTTTCCCAGTGACCTGGTCTAAGGCAGCTCGACTCAGGAAGCCGTTGTCCAATAACTTCGGCTACTGTCAAGACTCCGTCATTCTCTTCAACCTCCTTCACTCTCCTCGTCGCTCTCCGACACGCTCCGATCAACTCCGTTTCTTTCCTCTCTTCATCTTAGATCCTTCCTCTTTTAGTATATCCTTCCTCTTTTAGTATATCCTTCCTCTTTTAGTATATCCTTCAGTACATATCTTATATCTTATCTTATCGTTTCTCCCTTCGGTTCCGAGTCATTCTGCACGTCCTTAACAGTAGTTTAATTCTTTTTCTTGAGTCGAAATGTTGTTCACTCCGGACGACGTCTCTGATCAGTTCAAGATCTTCGATTCTATGTTTCCTTCCCGTCCTACTCCGATTACGACCCATGTCGGGTCTCATCTTCATATATCCCATCTTCAAGTTCCCAGTTCTTCACGAAGGGTCAGTAGCGTTTATGCTTCTGATTCCAACGACCCATACAATACTTTACTATCTCTGAGCAAACTCCAAGGTACCGTTAATCGTCCCCGACACTCTTCCAGCAATCGCAGCTCCAACCAACGCACCCCCCGACAATCTCCGATCATCTCCGAAATGCACATCGAGGAGGTTCCGGAGACACCCAGGAGAAATAAAGGCAAGGGTAGAGCGGATGACGACGAGGATGACTCTTTTGACGATGGTACTGACCCCGACGAGGATCCGTCAGATCCTCCAATCGGTGGCTCAGGAGGTGGTTCAGGAGGCGGTGGTCCTCCTAGCAGTGGTGGAGGAGGTGGTCATGGTCCGCCACAAGGCGGCGGAGCCGAGGGTTTCTTTTCGGCTTATGCTACCTACCTCACCACTCACAATCTTCTGCTTCAGCAAATGCTACGCAAAAAAGCAAAACTGAAGAAAGGTGCCAAACCAAAGGACCCCGAAACCTTCAACGGCTCCGACCCCACCAAACTCAAAAACTTCCTCACTGGTTTACAACTCCAGTTCAATTATTTCTCCGAATCCTTCGTCGACTCCGCTTCCAAAGTCAACTACGGACTTTCCTTCCTCCATGGTATAGCTCTCGACTACTTTGAACCTGATTTGTTAGGTAGCGAGTTTTCCGAGCTGGATCTGCCAGCTTGGATGGTTAGCTACAGAGCTTGGGTAGTAGAACTCCAAACTAACTTTGGTCAAGTGGATGCTGCTGGAGAAGTGGCGGATAAGTTGGATTACTTAGTTATGCAGTCGAACGAGAAAATCGCGCCATATATTACTAAATTCAACGACATCGCAGCTAAAATTGGTTATAGTGACTCCACTCTTCAGCATGCCTTTTACAAAGGTCTTCCTGAACGTCTAAAAGACAGAGTTAGTAACATCACCGGCATTGTATCATCCTCTCAAAGCAGCCCCTAAAGCCATAGATCTTTGCTATTGGCAGCGCAAGGCCGAAAAATCCCGAGCTAATCGCCAGACCAACTCCAATTCCAATTCCAGCTCTACTCCGAAACAATCCTCTTCCTCTACCTCTACTTCCAACAATAACTCTTCTTCCTCTTCGTAATCCAAGTCCAAGCCGAAAGGCAAAGGACAGACCTCAAACTCTTCCACTTCCAATGCTTCCGCTTCGGCCTCCGCCGCTCCCCGTCTCCCATTCTTGGAGAAGTTAGGAACGGATGGAAAACTCAACGCCGACGAGAAGGCCCGACGGTTGAAGGAAGGGTTGTGTAGTTACTGTGGGTTGGGTAAACATAAAGTTGAGGATTGTCAAAAGAAGAAGACTAATCAGACTGCGAAGGATGCTAAAGCCCGTGCAGCAACAGTTTCTTCTACTCTGGAGAAAGCCAAGTCCGACAAGAAGTCGGGAAACTAGGCTGCAACTCCGATGCCTCGACACAAGCTCAGAGTTGCACTGCACCGGATTGTGTCTATCCTGAGGTTACACTCAATGCAGCTGCGCTCTCTTCTTCTAATTCACTTACGGTTCCTCTTACCTCCGATACATATAATTTCTTGGCCCTAGTGGACTCCGGTTCTTCCCATTGCTTTATTGATAAAGGCTTTGTTACAAAGAATCTAGTACATACAATACCTATTTCACCTATATCTTTACGATTACTCGACGGGTCCATCAGCTCCGTTATTACGTCATCCACCTCGCTTCCGATAAAGTTCTCTACAGGCAAAACCATTCTAATTGACTTTTACATCACTTCTCTAGATTCTACTTGCAACTTAGTTCTGGGATACAACTGGCTCAACCGCTACAATCCGTTGATTGACTGGTCTGAAAACAGTATCACTTTCCGAACCGACACGCTTCTGAATCCGGCCGACCGTCTGACTCCCTCTGTCGAGGACTCAGACAAATCCATTCCAGTGGGCCCAAGCAAACACCAACAGGCTAAACTCCGCTACGCTTCTAAAACTTCTCACTTTCCTTTTGAGCCTATTTACTCCTATGCAGATCTTCTTAACGCTCCTTCCAACTTGACTCCGCTGGTTTCCATCATCTCTGCTCGTGCTTACTTGAACGCTACGAAGCAATTAGGTGTGCGATCTTATACCATGCAGATGGTAGACACAATGGAAAAGTCGGTGACCGGAAGAGCCTCGGAATTATCCGATGAGGATCTCGCACGTATTCCTATGGAGTATCACGAGTTCGCTGATGTTTTCTCCGAGTCGAAAGCTGGGGAACTTCCCCCGCATAGACCTTATAATATTAAAATCAATCTAGAGGATGATTCGGATCCGCCTTACAGACCGATCTACTCTCTTTCCACAGCCAAACTCAAAGCACTTCGAGATTTCATAGACGAACATATCAGTGCTGGACTCATCACTCCTTCGAAATCCCCTTACGGTGCTCCAGTTCTTTTTGTCAAGAAGAAGTCCGGCGATCTCCACCTATGCGTCGACTTCCGTGGCCTTAACAAGATCACGAAGAAAGACCGGTATCCGCTTCCTCTTATATCTGACCTTCTAGACTCACCTCGGAGGGCTTGGATTTACACCAAGCTAGACTTACATCATGCTTATCATCTCGTCCAGATCGCTCCCAGAGATGAACCAAAAACCGCTTTCAGGACTTGTTACGGATCCTTTGAATGGCGTGTTATGCCGGAAGGTTTAACCAATGCTCCATCTGTTTTTCAACGTTTTGTTAACGATATTTTCTCTGACATGCTTGATGTCAATGTCCTTGTTTATTTGGATGACATCCTTATTTACTCGGATGACCTCAAATCCCATCGGGAGCATGTTAAGGAAGTACTCCGTAGACTCCGAAAGAACGGACTCTACTGTAAAGCTTCGAAATGCGACTTCCACACAGATACCATTGAATACCTCGGTTACATTCTCTCTCCCGAAGGCTTGCGAATGGACATGGCAAAGGTCAAAGTCATTACCGAATGGCCTCCACCACGTAAGATCAAGGATATCCAATCCTTCCTTGGTTTTTGCAATTTCTATCGGCGCTTTATTTACTATTATAGTGCCATCACTGTCCCTCTTACCCGCCTCACCCGGAAGCAGATCAAATGGAATTTCGGTCCTGAATGTCAGAAAGTGTTTGAAACGTTAAAGGAAGCTTTTACTCATGCTCCTATACTTACGCACTGGCTTCCTGATCAGGAAATCATTCTGGAGACCAACACTTCCAATTATGCATTAGCAGCAATCCTTTCCCTTCGGACCAAGGACGGTGAGATTCACCCTATTGCTTTCCACTCACGCACTTTCACGCCTCCCGAACTCAACTATGACATCCATGACAAGGAGCTTCTTGCTATATTTGAAGCGTTCAAACAGTGGCGACATTACTTGGAGGGTTCCAGAGATCTGGTCGACGTGGTTACAGATCACAAGAACTTGGAATACTTCACTTCTACCAAGATTCTTACCTGTCGGCAAGTTAGGTGGTCCGAATATCTCTCTCATTTTAACATGGTTATTCGTTTCCGTCCTGGACGTCTCGGAACTAAACCAGACGCTCTTACTAGACAATGGGACATCTACCCTAAAGAGGGGGATACAGCTTATGCCAGTCTTAATCCTCATAACTTCCATCCAGTCTTTACACAAGAACAACTCTCCTCCTCCCTCCGTGCTACCTTCCTTGAAGGCCCCGTCCTTCGCGCTAGTGTCATTATGGACATTGAACGACTTCACGAAGACATCCGAACAGCTCAGTCAGAAGACGAATTCCTTCAGGAACATTTCCGGTCCGCTACGGATCCTGAGAAATCCCGTTGGTCTTTAGATGAGTCTGGTTTTCTTCGTCTTGATGAACGAATCTACGTTCCAGATGCTAAGGATCTCCAAATCCGGATTCTCCACATCTTTCATGACCATATTCTAGCTGGACACTTCGGACAGAATCGTACCCTAGAGACTATCCGCCAACAGTACACTTGGCCACGGATCCGTGAATTGGTCTGTGATTACGTTAAGTCCTGTGTTATCTGTAATAGGAACAAGTCTCCGAGACATCAACCATATGGTATGCTTCAGCCTTTACCAGTTCCGGCCTGTCCGTGGGATTCTATATCCATGGACTTCATCGAAGAACTCCCGAATTCTAATGGCTATAATTCCATCCTAGTCATTATAGATCGTGCCTCTAAACAATCCATTTTCATTCCAACCAACACTACTATCACTTCCGAACAGCTTGCACGCATCTTTATTATTCATGTCTTCTCTAAACACAGGGTTCCGAATCATGTCACTTCCGATCGCGGTTCCGAATTCGTCTCTCGATTCATGCGCTCCTTAGGTACCGCTCTGGATATGAAGCTTCACTTCACTTCCAGATACCACCCTTCGGCCGATGGACAGACCGAACGTGCTAACCAAACTTTAGAACAGTACATCCGAATCTACTGCAATTATCAGCAGGACAATTGGGACGAACTTCTTCCATTAGCAGAGTTCACGTATAACAACGCTCCGAACGCTTCCACCGGCATCTCTCCTTTCTTTGCCAACAAGGGTTATCATCTGAACATCACTGTCCATCCAGAACGCAATATCGCATCCGAACGGGCCCGTGAGTTTGTTGTCGATCTTGACGAATTACATTCTATGCTCCATGACGAGTTAACAGCAGCTCAGAAGTGCTACAAGGAACAGAAGGACAAAAAGCTTATACCACATCCCGAATGGAAGGTCGGAGACCGAGTCATGGTGACAGCCAAAAACATCAAATCGACTCGGCCGACAAAGAAGTTTTCAGAGAAGTATCTCGGTCCTTTTGAAATCATAGCTCAACCATCCACAGTTGCTTACACTCTTCAGCTTCCGACAGAACTCTGCTCTATTCATCCCGTCTTTCACGCCTCTCAACTAGAATCTATCCTTCCTAATCCTATCCCTAATCGTGTCCAGGACCTGCCCGGACCCGTTATCATCGAAGACTCTGAAGATCATTATGAGGTCTCGGAGATACTCGATTCCAAAATTGACCGACGGTTCCGATGTAAGCTGCAGTACTATGTACAGTGGTTAGGATATGAAGGTACTGACGAAGAATACTCTTGGATCCCGGCCGATAAATTACACTCTCTTCGATTTCAAGAAAAAACTTTTACAATTATTAAGGCCCAAGTGGCCGGTTCAGTCCGTACTATTTACAAATTTTCTACTTTACTAAAGGTCCGACTTCGGCCGTTTACTTCCCTTACTCTCCCGTTACCATATCCTCATCCTCCCCTTCTTTGTCGCTTTCTTTCGGCTCTTCCTCAATATCCTTCTCCTTTGGTACTACTACTTCCACCGATTTCACGATTCTTCTTCTCTTTTTTGGTTTTGAAGGCCCGGCCTCCACTTCGGGGATCGCAATCTTGGAAGCTTCTGCAATAGTGAGCAAAAAGAAACGAGTAACAAAGAAAGACTTACTTTTAGAGCGACCAATCAACTCGGTTAGGAGCTGATTCGTCCGCTTCTGCTCTCCTATCATCTCCTCCATCAGCTCTTCCAGCCTTGTATTGTCGGCGATATTGATGGCCAATCGTCCTCCTCCGGCAAACGAACATCCAACCTTCTTAAGGTTGCATGCCTCGCAGGCTTTGGCCTTGCTCGGTCCGTCCGGAATTCGGCAAGGGATCTCTTGTTCAGAGCATCGCTTGCATTCTGGAAAGAAAACCGATTAGTGCCCGAGGATTTTATCAGAGAAAACCACTTACTATTTTCGGCCTCTACATAGGCCCTTTCTTTACCTTTTCCCTTCCCCTTCGGATCCGGATGGCTGTGTTTCAAGTAACCCACGATGGGGCTCTTCAAAGATGCCTCGGCATCTCGTCGACCTCGCTGGTACCCAAGGAGTTCCCCCTGTTTGAAAGCATCATCAGCGTTTTTGAAAATTAGCTGTGAGAAAAAATGAAAGAAAGAAATACTTAATTAAAATTTAGGCTTACCTTTTTGCCTTCATCGGATTCCTCCTCCTCTTCATCGTTCTCGCCGGATCCACTCGGGGCGACACTCACGTCCTTCCCTTTTCCTTTCTCCCTTCTCTTCGCCTCGTCCTCTTCCCTTTTCCGCTGCTCCTCTGTCCACCATGCTTTGAGCAGTCAGCGCCTTTCAGCCTCCGACTCTTCCCACACCTTCAATTCAGCCTCCACGGCCTCCACTCTCTCATCTTCAGCATCCTCATGCGCATTCCGCGCTTTCCTCCACTGCTTCATCTCCTCCTCCAGCTCCAAGTTGAAGGACCTGACCTTCTCTTGTTCTTCTTCCACTTTTCGAGCCCATTCCTTCCTCGGAATCGCATCCGGCTGAGCACGATCGAACTCGTCTTCATCAAAAATCTTCGGCATCCGATCGGGCTTCGACTTGTTGAAAGGCTTGCGTGTAAATGTCGGTTTGGGGACGGGTACAGCGAGGTGGGGAGGGGGCTGGACAATGTTGGACATGATGAACTAAGATGTAAATTGAGAGAAGATGCGGAGGGAGGACAAGGAAGATTGGACTTCGAAATTTTCATGGTACGCCTTATATCACTTTTTCATGTTTGTCTTGCTTTGGCCTATCGGCTATCACTCGATCATTTTTACCTTACGATTTTACGCCTCTTCGGGCTCCATTTATTTCCGAACTACTTACGATTTATTTCATTTCTCGGTTTCCGTCTCGGAAAGGTTCTTGAGGGCAAGAACCTTAAGAGGGGGATACTGTTACATCCATGCCGGACCGGGCCGGTCCGATCTGGACCAACTGGTCACAATCACTTTCATTCTATTCCTACTTACTCCACTTACCTTAATCTCCGTACTACCCATTAAAGCCTAGGCTATCGGCTTGGGAGTCAGCAGTCCAAATGCGGATCTGACTATTGGATCCATCTCGGACCTTGTACATTCTATCCTATATAAGATGTACGACTTAGTAGTTGCATTCTTTAGAATTAAACTTGACTCTGGTTTCCCAGTGACCTGGTCTAAGGCAGCTCGACTCAGGAAGCCGTTGTCCAATAACTTCGGCTACTGTCAAGACTCCGTCATTCTCTTCAACCTCCTTCACTCTCCTCATCGCTCTCCGACACGCTCCGATCAACTCTGTTTCTTTCCTCTCTTCATCTTAGATCCTTCCTCTTTTAGTATATCCTTCAGTACATATCTTATATCTTATCTTATCGTTTCTCCCTTCGGTTCCGAGTCATTCCACACGTCCTTAACACATTGGGACCATCTCTGTAATAGAGTGACTGTGGCCAGCCATCCAGAAATCTACCATCAGTCATCTGAACCTTAACATTTTGTGGCTTCCCACTTGAAGTATAAATAATCCTTCCCTCACTGTCCTGTGCCGTCTTCCAGAGGAACCACTCCTGAGTACCCTTTGGCAACTTCCGAGCTGAAAGCACATCATCTGCATGCTTCCGATGGGTTTTTGCGTTGTCATAGACCAGGACATGGTGGAATTCTGAGTAATCATGTGAGAGTATGTTCATTGCAGCATGGGCCTGTGCAAGAATATCCTCGTTATCAAAGTATCCATCCTTTGCTTCGCCGGGAAACATGCACTGGCAAGCACTCTGCTGCCCATCAAGCGATCGAAGAAATCCAAAGTCAGCTGACACAAAGTCGGTGACCATAAATGAATGTCCATCTCCTTTGGCATAGGGCTTTGCGGACACGTCTTTGAGATACCAATATCTGAATCGACGGTCATGGGTGTAGAATATGGTCTCATCGTGAAACCAAATAATAACACGTCGACCTGAAGGGTTGCTGCATGGTGTCCCATCACGGTCATACCACTGGATATGGGGGTAGTGCTTCTTGAGGGCCAGAATAAAAACATGGTCACGGTGATAGACAACGTCTTCACGCTTATGACCATTGGTATACATTCCTTTTTTCGCCTCCGCAAAGCGATAGCCCATAGCATTGAGATAGTCACAACAGGTTCTCTCTGCTGGCTGCTTTGAAAGGCCATGACATTCCATCACATCCCTCTGCCCCAAATAGTTAGACAACTTGGTGGCTGTGATTTCCTTCCCTAGTGACTGCAAAAAAATCTGGATTTCACCAAGTAGACCCTCATCTGCAAGGATGGACTCGTTACCCTTGCCATAAGGGTTAACTGGAAGCACATTGTGATTATCGATAAAGTGGCGTGCCATGAGGTGGATGATATGAGCGCAGTGGTGCTTTCGGCCAACTCTGATAGCTGTCTGAAGCGCACTGGAGCACCACTCTCCATGGGTTCTAGAGTCTGGATCAACATACTGATTGAAAAATGCTGACAACATGTTGAACTTTGCCCGGACCCAGGGATCGAGCTTATCCTTTGAATATATCTCATATCCTGTTCCTGAAGCCCGAGGGGAATTTATGATGGTATGCAGTATTTCACATTTCTCCATCACGACTTCGACAGATGGTGCCTGCCATCTATGTCTGCCATCATCGTCCATAAGTATAGGATTATCCTGAGCACTGGCTAAATATGTAGCTTTCAAATCAAGTGTCTGGTTCGTTATTAAATTAAAAAAACTCACTGGATCCAGAGAGATATACGTGGGAAGTGATGGCACCACGGTTTTCTTCATCCTTGACAACTTCAATGTCAACATGTGGTTTCCGGCTGATATGAAAGGAGAAGGGTGAACAGGAAATTGGTCCTGGGGTAGTGTTTTCAATCCGGCTGTAAAAGCTTGACTCCTTGGGCTTGAGAGGACTCCCAGTAAATGAACACTGATGATCAGCGGGACTGCACATGAACTGAGGAGTCTTAGGTGATGCCGGGAGGGGAGAAGAGTGTGTAGCCTCATTTCTGGGTAACTCATGCCATTCCTGTCAGTAAATTTCTGTCAGAATCAGTGATGTTGCAATGAGAACACATGGTCTGTACATTCTCCTGTTTAACCCCATGTTTAATCTTCTTCTTTTTGGGGGTCCTGGGACTCAGAACTTACCCAGTAAAGTTAGAAGCCCAAATAAGGTGTGCGTTCCGCTTTTTAGGCATTATCGAAGTGGGCAGAGGCAAATCACGGCGACACACGTCGTGGGGAAAGGCTCAGATGACCATAAATTGCTAACTCCACTCTGATGTCATACTTTTTTGCCGTATTTTTTCTACCATCAACTCACAAAAACCATTTAAGTTCAAACAGCGGAGACCGATTTTCTATAACCACATCGTAGCTAGTAGTAAAACCAAAAGAAAGTTGACAAGGCCAAAAAAGGAGCGTCACACTAGGTCACGTGGGGCTTGTCGAAACTGGCCTGCCGCTACCTTAGATTGGGGATTTTCCGCTTTTGGATAATTTTGCTGGGGAAAAAGCCGCGAAAAGCCGGACAAGCCGGCAATGATTGTTTTCTGATGCACATGATTTTGCCGCGCGTAAAATTTTGTGACTCGATCAGTCGATTGTGAATTTGGATGTTATGTTCCAATCGATTTAGAGCACTTCCATCTTTCCTACGACTACCAGTCGCAAAAATGTCCTCTACTCCTCCTTCGAACCAAAATGTACAAGATCCAAATTCGAAGAGTGCAGGTATGTATTATCATTATTTTATAGCCATCACGCTAATACTATGAGTCAGCAAAGAAAAGGGCAAAGCAACTGGAAAAAGAGGTCAAATTAGCTGCAAAAGCTGTCAAGAATGCCGCAGCTGTAGCGGCTGGGTCAAATGAAAAGAAATTGAAAGCTGAGAAGGAAAAGAAGGAGGAAGAGGTTCCGTTCGTGAATACTACACCAAAGGGTGAGAAGAAAGGTTCGTTAATTTTTTTTAACGATTTTCTTCCTACGATCTAAGAGACATCAAGATCTTTTTCAACCAATGGCAAGCGGATACAATCCTATCGCCGTCGAAGCAGCGTGGTACGACTGGTGGTCCGCTGAAGGTTTCTTTTCCCCCCAATTCACCTCGGACGGAAGAATAAGGCCTGAAGGTGTCTTTGTCATTCCCGCACCTCCTCCTAATGTTACTGGCAGCCTTCATATTGGACATGCTTTGACCACGACCATTCAGGATGCTCTCGTTCGATGGAATCGAATGCTAGGAAAGACAACTTTATTCGCTCCTGGATTCGACCACGCCGGTATTTCCACACAAAGTGTTGTTGAAAAGAGGTTGTTCAAAACAACCGGAAAGACTCGACATGATCTAGGACGTGAAAAGTTCTTAGAAACTGTCATGGACTGGAAGAATGAGTGTGTCCATCTTGCGCCTGACGTGGTTGGTTACTGACTGCCAATGAAGTTACCAACATCGAATCACTGATCAGTTACAAAGACTAGGTGGAAGCTACGATTGGGACCGAGCTGCATTTACTATGAGCCCCGTAAGCCACCTCAATTAAATCCCTGACAGCCTACGTGTTTACCGGCAACAGGCACTTTCTAAAGCTGTAACAGAGACCTTTTGTCGTCTGCACGAAGACGGTATCATTTATAGGGCAAATCGCTTGGTCAACTGGTGTGTGAGACTGAATACGACGCTATCCAACTTAGAGGTCAGTCAGTCATACATCAACCAATTCTATCTTACATATCTACCGCCTTTTACAGGTAGAACAAGTACAACTCCCTGGACGTACCCTTCTCAACGTTCCTGGCTACGATGCTAAGGAGAAGTTTGAGTTTGGTGTCATAACAAGCTTTGCTTACCCTATAGATGGTTATGGTATGTCGCTTGCATAGTCATTTTGCTCCTCGAAACTCAGGCAGCTCCAGATGAAAAGCTCGTTGTCGCAACTACTCGCCCAGAAACCATGCTCGGTGATTCCGCTATTGCTGTTCACCCGGATGATCCCCGATATGAAGTCAGTGCTTTTACCTCTTTACCTACTTTCATATTTCAACTCACTTACTGTACGACCTACATAGCACCTTCACGGCAAGTTTGCGCGGCACCCGTTCGTCGATCGTCTCCTTCCTATTGTCACCGATTCGATGGTGGACATGGAATTTGGAACTGGTGCCGTAAAGATCACACCCGCTCACGATCCAAACGACTATGAAGTTGGTACGAGACATAAACTCGATTTCATCAACATCTTGAACGACAATGGAACTTTCAATCACAATGCTGGGGAGAAATTCAAGGGGATGAAGCGGTTCCATGCGAGGGTTGCTGTCGTGGATGCCTTGAAGGAGCTCGGACTATTCGTAGAGGTCAAGGATAACCCCATGATGATTCCTACTTGCGCGTAAGTGACCCAGTTTTACTCTAAAGCTATTTCAAACCCTCTAACTCGCTCACCCTCGTTTCCGAAGTAAATCTGGTGATATTATTGAGCCTGTTCTGAAACCGCAATGGTGGGTCAATTGCAAACCACTTGCAGAGGATGCCATTGCACGAACGAAATCTGGTGAACTAAAAATACAGCCCAAACAGTCGGAGAATGAATGGTACAGGTGGTTGGAAGGCATTCAAGATTGGTGTATCTCTAGGCAGCTCTGGTGGGGACATCGTTGCCCCGCTTATTTTGTCAGAATTGAGAATAAAGAACAGGATGTACGTACTGATGAATGTTCTTTTCTGTCGCGAATGCACTAACACAGCGACGCCAGTCGCAAGACGGCGCCGACTGGGTAGTTGGCCGCACACTTGAAGAAGCCACTGAAAGGGCGAAAGCGCTTGCAGGAGGGGCCAATTTTACCCTGGAGCAAGATGAGGACGTACTCGATACATGGTTCTCGTCTGGTCTTTGGCCGTTCTCTATCATGGGTTGGCCTGATAAAGTTTGTCCATGTCTCTTTTTATCCAAGAATTGGAACACCTTACCCTCTCTCTAGACCCCGGATCTGAGACACTTCTATCCCTCTTCTCTTCTTGAGACGGGTTGGGACATCCTTTTCTTCTGGGTAGCTCGCATGGTCATGCTCGGAATCAAACTCACTGGAAAGGTTCCTTTCAAAGAAGTATATTGTCATGCGATGATTCGTGACGCTCATGGGCGGAAGATGAGTAAGTCTCTGGGTAATGTCATCGATCCCATCGACGTTGTTCAGGGCTTGCCTCTGGAGGCCCTTCATGAAAAATTGTACGAAGGAAACCTGGATGAGAGGGAGATTGCTAAGGCGAAGGCTGGGCAGAAGAAAGACTTCCCGAAAGGGATACCACAGTGTGGTACGGATGCGTTAAGGTTTGCTTTGTGCGCTTATAGTTCTGGAGGTGCGTATTTTTAGTCTTTTGCGGATGAAGATGCTCACAGGTTTTTATCCAAGGCCGTGATATTAACCTGGAGATTTTGCGCGTGGAAGGATATCGCAAATTCTGCAACAAAATATTCAATGCTACAAAGTTTGCTATGCTGAAACTGGATCAATCGTTCGTTCCGGAACCTACAGCTCAGGTATTTGACATTTTTCGTCTTCTTGTCACCCTGAATCGACGCGTAGCGGTAGCCCACTGGTAACGAGAGCCTTGTTGAAAAATGGATTTTTCATAAGCTTAACATCGCTGCGACGGAAATCAACGCCCACTTAATGTCGCGGAATTTCATGATGGCGACGACTGTGGCGTATAATTTTTGGCTATATGAGCTCTGTGATGTCTATATTGTAAGTTTACCCTGACCGGCTCTTCATCACCATTTCTATCTTGCAAACTTGTCAATTAGGAAGCAATGAAACCTATGACCGACGGATCCACTACCGAGTTCACGAAGAAGTCGGCGCAACAGACACTATACACATGCCTCGATTATGGCCTACGTCTTCTGCATCCCTTCATGCCCTTCGTCACCGAGGAACTGTGGCAGAGATTACCTCGCAGATCGAACGATTCGGCTCCTTCAATCATGCTATCGTCATTCCCCGTATCAGTAAGTATTGACTGCGAATCAAGTACCTTCTGAGATGGACTCTGTGTTAACCTTCGACAGGACCCTGCCTTTGTCTTTGAAGATGCTGATAAAGACTTTGACCTTGTATTTACTATCCTACGATCCGCACGGTCATTGGCCGCTTCTTACAACCTCCAAAGTAACATTCAATGTAAGACGGGCAATGTTTGTAATTCCGTGGCGCTTTGCTCATCACTGTCCCTTCATCAGTCTTTTTGCACACCAAGGATGAACGAGAAACAGTTTTGTTCAGATCTCAGACCCCTACAATCGTCACGCTCATCAAGGGATGCAAGAGCGCAGACGTCGTTACAGATGTCAAAGATATACCTTCGGGCTGCGGAAGTGCCGTCGTAACGTCGTCAATCACAGTCTACACACTCGTTCGGGTACGTATCTCATAACAGAAGGGGTTACCCGACTTATTTTGCTTACAGGGACTCGTCGATCTTGATGTTGAGATCGCCAAGTGCGAGAAGAAGTTGGACATCGCCCGGTTGAATCTTCAGAAAATTGCGAAGCAGGAGTCGCAAGCGGACTATGCCACTACCGTCCCAGAAAGCGTCCGTCATGCTAGTAATGAGAAGGTGAGCTTTACAATTCCCTGACAGGGTAACGATTAGATATTCAGTCGCCGTGTTCGCAGAGGAGAACATTCGAAGCAGAGATATCCGCTTTAGAAGAGTCAATGACTATGTTTGCGAAACTAAAGTGATAGAACGCATGTTCACCTGCACTGTTTCAGTACTCATAGCTTCTACTGTTGCTTCCAATTAGTATTGACTGCCAATGCGAGTGTTCACCGTCTAACGGACAGCCATCACGGAAATGTTCTTCCCGATAGAAAAAAAATGCACTGAAACCTTCATCTAGGGTAAGTAAGATATGTAGGCAGGTTACAGAGGGCTTAGTCAGAAGGAGGCATGTATGGTTCTACCAACATTTTGCTGAACTCTTTCAGCTTCTCTGGACCTCTGACTTCCTCGGTGAGTAGGGGTAGCTTGATGATATGGAAGAATTCATCGTAAAGTTCGTGCGCTTCGTTTAGGTACTTCTGTTGCATTTTCTGCCGGACCTGACAATGCTCACACCTTGAGTCTATACAGCGTAGGGTGAGCCAAAGTCAGAAAACAGAGATGCGATGAACACACCTTGTTTAGGAAACAGAAGTTGGTTCACGACAATGTTATGCGTGTCGATTTCGTACGAAGTTAGCTCTTGGACCAAACGCTCTGTTTCGTACAGAGAAAGGAATTCTGAAATACAAACACAAACAAAGGTGGTTTTTTCCTGAAATCAATCACGATCGTCAAATTGGTTTAGACAACTACTTCGAAACCACTTACAGGGTCTTTGAACTGCGTATTCACTTCAGTGATGACAGCACGCATGGATTCTAGTTTGGCGAACATATCTTCTTGTGAGCCTGCCTCTCCTCCCATCATCGCGGACATCTATATTTCAGCCGTAAGTATCCCAATTGGATTAAACGAAGCTGCTCTGACTTGGTTGATCATTGGGCCAAATCGCGACCCTAGGGTACTTAGTTTGCCTAATGCCTTCTCTAATACTGTGGGGAATGACAAGAAACGGAGGGTATGTCCAGTTGGAGCCGTGTCAAACACAATGACGGAGTATTCCATAGATTTGACATGTCTATGGCGAGAATGAGAAAGGGGTCTGATACATGGTGTTGGAGGACTTCGTACTTCATGATTTCAGCGAAACTCATAGCTTCATCGACGCCGGGGATAGCGAATGCCAAATCTTGCATCATGGTTCCCATCATACCATTTGAATCAGCTATACGGGAGATTATGGTGAGGCGTTGCGTATAATTATGCTGAGTATCGCGTACATTGCTCGATCATTTCTTGAATGGCGCTTGTGGGGTCGATTTCCATTGCAAAAAGGTTGTCGAATCCGTTAACTTTTGTCGCATCCTTAGAGAATTTCTGCCCAAACGCATCGGATAGATTATGAGCTGGATCGGTCGACTGAAAGGGATGTTCAAAATCGACAGATCGAAAGACTTTCCCATCGGGAGACGCGTACAATGAGGAGAACTGACTTCCTGCACTTTGCTAGTTGGATGGCTAGAGAACATGAGGTGGTGGTCTTCCCTGTGGAGGTGACTCTCGTTCAAAGGAGTATCTTGAAATTTACGGGTGCTCTTACCGACACCGCCCTTTCCGCCTATGATAGTTCGGTGTGAGATGTAGAAGGCGAATCTATCGTCCAAAAACCTACCGCAAAATATCCATTTTAGAGACTGTTGGTCGAGGATGTTTTGGAGCGTCGGTTTAAGAGTTTCTGTGTCCATGATGGAAGTCGACAATAATGAGAGATTCAGAATGAGCCTGAGCGCGTTCACGCTTTATTTACCGTAACACGTTGATCAAAATCTCGACGTTGCTTGATCTGTGCCGTCGTGTATAGAGCTTTCCCGCCTCTTCGCTTCGTTCTAATGACGAATACAATACATTTCAGAGGTAACGTCGCTCTTTTTGTGCAACAATACGGACCTGAATTTGGTTTTAGCGTTGTCGTTGGTCAATGAGCAGAGGAGTGCATATGGGCTTCGATATCATGATTTCACTCGTTATAGGTGCGATGACAATATTTCTTCACTCAGAATGATTTCCAAGGAGAATGTAGGAAGCATTGCGCAAACAGGACTCATCGTTTGAGAACAATTCTGAAACTCACACATGGCAGAGGTCGCGAATTTAAGAAAGTTATCCCTCCCTCTCTAGAACATATCAAGAGCGGCTAGTACGTGTCCTATGGACCTCATCTTGAATATTACATCCCTAAATGTGATACAGCCTGGAATTACTGCTTTTCGAGGCTGAACGTGCCTGGGCGTATTCACAAGACTTGAACACACAATCCCTCCAACCAGGAAACTCTGAAAATGCAAGATCGATTAGGCATCATGCTACTGGAAGATTTCGTCGGAGTATTCATTGGGCCACGCAACTCTTATCTCATTGCCAAACTTTCTACGATTCAGGTCGATTGTCTGCAGAAAACCTCCTTGAAGTAACTGTCTACACCTTGATGCTCAACGGCCGGTTCCTCCGTCAGCGAGATGAGTTCGAGGACGCGCTTACTCAACTTTGTGTCGCTCGCAACCTTCTAAATGAATTGGCGGATGCAGCACCTACTAGTCGGGATCAAGCCCTTGCTACCTTTTTCTCTGACGAGATCGGACCCGAAATACGATACTGTGCCCATGAACTTGGAAGATCGAAGGCCTATGATGTGGAAGGCATTGTGCATGAAATCTCGGGGGGGTATAAAAACAAGTTGGTGGAGGGGTGCGATTCAATTCTTGCAAAATTCAAGGATGAAGTGACTTTTGGGAAAGGAGAGAGCTTAAAGAAATTGGAACCTCTCATATGGGAGAAGGAGCCGGTACCAGTACGGAATCCGGAGCTTGTGGACGTTTTGTTGAAGGTTCAACAAGCAGAGAAGAAACTCAGAGCCTTTTCTGGAGCGACCGACGGAAAGAACAGTGCGCCTGGTTCGAAGAAAGGAGTCGCTGCTTATGATGCGATCCTTCTTGCTCTCAGTGATGCGGAAGAAGTAGCCCGAAAGCTGTCCGAAGCGGAGCAGGTAAGCTCTCTGTCTTTTGTATCCATGTTCGGTGTCTCACCGTGCTCTACAGTCTAGTGGACAAAGTCCTAACTCTGCTAGTGGATCGCGTAACCTTCATTTTATACACAACTTTATCACTTACCAGCTGCTTTCACACCGCATTCAAAGGGATTTGCTACTCGTCTCTGCGTTGACCTTACAGGCGACAAGCACCCAGAAAGGACTGCAGACGACGAAGGGTAACACACCACAGGTTGATAGTCGCCTGTTCCCGGCAACTGTAAAATTATTAGACACAATCCTACAAAGCCTGGAACAGATGCGAACGTTGAGCATCGTCGAGGAAACTCCGGATTTGGCGTCGGCTGTCGAAGCCCGTATTTCGTATACGAAGGCTAGAAGGTGTGCTTCTCGCAGACATTAAAGTGAGGTGTTGACTGAGCTCTGTGGATAGGTGCCTTGAGGTCTCACGGTGCTATGCACCATTAAAAAAATATGCCGAGTCATTGGCACTCCTTCAACACCTGAACATCCATATCCGCGAGACGAACAGTCTAATGTCGCTCTCCCCGACCGACGCCATCTCCTCTGCGACACCATCCTTCTACATTATCTGTAGCACAGACGTTGCCAAACTCGAAAATGAAGCATCAACCGAAAGCCTACGGTTCAAGCGCGAGTGGCTCACATATAATGGAGGATCCGTTAGTGGCGATCCAACTCTATACAAGAAGCCATTATTCTTCAACATAGCGTTGAATTACGTGGATTTGAATGTGGATAGACTTCAGAAGAGGGTAGGGAAACTACAAGTCGTTCCACCAACTGTTGTGGTCGCACCTTCAGCGGTCAAATCGGAGACAGTGGCACAAAAGAAGGCGGCACAAATCGAGCATGAACCGAGGCCTGCTACTCCAGAACCCAGAATTGCTCCTGCGAGAAGTGGTCTAAGCAGCCTTTTGGGTGGATGGTGGGGCAAGAGCTGAAAGTGGAGAAGATCCCCAGGATAGCTTATTGTATGAAAAGATGTAGCCTTGAAGTTTTAAAGCTTGGGAGCTGGATTACTTTATCGTGAACGGAGTGAGCAATCTAGATTCGTGTTGAGGCCCAGTCGTGTCGGTGTTTGTAGGGATGCCCATGATTTTGGGTGGATTCAGAGTTTAAGCTACACTTCTTGCATTCCACACGACAACGACACACTACAAAGCCAGGCATCTTGTTTGTATTATTATTGTTCTAGATGCTAGCGACGGTCGCGTGAAGGCCTGCGGGAGGATCGAAAGAAACGACATGGAACTTGTCGTACTAACAAACTCCCCAGCAAATTAAAAGTCCACATTACAGACTGAGATTTAAAGTCAGCAACAACGAGCCGTGCACGGCGGATACATTTTATGTAAACAATAAGCTTGAGAGTGAACGAAGATCGAGAATAGGAGTGGCAACTGCTCGAGTATTCCTCGAGCCCCCAACAGCTTGGCTGTGAGTCTCCTAGCATATTCAAACGAACGGAGAATGGAGTTATTGGAAGTAGCCTAGACACAACTATATGTGAGTGCTGACTACAGAGAGATATGAGAAGGTATAAGAATGTAAGTGTACTCACTCCCAGCTCACTCCTCAGACGAATTGGATTTTGGCTGTTTTTGGTACATAATTTTTGGTTGATTGGATGGGTTTTCGGTACATATGGAGAGTCGGGTAGGGAAAATTTGGTCCATTTTATCTGCCTACGCTACCTGGATATTATACTAATTTTTAGGGTATACGACGGACACGGCAGCCCAGGCGAGCCAATATTGTGTACATACGGATCGGACTTGGCTACTGACGAGGATCGGAGGGTCGGCCAAAATAATACCTCTTTTTGGGTACATCCCGGGCGAAAAGCGATGATACCTTCCAAAAAAGGAAATAGTTCCGCACACTTTCTTGACATGAACAGACAGCAAATGATATGCCCTGATCATCCACGTTGGAATTTCTTGTAGCCTCCTCGGTAGGTTATGGTGCTGCAGTGAGAGGTGTCAGGCACAGGTCACATGGCTGTAGCTGTCCGAATCCAAACAAACGGCAGCACACTCGGACTTGTGCGTTGACGGCGTGACGCCTCTAGCTAGCACGACTCGGACATGGTGTCGATGTTCGTTTACATCCGTATGCAATCGTCTCTGACAACCTCAAGGCCACTTTAGTCAAGTTATATCCACAGCCATAACATCTGCGTGACATTATTGTCTGTTTCCCTCGAACATGAACTACTATTCTGTGTAGGGATAAGCAAGATTTTCGAGAACCACTTCCACACACCACTTACAGTATCAGAAATTTGACTAGAGCATTCTAATAGTGCTCAGGATGTTAGCCTGATTTTATCAGGATTTTAGGATAGCTGCAAGAAGCCTCGGAGACTGTCCGAGGGTGCAACAAGAAGTGCAAAACGGTTCGTCACGTATCGACACGTCTGGCAACACATCGGCCAGGAGCAAAGCTCGCGCCTTGACCAAAAGTTGGCTTGCGTCAGTTTTCCTTGGCATGGTTGCTGGTTTGATGGGGTCACGGCATATTCCTCGCCGCTCGCAACCATCATCGCATTGATGGTCAGCCCCACTGCCGTCTCGCTTACTGGTTGATTGGGGACCTTTGGGGACTCGTTTGGCTTATTTTACACCACATTTCGCTCCGCTGCCTCTAGAATCTTGTATTTATTGTCTACGTACTTGTTTACACTTCACTACATATCCAAAATTTTGATTTACGTTCAGGAAAATACTGTTCCTGGGCTGTCACACTCATATCACACCACGACCTGTACTGTATTTTGCCTCTCATCTCATATCCTCTGTCTGGTGGTGGCTACAGTTATACATACAAGCTCATGTGTATTCTAAGAAGCCCACAAAAAATTGCTGAGCCCACAAAAAAACGGGAAGACTATGTTTTGACCCATTTTGCATATCCCCGTGCTTTGCACATCGAAACCCAGAATAGTACGATGTCGTCCGCTGGATTTCCCGTTCAGCTCTGGCGAGAACCATGCAAATCATTCTCACAGCTCCTTCTACGAGCCGTTGCTTGACTGGCCGAGAGTGGTCTACGACCTCGGGAAACGATGCTTGGTAGAATGTTCAAGGTCTGCTACTGTACATGGTTGCTGAGCATTCATTATCTTGCGGGTCTATAGATGTATGGAAAGTACTTGGAGAATAAGAGAAGTCCAGGATCGGAGTTCACGAATGCGTTATAAGCTTAGTGATAATAATTATCAGTAGTATTCCCCCATAGCCTTATAGAGACCAAATTTTCATTGTCGCGTCTCGCGCACCAGATACAAGATAGCGGTCCATATATCTCAGACGTTCGGCCGGCTTCGTGTGTCCGTTCGTGAGCAAAGTGGAATGTTGCATACTTGTGCGGTTGTATATCTGAGAAGATGAAGGAGATATATGTAAATTTCATGAGAACGAGCGGGGAGGTAATCACACCTTGATACCGTTTTCGCCCGTAGCCGCGACAATTTTTCGTGTGTCAAATTGTAGGGCAGTAACTGGATGATCGTATTCGAGAGTTTTGACAATTCCTCCTGTCCGCAGGTCCCATATCTGGGGTGTAAACGGTTGGTACAGATGACGACAACGAGGCGGAAACTTGTTACCCTGATCGTCTTATCGAGACTACCGCTTGCAACGTGTATCTCGTCAAACTGAAGGCAGGTAACGGGAGCAGTATGTCCCATCAAGGTCCTGTGAGCCTGCCCGGTACGCACTAAAACGTTCAGTCACAGTGAGCAAAATGTCAAAACGTTCGACTCACTATCCCACATGCGAACTGCACCATCCCCACTACCGCTGACCAGACCGTATCCCCAGAATTGCACGGCTCCAACATAATCTTCGTACATGTCCCAGCTATCATCAGCGTACGGTGGAGTCGGTACAGCAAATGCACCAAGGGAATTGACTGCACCAGCAAAGAAACTGCCTGACAGCGAAGAGTTCGGGGTGCTCGTCGTTTGATGTGATATCGCCCATAAGATATCCATAGTCATAACACATTGACCAGTAGCCAAATCCCATTGACGAAGAGTTTTGTCAGAAGCACCTGTCACCTATCGATAGCCATCATATGAAGTATACGGAAAAAATGACAGGCCAATAAATAACACACCAGACACTTATCCTCAAAAAACATTGCGGTAACCGCTTTAGTATGGCCCTCCAATACCCTCATGCACGCGGGATCCTCTCTTTCCTTCTCCCCGACGTTCCTTATTCCGTTCGGTTTAAAGGATTCCTCGTCCCTCCCTCCCTCCTCCTCTTCTGCAACGTCACTCAAACTGACGATTTCGCCCTCTTCTCCCCAACCATAGTTATCCTCTACATCAACCTTTCTGAGATCCCATAACCTAACAGTACTGTCCTCGCTTCCCGTCAAACACACATGAGACTCCACCTGTATCGCTTTAACAGTCCCTCCATGGCCACGCAGCCGCCCTATCTCTGATCCAGAAAACAAGTCCCAAACACGAGGCTGAGAGTCTTCCTGGGAAGCACTGACCAGCGTACCATAGGGCTCCGAGAAGTCTAAGGCAGTTATTGGGGTTTTATGGCTCTCTAATGTCTATAGAACGGGCATTAGAATATGGTGATCACGTAATGACAAGGATAAGGCGTACCATGAAAGCAACTCCGGGTGGAAGTTGGTCGTGTTCCGAAGGTAAAAACGAAGGACCTTTTCGATGCCTAGAGCTAAGTGGAAGCTGTAAGTCGTGTCCCGGTGCTTTTGAGGAGCGGTTCGTTGCAGACTGCTCAAATTCCAAACGTTCCTTGACACCTTCCACTGCAGATATGTCAACTACGGCTACTCGCGGATTATTTACGACTCACACTCCGCATCCAATTCCAATTCCTCTTCCTGAAATCTTAGAAGGTCGCGTTCGAGGTTAGCACGAATTTCATCTAAGGCCTCTATTTTATGCGTTATCTCTGTAATTTCACTGTTAATAAGACTCTGTGATATCGGTCAATACCGTTCATTGGAGGAAAGGACTGAAGACACACTTTCTTCACATGAAGATTCTCCTTGTCTCTTTGTATCTCTTTCCTCTGACGCAATAACTCATCCTTCCCCAGCATTTTTGTAGCACCCAAACTCTCTCGACCCCGAGTTTTTCCTTTCTTTATAGTTCCGATATCGGCACGCGGAACGAACACGACATCGTCGTCGCTGGTAGCACTTCGACCTTCATGATCCTCTTCTTCAGACAACATCCCTCTCGCGTTCATCCCCAACTTTCTTAGTCCGATATGTGGCGCATTCACGCTTCTCATCTGCCTTCTCCTGGTACGACTTTGTTCCGCACTCGGCACTGTAGCATTGAACCCTCTCAATAAGCTGACATCGGAAGCAACTCCTTCCGGTTCCGGCACTTCGACATTCAGAAGCTGTTCCGTGGCTTCTACGATTTCGAGGTCGCGTGAAGTAATTCGACGACTTCCGATACTGAGCCTGAGAGGTGCCCTTCCTAGTGTTGCGAAATGGTCCATCCTAGGACGGTTCATGGATCCTCCGGTTACGGTTGGTCGTGGATTTCGCGATGACACAGTTGCGGTAGAATTCATCATTTTTGGTGTCATGATAACAGGTGCCACTACACAAGTACAGTGGGGGGAAAAGACACAAGTAGAACTCGTCAGTATAGTTTGAACATATCCATGTATCGCTAAAAGCAACGAATAGAAACACGTACATTCAGATAGAATCCTTGTGGAGTCCCTCTTTCTATGACTAAAAGGAGCCGTTAAAACCTTTTGGAGGAGAGCAACTCTACTTGTTCCTGACGATGACGACGATGAACTTGGGCTTGGGTCTAATATGAGCGGTTCCAAGGCAGTTCGTGCATTGCGACGTTGGTCTTCGAGTTTTGAGGATCCCGAGGGGTCTGTAGGCGGCATACCACGAGGCAGCTGCACTCTCAAGAAGGCGCGGTGAAGTAGCTAGGGTGAAGTCAACAAGGGTAAGTAGGCGCGAGTTGGCCTTCACATCAGTCCCACGCTTACAGTATCATGTACACGCTTTTGTTCTAACTTCTCGCAAAAGATAAATACTTGGAAAATAAAAAAAAAGCCGTTACATAAGGTCTGCAAATTTGAGGACTT
Source organism: Marasmius oreades (assembly GCF_018924745.1). Classification (NCBI taxonomy): domain Eukaryota; kingdom Fungi; phylum Basidiomycota; class Agaricomycetes; order Agaricales; family Marasmiaceae; genus Marasmius; species Marasmius oreades. Next base: position 1,429,680 of record NC_057328.1, read on the forward strand.
GGCGTCAGGATTAAGAACAGGTATGATTTACGCGAAGTAACAACGATAGCCATTGGATAGCATAAGAGTACGTGGTATAATAATCTCTATAGTACAGTATAATCCCCGAAGGATTAAGAGAACACGAAACATACCCAAAAACGTGGGTATCATTCATTGAACAGGGCGTCATCATTAGCGCACCACCAGCAGCATACAAATGGCTCAACTTGCCACCACCACCACTGGTACGCCGTACGATTGAAAATCAGCCGTTTCAACTCTGAACAAGAAGAGACATACACGTCGATTCAATAACCTCCCAGGCCACCTTCCAAATATTGCATCAGCCTCTCGATTTATGTCGATACCAACTTCTTCACCGTTGTCAACTTGAACCTCTTGGCTTCCCAAGAGCGGCGTCCTCTCGTTACCATCATTGAACTCGGTTTCCCTACCGTTAATCAGGCCAACATCCTGCGGGGTGACATAGCCATCCCAGTCGCTCTTGACGTCTTTGAGAGACCTCCCTTTTCGTTTTTGCGATGCGAACATGCTAACACGTCTTCCCAAAGGTCCCCATTTCGATGGAACAGACTCTTGCTCACGGAAACGTATGGGAGCAGATATTGACGAAGAAATCGAAGATGATCGAGTTGACGTTAACGAGGGTGGTTGATTTGTTGCGAATGGGGAGTCGGATAGAGCTGCAAGAGGCAACCTCGCTGGATGGGTTGGAGATGCAGGTGCCGACCGGCGACCATTCGAATTGCGAAGACCAGATGTTATCCGAACTCGGGGCAGAAAACGTATTGAACCACGATGTAGAGGGGATGCGTCGTCGGCTGGGGCAGATGAATTTGAGTGGCACGCGACCAGTATTGGGAAGGGGTGTTGTTGGGTATCTCCCTCAAAAGAAGTATTCTCACAGGAATCCTGGCCTGTATAACACCGATATTGAGCACGGCAGTAATACATCGAATACTTCGCTGCAACCTAACAGTATAGATTTCGTCCGAGGTCCTTCATCGTTGGCCGTGAATTCAAAAGAGGGCTCGGAAGCTAAATGTTGTATGCTCGTCCTATCTTGAAAATGAATTAGGATTAATCAAGAAGCATTACGAAAAAAGTTCAGAAAGTACCTCGAACATGGTCAAAGCTAACACGCCCACCAACCCCACATGTTGCACTTGGCACACGACCGTCACTTCCTTCTAAGGCTCCTCCTTGAGACTCCGGCCCTTGCCCAGGGTTCTTCTGCTGCATCCTGGTTCAGGTCCTGTGTTGCCAGTAGGGAGCGGGTAACCGAGAGAGAGACTGAGAACAGTCATGTGCAGTCAGCTTTCCACTCCAAAGCCACTCTTGGACATAGGTTCACGGGTAATCGATTTATCATTACATAGTCTGTTGACCTGCAAATATAGTCTTAAACAGCGATACTTATGAGATACATCGGGAAGATTGAATAACGAATCACGATTCGAAATAAAGTGTAGATATACTGAAGGAACAAGAGGAGAGTCGTAAAGTTGGCTGCAAGTCTACAACGGAAACAGAAACTAATAATGTGGAAGGGCTCCCGTGAGTTCCAAGACTCGTAGTTCAGTCGAAAAAGGTTGATCCATTGCCCTCATCATCATCATCGTCGTCAACGTCGTCCGAAATGTCGATATACTTCTTCGTAGCACCTTTTGCAGCACGAGAACTGGTTCTTGGAGGTGGCTTGGGCAAGTCGTCGTACATATCCAGGTCATCCCCGGATTCTTCGTCAGATTGAATAATTCTCGTAACGGTCTTCTTGGGCTTCGGTGGAGAACGAGGCTTCATACTACTCGCAAGTGTCTTCTTTGCGTTCACTTTCGGCTCTGCAGCCGTCGCGTTGTTATCTCTCACGTTGGATGACGACGACGACCCCGTTTTCCCGAAGAAATCAGTGACTTTCGACTTCTTTGCAGGCCCAGGCTTCATATCGTCAGATTCGTCCTTCTCGTCAAAATCAGGGTTGGGTCTGTGGATGAACATAAGTCTGGTAACCATAAAAAAGCTTAAACGGAAACCTACGATTTACGCTTGGGCGGTGCTTTTCCTTTTCCTTTGTTCTCGGTTGCGTTGACATCCATTTCATCGTCTTTGGTAGAGGATGTCGACGACGATGTGGTATTGTCAGGCTTTACCATCTCAATCTCGTCGTCGTCATCGGAGTCAATCTTGATCGTTTTGGTTGCAGCCCTAGCCACCCTCTTGTGAGGTTTCTTCACCTCTACCACTTCATCATCCGGAACGAACATATCGACATCCGACTCCTCTTCTTTCTTCGCCTTCTTCGATGTACCTGCCTTAGGTTTTGGCATAGCCTGGGACTTCTTGCTCTTCTCAGTCCCTTCAAGTGCGGGTGCGGGTGCTTTCCTCCTCACGGGTGCTTTGATAGGCTTGAAGTCGTCATCGGAGTCATTGCGCTTGCTTCCTAAAGACTTCCGAGTCTGCAAGACGGCGTCCTTGCGTTTTCCCTTTTTTCCGCCTTTGATTCCCGCGCTCGATTTGATTTTACGTTCCTCTTCTGTTTTCTGTAATTGAGGTCGATAAAGAACATTGAATAAAAAACGAACTTGTAGTCAATCAACTGACCTCAAGGACGTCCAAAAAGTTGTCTAAATCGATACGCCACATATCCTTGGGAGACCTGTTCAGGACCGCAATCAAATCGGCCTCCTTTTCGGCGCCTTGCTGTCGTAATTTCTCTATCTATTGAGAGAAAAGTGCGAGTCAGTGACTTGCCGGGGGTGAATGCAACAAGATCTTACTTTCTCCCGGGTTAAGTTCCAGATCGGCATGCCGAGTAAGTAATCGAAATCACTACTGGGACCGTCATCTTCCTCCTCTTCGACCGCTTCTTCGTCGCCCTCCTGATCTGCAGTAACCTTCACTTTCTTTCTCGGGAAAGGTCGAAAGTTATGACTTCTGAGATCGACCACAATGTCAGCCTTCTTTCGTCCTGACACCGTCAGCTTTTTGTCCACAATCATCTGAACGAATCGGGCTTGGTTTGAAAGCTTTTCGAAAGCGTTCTGAAGCTCTGACGCAAGGAAGTCCTGATGGGGAAAGAAAAACAATGAGCAAAAGCTGTGTTGAAACCGAGAGGACCGACCTTTCGTTTTTGGTAGTATTCAAGACGTTTGGGATAAAATTCCTCGAGAATCTCCTCAGGAGAATCGTACTTCCTAATCTTTCCGTCAAAGTCGAAACAGATCATGTTAGAGGTGGTGATTTTAGAGGTGAGCTTGAAGTATTCGATGAGCCCTTTCTCTTCGGCCTTGATTACTTCCTTCTGATCCATCTGAATGACAAAGTGAACATCTTGATTTGCATGATGTTCCTGGTAGTTCTAAAAGAAAAGCTCAGGGATCAGCATCGCTAGATGTGGTTCCAGGATGTGCTCGTACCTTGATCACCCCATCATTTCCCTTCTCCCCGACCATCATAACCTCCAATTCAGCCTTGAAATTCTGGGTCCACCTATGGATAGGAAGCTCGGTGATTTCAACAGTCGTGTCATCGAGTTTTGTCACTATGCCAGTGACGTCGTATTTGTGTTTTGCGACGTATTTGACCTCTCCCTTGAAATCGCGCCACCAAGGATGCATTGTGACCGTCTCTTCATCATTCATCAAACGCTTCAAATTCTTGACAATGTCTCGAGGGTTGAAGCAGGGAATGTTTGTACTCCATCCTGCAGAAAGATGAGCTCTAGTTGACTGCCAGCAAAACCGCACGCACCAGTTCCGATTCCCTCAGCTCCATTAACCAACACCATCGGTATCACAGGCATGTACCATTCTGGCTCCACCAACTTGTTGTCGTCCTTTTGAGGGGTAAGAAGGACATCATCGTCTGGGTGGAATATCACGCGAGCAAGGGGTGAAGGCAAGGTGTTGATATACCTGCCAGAAGCATGGTCTTTCCCGCCTTGGTCTCGGGTACCATACTGACCATTGGGCATTAGAAGGTTGATGTTGTTACTCCCAACAAATTCTTGAGCAAGGTTGACAATGGTTGACATCAAGCTCATTTCTCCGTGATGATAGGCGGCTTGTTCACCAATATAACCCACAAGTTGCATCACCTAGGAAGAGGAGCCATCAGAACCACCGACAATACTACAACGAAAGTTTAGTACCTTAATTTCCTTCTTCAGTTTTCTCTTGAAGCAGCCGTACATGACTTTCCTCTGGCCAGGCTTCAGTCCATCCGCAACTGAGGGTATAGACCGGATATTGTCAGCCATCGAAAAGAGTATCAGCTCCTTGTTGATGAATTCGGAATATGGGATTTCCTCCAGACGGTGATCAAGGTAGGTTCCAGGCTACGAATTTCTTGAGCCTCAACGAAAACCATCCCGAGAGTTGGAATTCTCTACCTTGAACTGTCGCAACCACTCTTTCCTTTCGTCTGCTTTCTTCTTGCTGAACGCTAGTTCGATGAGTTCCCTATCGCCTTCCACAGTGGGAGAGAATGGTATCATGTGCTTTGCCATATTGCTGAAGTATTCACGACCATCCTTGTCGTCAGATGTACCCAACCCCTACGTAAAGTTAGAAGTGCTCCTTGCTGAAGAGGGGAAGAAGATACCTTGTAGTACTTAGCTACCCACTTGTGAGAGTCGGGGGTGTTTTCTACCCATTGCTCAAATTCAGGTATTGTAAAGAAATCCTTCCTCTGATTGCCTTTCGTCACCTATAAACTAACGTCAATGGGGTCTTACAATGCTAACAAAGCTTTCGTACCCTGACAATTGGTGTGACAAATTCTACCAGAAAATCGGGAATCTTCAGCAAAGAAGGATAAAAGTGGTCAAGGAAGTTGATAATTAATCCTTTGATATGAGATCCGTCATGATCCTAGATAATTGGTCAACAGGAAAGTCTATTCTGAGATCTAGGAACTCACCTGATCTGTCATAATCATCAGACGCCCGTAGCGAAGACTGGATGTGTTCGTATAATCTTTATTGTGTTGCAGACCCATGATCTTCTTGACGTTTTGAATCTCTTCGTTCTTCATGATTTGTTCGAATTTTGCTTCACGGACGTTGAGAAGTTTGCCCCTCAACGGGAAAACGCCGAAATTGTTGCGACCGACTACACCTAGACCTGCTACAGCAAGAGCTTTGGCGGAATCTCCTTCAGTGAGGATTAACGTGCAATCCTTCGCGTACTTCGTTCCTGCATTATTGGCATCGGAAAGCTTGGGCAATCCGGTCAACCTGTGGGAAATTAGGCCACGAAGGCGAAGGGGTAACTTGCAAGATAACACAGACCGATTTCGTTTGGTACCATCAGTCTTTTTGATCTGTTGGTCGGCTTTAAATTTTGCCCAATTCAAGATGTTTTCAACGATCGGGGACTTTTGAACTAGAGGATGGTTAGATTTAGACGTAAGTCCAGGAAGTGGTTCCATGCACCTTTCTTCACAAAGTCGTCCGTAATAGTGGGTTTCGTGCCAAATTTAGACGCGGGCAGAGTGAGCGTTTCTTTCGTCTGACTGTCGAATGTCGGATTCTCAATCAGTGAGTTGACAAAAATCCACATATAATTCTTGATCTGCGCTGCTTTGACAGCAGCTCCTTTGTTCTTCTTGCTGATAGCAGTTATCAGACTTTTCGCGAGTTGGTCGGCAACGTAGTTGACGTGTGTGCCTCCTTTGGTGGTCGAGATGGAGTTGGCAAAGGAGACATGCATGAAGGTACCCTCGGAGACCGCGAACGCGAACTCCCAGCGTTTGGACTGCTCGTATATGATTGTTTGTTTGGGTTGAACTGCGCCTCCTGAGTTCTCTGCCGCTTCCGCAGAGACCGAGTTGAGATACATTTCGACGTACTGCTTGAAGCCCTTGATTTTCAGCTTTTCGTTGTTGAGATACACTTTCACATCCTTAACCGTCCCGGCCATATCGTAGACACGCTTGCGCAGCAGGCTAGCTGTATCTTCGTCAATCTTATCCATGCCGAAACGCTTCAGATCGGGCTTGAAAATGACACGCGTCCACTCTTCGCCGCGCGCATTGTTTGTAATTTTAGGCTTGCCACAATTAGTCATGTTGCTGGTCCACGTTTGCTTGTATTTCTTCTGGGTGTTTTTGTCTGCAGTTTCGATTGTGAACTCGAGTGAATAGATGTTGGTCAGCTTTGCACCATAACCGTTACGACCACCGGTGAGTTTTTTCTCGTCATCATCGTAGTTGGAAGATGAGAGAAGATGACCAAAGATGAGCTCAGGAATATACATGTTCTCCTTCGAGTGAATTTCGATCGGGATACCCTTGCCATTATTATAGACAGATATTGTGCATTCTTCTATGTTGATGTCGACTTTGAGTGTGTCCATCTTAGGGTCGTTGATCTTGAGACGGACAGTCAGGACTCTGATGTAGGGTGAACAGTAGTTGATGCACCTTATTATCTGCAGCATTCACCAGGATTTCATCCACTATCTTGAAGAAACCGGGAACATATTTCACGTCGCGATAGACCATCCTCTTCGTGTCAGAATCAAAGGTCCACATAGTCTGAGTGATAGTTTCCACGCTGCCGATGTACGAGTCAGGACGTTTGAGGATGTGCTCTAATTGCGAGAGCTGAATGGGGATTCAGTAATGTAAGTTGGCGTCATGGAACCAGGACATTACCTTCGTGTACGTCTCAGATGCCGTCTTTTTCTTCATATTAGCGGCAGGGATGTCTGCGGAAGGTGCGTCGTCGTCATCGATCTCCATAATTCCACTAGTCTCTCCCTTGTCCTCTGCGTTGTCGTCGTGATCTGCAAGAACCTTCTTCTTCTTCGGAGCGGCCTTCGCTTTCCCTACTACCTTTGCCTTCGTGGCTGGTTTGGTGGCGACCGTCTTCTCCTTCGTGGCCTTGGTAGTGGCCTTGGGTTTGGCTGCTCCCTTTCCCTAAACGAAGAGGCCTTTTAGAAGTAGCCCAGAGGATCAGAATTGGGGGCCTACGTTCTTAGGAGCAGGGGCATAATCATCAGAATCAACGCTATACGCATCGTCAAAGTCGAAATTCTCCCCTTCTGAGGAACTCATCGAAAAAGTGCGCGAGAAAAATGTGGTTGGTTGGAAACTGTTGATGGTAAAGTGACGGTTTGAGAAAGGCGCGGTCGCGACGACGCGCAGAGGCCACTTTGCCACGTGATGGAACAGCATGCTTTATTGTCGTGGAGTGACTCAGTACTCGCAAAAGCACATAATTTCTTTGGAAAATCAAGAAAGAAAGTGGATTGTTGCTCTGTAGGAAAGGAGATTTAATATATTATTATTGACAATCTATTTGTATCGATACACTCGAAGTTGCGCCATCAGAACCCACCCGACCAAGCGGAGGTAAACGTTATCTCGACCACTTGAAGTCAATGAACACCCCGATTCCGAATGGTCGTAGATCGTACTCATCCCGGACCAGGGGAAGAGATTTTGTGAGTTCTGATTCTGTGGACTCAGGGTCAGATGAATCCAAATTTGATAGCCTGCCTTCAACATCATCGAAACCTGGCCTTCGTAGAGATTGGACTAGCTTCCACAGCGTTGGACGTAGGGACGCAAAACCGGATCTAGGGAGGGCGGAACTGAAACCCGGCGATGGTGTTGATGGAGAAGCGGTTTTTGGCATCTCCGTCTCAGTAGTGGCATGTTCATCCGTCTTTGTGTCTTTGGGCTCATCCAACGCTTGGATAGCCTCATCATGTTTCAACTGTCTCTCTATTTTCCCCTTTGCTCGCATAATGCTTACTATCTCCCAATTCGACGTATTGAAGGGCTCGAAGAGACTTCCGGAGCTAAAATCACACCAGCATCGATCCACGGGGTGTATGCTTGATGGTAAGGACTTTGCTTGATCGGATTCCCAGTACGATGACGCGGTGAGGGAGGCGTTTAACGCTTCACCAAACGTAGTTATGTTATGGGCCCACGGATTAGAGAGAGGTGTGTCGACCGGAAATGGCTGCCAATAACAAGACGAGACAAATAGTGTTGCGAGAAGAACAATGCAGTAGAAACTAGAAATTTAGAAAGTAAGAAATCAAGGAATGCTCTAAGAATTGGTTCCCACGTACCATGGCTTAGCATGGATGGTCAACGAGAACAACAAAAGAACAAGAAAAAGCGGCGGTGCAGTAGGAAGGGGAAGCAAAAAGAGCGGTAAGAACCATCTAGTACACCTACCATTGGATTAGCGACAGCTCTTGAGACTGGCTTAGACGACGTACCACATCGCAAGTGCTGAGGAATTGTTTACAGTTGTTGTGACACTATTCTCGAGCATTCGACGCGCTTCCCAATACTGCAAGTACTGGTCTGACCTTCTCCGCAACCACTTCTTTCTTCTTTATACATAGATATTCTTGCTTGATGACTGCTCAACATCCAGAAGTTCTTTGGGCGCAACGAAGCTCTCGCAACGACGCTGCTAAAGTCCGTTTCTGTTGGTTCCTGGTTACATTGCACTGACGCGTCCTCGCAGAATGTCGTTTACCTGACTGTGAACTTGCCTAATATCCAAGAGTCCAGTTTACAATACGAACTCTCTTCTAAAGGCATCTCGTTTAAAGCGACCGCTGGAGAGTAAGTTCGATGTCAAGATCGCCGCTAATCGCGAGTTGATTTTTTTTTCTTCCTCGATCGTTCAGTTTGTCGAAGAGTATTGAAGAAAAAAAATATGAATTCGAGTTTGAGTTCTTTTCTGAAGTCGTTCCCGAGGTAAATTTAGCACCGGCTTTACCTTTTGCACCAACTCATATTCCTCAGGAATCCTCCAAACGCCTCACGTCGCGTTCTTTCTACCTTGTTCTGCGCAAGAAAGAATTAAAAGAGGAATATTGGCCCCGTCTCACAAAGGAGAAAGTAAAAACCATGTTTGTGAAGACTGACTTTAGTAAATGGGTCGACGAGGATGAACAGGACGGCGAGGTTGCTCCTGAGGACGATATGGACATGGCTGGGATGGGGGGAATGCCTGGAATGGGAGGTATGGGAGGTATGGGAGGTATGGGAGGTATGGGAGGTATGGGAGGTATGGGAGGTATGGGGGGAATGGGGGGAATGGGGGGAATGCCTGGTATGGGTATGGGCGGAGACATGGACTTTGAAAAAGTAAGGCTCTCCCCTTTTTTTCTTGTCGACGTCTAACATTTGTTCGTAGATGATGGCCTCAATGGGAGGTGGGGCTGGTCTTGATGCTGCAACAGGTGGTCCGTCCGCCACCGAAGATGGCGACGGCGATGACTCTGATGACGATGGTCCTCCACCACTCGAAGACGCTGAATTACCCAAGTAAAAACATTACCTATTAGTAGTGAAATATACACTATTGAATCTTGAAGCACAATATTATTATACATTTCCTCAAGCCAAGTGTTCATGTTCTTGACGGCCCTAAGCGACCGTTAAGCTACTAAAAGAGTGGACAGCGGTTGTTTATGGACCCCTAGGATGCCGAAGCCCGACGTACATGATCATTTCCAATTCGGACTCTTGGGCGCCTTGGCTTTCACGGGCGGCCTCTTTAAACCTCGACTTTGACAGCTTTTTTGCTGGGTCGCCTCGTCCTCAACGTTCCCATTGATGTCCTCGTCGTTGCCTCCACGCCGTTCCTCTTCGTCCTTTCCACTCCGTCGACATTCATGGGACGCTGTGAACGAGACCCAGGCCATGCTTGAAGGTTCCTCCTCGCCCCCTTTACCTTCAGCCGTTGACGGTTCATTATCGTCGTCGTCCTCCACTCAAATCGCGGCAGAGCACGAATCACTTGATGATATCCTGGCAAAGGCTCGCCGTTCGACTTCCGCTGGAGCCGCAGTCAATAAATCCTCCCCTCTGAACCCCAATTCCACTCCTAGAAGACCCAGCAGCAGCTATATCAGCCACCGTGCTTCCTTTACCCATGTCCTACGGATTCCTTCAGAGGAATCTCGCGCTTTATCCACACACATTCCTTCTGCATCCTCTTCACGACCCTCTACCCCTTCTTCGTTATCTTGCCCAGCCGTCAACAATGCATCCAACTCCAGTCTTCGAGGTTCTATGATCCTTTATCGCCTCGCCGCTGACGAGCTTCGAGCACCATCGCGCACCTCCTCCGAGCATGGACGACTCGTTCCCCCCCGCGTACGGAACTCGTATCATGGAGCAAGTCGTAATTCTACAATATCCATGTCAGCAATGTCGATTTCTGGAGACTCCTTTGTCTCGCTTTCCTCCGACTCCAAATACCCCATATCTGGTTCTGGTTCTGACCGAGGCTTGGTTCCCTATGCGTATGAACCGGACGAAACTGATCATTCATTGTTCGATGATGAAGACGACGGGGAAGACTGGTCATTCGAAGATGAATATAACGAGTCTAAATGGAACGAGAAGAAGAGACTGAGTGCTGTCCCGTCTAATGCCGCTCACACACCCACGGTTCCCAAGGAGCAGACTAGATCTCCCCTTAATCGTCGAAATCTCTACTCCTCCAGAGGTATTATCAATGCACTTGGCCTTATCCTCCTCCTCGTTGGTTTATTGGCTCTATTCCTTATTTACCCTGTTGCCACCTTTTACCACGATAATGGTCGGAATCATAGAATTACTATCAACTCCAGAATCAACGCGACCGGCCAAGCTGAAGGTGATGGAGGAGACGTTGCCCCGACGGGAGATAACCATCGAGGACATGAGATTGTAGACCGTCGGGATATGTGGACGTTCGATAACAGCCCCGAAACCAACCACCGTTGGAATCTAATCTTCCGGTTCATATCAACCGACTTGCCATCAAGCACAGAAACGGATAGCAAACGACGCATGAGCAGTCGATTTGCGCGGCATCATGACTAACGCGAGGCGCGTTGGCGCGTACTTTTCGGTACGTCTTGTTCAAAATCATGCATGTTGTATTTGGCGTCTGATGTCGGTTTCAAAAATAGGTTTGCTATTGTGTTTCCCTTCCCTCCTTGTATACTGGGCGCACCACATTTCGGTCATTCTTCCAACTTATCTATGTCACGGACAGGCGTTATTACGCGGAGCTACATATTCGGTTGTCTATCATTCATGTCATTCCCTATTATCACTAGCCGCACGCAATCTGGGTACATATATCTGTAGCTAATCTGCACGAAACACATATCTATCCATCCTACCTATTCCGTTACTATAACTACTCCTTACGTTTACAAATCTATTTGGTTGTGAATTCTTGACGTGTCGGTCTGCCCAGTGCCCACTTTTACGGGTTTGCTGGTAAGTGAAATATGTACATACTGCCGCACGGTTCCACCTTCGAATTAGGCCAAACCAAACCGACATTTATTTCTCCGTAAAGTTCCATGACTGTACTACATAATACAAAGATGCATGAGAAAAGTCGCCATGTAAAATAATGCTAGGGTACAAATGCCTCAAAGAAAATAATAAACTGCTACCTCAGTCGTGAATGGGCGTAACAATACACTCGGGGACGTTAACTTCTTACTTCGGGGGTGCAGGTGCAGGTGCAGCCGCACCGCCAGCACCAGCACCAGCACCAGCACCACCGGCACCACCGGCACCACCAGCACCAGCACCAGCACCACCTACTTGAAACTAGAAAAGCAGAGAAGGTTATAGGTATGTCAACGAAACGAGACGGAACGAACTCACGTAAACCATGTCATCTATAGCTCCGTGTTGGGCAACGGCCGCAAGAACGGGTTGATGGTTCGCAGCAGCGTTGATAGAAGCAAGTCTGTAGAAGCCAGGGTTGAGACCCTTGTCGACGTTGGCGGTGAGGGCACCGTCGGCAGCTGCCTTGTTCAAACCCTGGTTAGGTGACCGTTAGTTTAAACACTCCCCCCCATGTTCGACGAAACGACTTACAAGGAAGAAATCAAATTTGAGGGGGTCAGGGAGTGCAGTACTCGTGAAGCTATCGATTTTCTGGATAACAACGTGAGAGTGACCTATAATTTGTCCTTGGTCATTCAACTGCTGTGGGCCAGAGTAGTAGTTGTTCTTTGCATTGGTGAAGAAGCCGGTCTGCATGCCGCTGATCCCCATCTTAATTACGAAAGCCTTGTTGGCCTCAATCGTCTGAAAATTCAAGGGGAACGAGAACTTGGAGCGAGGAATGTTGGTTTTGGCAGGAATTTGACCCATAGGCGTCGGGTTGCAAGAGCCACCCTCGACCTGTTTACCATCTTTAAAAAGATATGTGATCCGCCAAAAAATGATCTATAGAAGGACTCGACCTACCAGTGATCGGAGTGTTGGGAAGGAAACTCTTGCAAAAGTTGATAAAGTTGTTGGGCGAGACAATGGAAGGGACAGCATTATCACCTAGAGGAGACGGAGGTGATCAGACCAATAACGAGTAAACAGGCATGGCACAGGACTGACCGCCATCCAGCTTGGATCCATCGTTCTGGGAGGCCTTCTGAATGAGCTCGGGGTCGAGGGCTGGAAGAAAAGGGCTAAGAGAACCATATATGAGTCTGCGGTACGTGTTAAACTCACTGGTAGATTTCTGTGGGTCATCTCCACCGGCTGCCCCACCGCTACCAGCGTTGTTGGCACCACCAGCAGGAGGGTTGGCAGGTGGTGGAGTGGCAGGTGGTGGATTGGCAGGCGGTGGATTGGCGGGCGGTGGTGCTGCTCCTCCTGCTCCTCCTGCACTTGCACCAGTAGCCGCGATTCGGGCATCACGGTCAGCTGCGGTTGTGCAAGTCACACTGGTTCCAGCACTATTGACCAGAGGAAGAGCGGCACAACTGTGGAAGGTAAGGTGAGCAAAGGGAGATCACGAGAAATGGTTTCAACTCACATTGTGCCAGATGCACAAGGTTGTAAAACAAACTTCCCATTGACACACTGTGCAAACTGGTCGGTGACACAGGCATTTTCTCCAGCGGTACACGGGGAGTTGGCGTTCAATGCTTTGAATTTATTGCTGGACAAACAGACGTGAGCATGTTCGTTTATTCGATTGATAGGAGAACGACATACTTTAAAGCAATAGCATCTTCGCCATTCTTCTGGGTAAACGGAGCACGCCTTCCCAGAGGGCGGGGCGCCGCAGCAGCAGACAAAACGAGAGCAAGAGTTACAAAAGCGACGTGCATCGTGATAATAGTATTCAAAGGAATGTAGATGACACCTGGTCAAAGTCTGCTAGCTTCGATCACGGATCGAGCAAAATGGATGAAGAAGAGAAAATGAAGGAAGGGGCTGGCAAGATGACCGAAGTGAAGAAGAAAGGGCAACAAAGACCTTTGAAGCTTTATAGCTGCCTCAGTGGCAACACCGAAAATAGCCACATCATGACAGTGACACGATCACCCGCGACAGAATCAAAAAATCAATCATAATCACTGCCCGTGATGGGCGCTCATTGAATGTTACATATCTTCAATCGTAACCTCAATCCCCTGCGACCCCTCCATCTTCCGTCCAATGCTCAATCTATCGACATGAATAAATCATGTTGGCCTCGTCTGAATTAATAAAACTCAAGTACCTGGTAAGGTCGTCAATGATGAAATCCGGTTGAGCGTCTGATGCTTGAATCGTCGCCCTCAAAGTCGACGTGCACACCGCAACCGTCTTCGAACCAGCATTCCGTCCGGATATCAGTCCGGCAATGGCATCTTCAATCACAAGGCCTGACAGGAACAATTCATGTCAGTCAATAAAGCATGTCGCCGAAGATCTCACACCGTCGTGGATCAGCCCCACATTTCTTTGCACCAGCAAGGTAGGGATCTGGGTGAGGTTTACCATTTTCAACATCATCAGAGGTGATGATTCCTTTCTTTGGCAGCGGGATGCCGCAGCGTTCCAAAGCCCGGGGGGCATAAAATGCGGTGGCTACGTAGATGGTGAAACGCGATGATTGTTTCATATTTCAAGGTACTGAATGGAACAGCCTCCCTCCTACTCACCCGAAGTGACAACTGTCCATCGTGAAGGATGTTGCGATTGAAGCTACGGTTGCAATGTCAACGACAATACTGTTTGCAATTGAAATTTTTTGAACTTGCGTCTTCGACGAGTTTTTGAACGCCGGGCAACGCGGTGGGACCTCCCATAATGACATGCTCTTCGAAACGGTTGATCTCCACCTGAGCATCGAACAGATCACTTGATATAAGCGGGTAGATCAGGAGTGATAAAATCAAATACCAAAAGCTTCTCCTCGTCCTGAATATTGCAGATGTCCTTCAAGGTATCGGAAAGCCTCCTTCCATGGGTATCATGTATTATTTTGGTAGGATCCCCGAGATCGTAGTCCTTACAAAACTGCTCCCATGCTTTGATCAGTCCGGGTGTGGAATCTATGAGTGTCCTGGATGGAAGCATACGAATCGAGGAAAGTTGTGCCGTTTCACAACATCGGCTTACCCATCCATATCAAAGAGAATCTGCGGCAATGTCAAAGAAGTAACGGAATGGAAAAGATACACATACGGCATCAACGATGATAGTTTGAGCCGACATTGCGGGATGGAAAGTTGTTGCAAGAGCACTGCATCTCGCGGTGTCCTTCATTTGGCTTTTTGCATGACTATAAGTTACTCTCTCGGTCGGAATACCAGTTCGACAGCGCTGTTTGTCTGGGTATATTAGAATCATTGTCGCCCTGGACATGAAGAAGCAGTATCACTCACCCTTCCTATAAACACAGGATCAGGGCTAGATTCCGTCCTCATTAATTCTCTCTAGGGTAGAGAATATTTCATGTTTCCTTCTGATAGAGTCCTGATAATTTGATAGCTTGTTTTTGTTTAAATTCCAGTTTTCTAGAGTCAGTTGTCGGTCCCTGCGCCGGGCAGAGCGCTGAACGATGAGCTTCACCATCAAGGTTCCTGCCACCTCTGCAAATATCGGTCCAGGATTTGACGTCGTAGGACTCTCTCTTTCCCTTCATCTCACCCTCACCGTCACTCCATCGCCCGATGCGTGTCATGCCAATACTCCTTTAGCTTATAAGCCACCCGAACTCACCTATTCCGGTGAAGGCGCAGACGATGTTCCCCTCAATCCATACAAAAATCTCACCACTCGTGTTGCTCTCTACGTCCTACGCTGCCACAACATTTCTCTCTTCCCTTCCCATATCAAAATCCACGCTCACAACGAAATCCCCTTCGGTCGTGGTCTTGGTTCTTCTGGTGCAGCTGTCATCGCTGGAGTTTTACTAGGAAATGAAGTCGGGAAACTCAATTTACCGGTGGAACGTTTATTAGATTTTGCTCTGATGGTCGAGAGACACCCGGATAACGTCACAGCTGCCCTAGTCGGTGGTTTTGTTGGTTCTTACTTGCGAGAGTTGGACGAAAAACACACCGCTGCTGCCAGTGTACCTCTGAGTGAGGTACTACCAGAGTATCCGCCCGACGCTGGTGAGAGTTGGGGTCTGAACCCACCAGTACCCCCTCATGGAATTGGTCACTACGTTCAGTTTGGGTGGTCGCCAGAGATCAAAGCTGTTGCTATCATTCCTCGGTTCGAGTTGAGTACTGCGAAAGCTAGAGATGTGTTGCCCGAACAATATTCGAGGAAGGACCTCGTAAAGTCTTTGATCATTTTTCACCTTTTTCGTTTTTTTTTTGATTCTTAATTTTAGGTCTTCAACTTGCAGCGATTAGCAGTCCTTACTACTGCCCTAGCACAGAATCCTCCCGATCCAGACTTGATCTACGAAGCAATGAAGGATCGCATTCATCAACCCTACCGCAAAACCCTTGTGCGTTCTCTCTCCTCGTCTACTTCCTACCGTCTTTCAACGGTCTATGAACAGATCCCTGGCCTACCCGAAGTCACATCCGAGATTCTGCCTTCAACGCATCCAGGTCTTCTTGGGATTTGCCTGTCAGGGGCAGGACCTACAATACTGGCCCTTGCCACCACTGGATTCGAAGCGATAGCGGAAGATGCCAGAAAGATATTTCTTTCGAAAGGCATCGAGGTCGATTGGAAGTTACTTCAAGTCGTAGGGGGCTCAAAAGTAGTCAAACACTGACACGAAATGATTGCAAGAGGTAAATCTACTCTACCTATACACTATCCTCATTATTGCGTAGCTAGAGAGGTATAAAAAAATAGAAGGTATCCACATGTATACAGCAAGATCTACAGCCTCGATCAGTCACCACAGGTTAGACAGACAGCTCTCATAGAAACAAGTGACCCGGCACTACTCTCGAATGGGAGGTCGACGGTAAATAACACGTCGCTCCGGTCTCCGTTCAGATACACCGGGAGATTGTCGAAATTTTCATTATTCGAATCATCGGATTGCACCCAGCGAATCTGCGAGGGATTGAGGCGGACAGGTTCGCCGTTGTTCAAGACAAGCTTGTCAGAGGACCACGTAGCACCCTCGATGACCAGGCCTGTACACCAAGGGGTCAACACAATCTCATGCACGACCTACGATTCTGACGTACCGTCCACAATGAACGCAGTTGGGTCGTTCACTCGTTCGATATCTAGCCTCATGCTCAACGTCTCCAAACTCCATTTCTTGCGATGAGCAACTGTTTGTCGTGTGGCAGTGATATATGCTTCCGGGAAGAACAGCCCTCCTAACCAAATTTCGACGTTATTGAGATTATCGAGTCCAGCAATATGGTCAAGTTGTGATAGTCGACGTGCGAGATTGGCTACCCATCCGCTGACCGCCATTGCTTTAGGAACCTTGTATTGTCTCCAGTGGTTGGGAATAGTTCCTAGGAAGTCTTTTAGAGGCGAAATACCGTATACTGGAATCACACCAACCTTTCATCAACGAACTCATGAGCGTCCGTAGATGATTCGTTTGCTTCAACTCTCCCTGGCAAACCTTCGCCACATCGCTGAGATCGCGTCTGACCTGCGACAAAAGCTTGCGACCGATAGCCCCTTCTCGAGAGAATAATCGGTATAGAGGGTCTTGACTCTCACTCGGCCGGGGAGCAAGCGTATTAAATTTCTTTCACATTGTGCGTCAGTCCGGGTTGTAGTTGCAAATAGGAGACGCATACGGAGGGAAGCGCAGACAACCATTCTCTACAACGATCCAATAACGTTCGCATCCAGGCTGGTTGCTGTGAGGTTTGTGATTTCGCAGCACTGGGTGTAACTTCGTCGTCGTCGTCGGCCAACATCCTCGTCTTGCGTAATTTCCCGAGAAATTCGTTCCCTAGTAGGGGATGCGAACCAACGTCAGAAGACCAGGTAATAGAATAAAACACATGCATCAACCTTGAGCAATAGCAATCACTCGTTCGGCAGTTGGCGGGAGACTGAGCCATGAAGGAGGCTCACGGTCCGGAAGATCTTGTGCCCAGGTCAAGAATTGATCCAATTTCGTACCATCTGGGGCACCCAGCAACATTTTCCCGGTGATGCTCGGCACAAGGTGGAAATCGACATTGTAGGACCTAGCGGTGAAAAGATTGTCCACAAATGAATCAAGAATCCGTTGATCGAAATCGCTATCAACCCTGCCTCCGTACACGGATTGTTTGACCAGGGTACGAAGTGCGTCCCACGGAATAGTAGCTGGATCAATATTTGCTCGTCCCTTAGAGACGCTTCCAAGCCAGACGTCAATTGTCTGGAAGGCTGAAGCCAAGTCAGAGTCATTGAAGTCATATACCTTGCTCCAACCGAGGGGGAAATAACGCAAACGCTCCTGAACAACGGCGTGGAACCACGCAAGAAGAAAATAGAGCCTAATTTTCTCTGCAGGGCCTTGTGACAGACGAGATAATGAAATGCCACGAAGCGAATCGAGAAGGTTAGCTTTGATCCCTGGAGGAGGTTCATTCATAACTAGACGAGACTGTCGTAGAATATTGACCGGAATAGAAGGATTCGCTTCCATCGTAAGGAATAGTCTGAAGTTTCTATGGGGGTTCAAAGTTTGCATTTTCTTCTCCAACTGTCCTAGCCAAGAGGGAGCCAAATGAACATTCTTGAGTAAGACCCATGTTCCTTGTCGTGCCGCAGCGGCAATGGCCTGGTCTGCGATAGTGAAGCCCTCTTGCGAACCCATTGCAACGGAAGAAGACCGAGCACCGGTATTCTTGATCAGATTCTCGACTTTGTAACTAGCGTCGTATCCGGTTACAGACACCATAGCTAAGGGTGTTGCGGGTGGGATTTCTTCTGAGACCATGGTGCCCAAGTCATAAGAGGATTGCTCAGACACATCCATATCGAACACGACGCGGACGAATCGATCGACGGATTCCAAGAGTCGGTCGGGCCGCAGGCATTTTATAATCAATGTCGCCCGAAGTGCCTCAATGGCAGCTATAGGCAATATGGAAAATTAAAATTAACTATTCAACCTTGGAGCTGTTGTATAAGACGTACGAGTACTGGGTTCCCAAGGCATCGGCACTTGAACCTCGGGTGTGCTGGACTCCAAGAATGACCGCCATTCCACTTCATGTTCAGTCAAATTAGTCTCTACCTGTTTAAAGAGGGGATTTTTGGCGAAAGTCTCCAACCGCAGTGCCTGTTCCGGGGTCAACAAAGCATGCACATTTGTTGGAGCAGTACTCGCGACCACATTGTCGCCACTCTCTAGCAGAAATTCGAGCTCATCGTTGATATCTTCCACTCCACGTAATTTGACCTGACCCAGGAGAACTGCGAGCATCATCCGATCGCGATGGAGAAGCGCTCTCGAAGTGCGCTTGTAAACAACCAAGAAGAGGTCGTTGAGCAAGATGTCTCTCCTTTGGCTGTGGTCAGAAATGTTCTTCAAGTTCGGGTTATGGTGAAGAACATAGTCAAAAATGTCAAGGAAGAACCGGAGAGAGAATTGGTAGAAGT
The DNA here is from genome assembly GCF_018924745.1 of Marasmius oreades. NCBI lineage: Eukaryota > Fungi > Basidiomycota > Agaricomycetes > Agaricales > Marasmiaceae > Marasmius > Marasmius oreades. The sequence goes on from NC_057328.1 coordinate 1,448,502, forward strand.
GATTGACAATATTAAGCTGCTCCAACACGAAGAAAACAGCGCTACAAGCCTGTGCCAGTGGCAGATATTCGGCCGTGACCTGTTCAACTTCCCTCATGACAACATCAGTTTCTTCGACTTTCCGTGTGATCTCGGCAGCCTCTCTTTTCAAAGTCTCCAGAGTCTCGATGACTTTATCGTCGTCTAGTATGTTTCCTCGAGACTCGTTTAACGCCTGTAATAGTAACTTCTCAAGTGTACGCAATCGGAGTCTGAATTCTCCCTGAATCTTCATGAGATCAGTCCGTTTACGGTCCGTGTCGGGCCGTTCGACTTTGAGAACTTGATCTAATGACTGACTCTGCAGACTGCTACGAGTCATAGTGAAATTGACGAATGTGACTCTGCTGCAGATATCAGGAGAGAATTCTACAGAGGGATCACGAGTCGATAAAAACATGGTGAAGGACGGCGAGAAGTCAATGTCTTGACTGCCAAGGCGAATTAATACTCGACCACCGGTACGACGAATCTCCTTGTTCAAGACCGCATTTAATATTGGATCCAGGTGCTCAACGTCTTGAATGAGAAGCGGATTTCCGAATCGCAGTGCGCTCTCAAGAATCTTAAGGAATGCCTCGTCGAGGAAACTCGTGACGGTTATTTTACGGTCTTTATATTCGTTCATTAGGAAGGTGGTTGCCTGACCAGTAGGGTCGATGATCAATGGATAACGGTTGAATCGCTTCAGCATGATCGCGTTCTCCGTGGTGAGTGTATCAGAGGGTAGAGATTTCGACTGCCAGCTCAATCGGTCGTCCGCTGTTGAGAGGTATTCGGATAGGGAAAGTTCTGTCTTGAACTTAATGTTCGCCTCCGCCAGATGATGGGACCATTCCTGCCACATCAGTTCACGATAGTGTTGATCGAAGAAACCGGCATACGCAAGGAATGCGGCGGACAGGAGAACATCTCCCACAATGGTGGACATTTCGGCATCGAAGGCGCGGCTACCTGATTCCCAACGGCCACGCTCTGACGACAAACTCTCCAATAATTCCATGCTGCGATCCACTTTACTTTTGACTCGTTCCATCTCGGACTTAATGGCCTGGGTTTCACTGATGAGGAGCGCGTATTCCCCCTTGTACGTCGCAATTTTCGCCTCCAGTTCGGCGATCATGTCGATTATGGCTTTGGCCTGCTTCTTGGTGGTTTCGGCCTCTTTTTCGAGAGAACTGACCTCATTACGAAGAGGCTCAACTCGGTCAAGTATCTCGGAGTACTTAACTTGTGATAAGACCCATTTGACGAGAGGACCACATGCTTTACTGGCGCGGTTGACCGACTCGAAGTTATATGAGGGACGACTGAGGTAATCCTTCTTCATCACATCGCGTAGCTGCTTTGTCATCATCTTCTCGGTGTCGAAGTTGACTATGTGCTGTATAAAATCATCCCGACGGATGATACCTTGAACCGTTCTCCAGCTATCGATTTTATGACCCAAGATTGTGCAAACCGATTCCATCGCCAACTTGACTGCTTCCGGAGGATTTGCCATAGAACGAACTTCTTGAAGATGCTGCCTCTTGATATTACGCACATCAGCCTGTGCTTCAAGCACGGCAGGCTCCGCGTCAGCGAGGTCCGCTTCAGCGACAGCCCGTCGTTGCTGAATATGCTGATCCTGCTCCTGCAAAGCAGCCTGGATCCCTATAGATTCCGCCTTCTTCTGTTCAGCCTCCTGTTGGTCGGTGACCATGCGTTTTAACTTTTCGTTGGCTTCTGCGTCTTTGGCTTCTAGTTGGGTACGTTTTATCGCAAGGCTCTTCCTCAACTCTTCGACTTGTGTGACCGTATCTCGCAATTTGTCAAGGCCAACGTGCAGATGCCGTTGCTGTTCCTCAAGCTCATCTCGTTTTTCACCATATAGACGTACATAGTGATTGATGCTGTAAACAAGAAAGAATTCAGTGACCTAGCCACCAGTAACCGGCTAATGTCAGGATGACTCACAAATCCAAATAATGCCGGGGAGTAACATAGTTGTATCGTCCTTGTCGTCGACTTAAACGCTGATTAATCTGATGTAGGGATGCATGGACGTGAACCAAGGCATTGACGACCGCAGTTCGATGAACAGGGGGCATGGATAGTTCCCTATATGCAATAGGGAAGTGGGCAGGAGGGGTGTATGTTGACAAATCGAGGTCAAGTGCCTGAGTGAACTCCATTCCCACTTGATAGAGCGCCTGATCAGACCAATCACCGAACCAGTCTAGAACGCAACGATTGAACAAGGCGGGTGATGTAGCAGCCCGAGAAGCTAGGCCATTTTCGGGAGGGTTCATGGTGAATACGACGTGAAGATTCTTGGCTACTTGTTGAGTGAACCACCGATATAATTCCTCGTGTGAGTCGAGCATCAGGCCATCACGCTGCGAGCCTTCCTTGCAGGCAGTCATAAGCGCTGCGTGTTCGTCTCCCTCGAAAAGACCCGGGACTTCGGCATTAGCTAGAAGGGTATTCATTCGTTCCAAGAAACCGGAGTCGAGGACGTTGGATTCGTCCATGATGAAACAGATCTTTTCTCCTTTACACCCGGACCGTCTCAGCACTGTTCGCAGGTCCTCATCGAAGTCATCGCCGGTATACTTATTTGAAACTTTGATTTGAAATATGCTGAGTCCATTCATCCAAGCAACGAAGCGAGAGAGCGTCGTCTAGCACCGTTAATTAGCAGTAGGAAGACAGAGGTTGAAACAACATACCTTTCCACTTCCACTCACTCCAATCAATAGCAAGTGACCTTGTATCTGACGGAAGACCCGATCGATTCGGAGTACATGGTCCAACACATCGTTGAACAACACCAATGGAACGTCCAACTCTTCCTCGTAGAATACTCGGAGTCGAGCTTTGGTGTACTCACGAAGGGCTTCACGATCGACGGGTATGTAGTCCTTGGACGTCCAATTTGAAAAAAGAATAGGCCGACTCAGGGCCTCATCCTTGTTGATAGTCGGGAAATGCTCCATGGCATAGGCGTCAATATGTTCATCGGTCCATACGCGTTCCTCCTCTGTAACGAGACGATCCTGGAATAACCTCAGAGCTTCGTGCGCCCAAATGCGCACAAGACCCTCGACAGGTAGAATTTCTAACGGGCGTATTGCTTCATATATACCTCTGACCCATCTCGTCAACTCCCGAGGACTGTAGACATAGTGTGCTTGTATGTCAGTGGTGAAACGTTTCTGAGAGGCGAGATAGAAGGCGACCATTGCGTCTGTAAGAGGCTCTGAATAAGCGCGAACATTGGGGACAACCTTCAGAGCTGCCCGATTGTATGTCCCATAGATTTGTTTCAAAGACACTTCTCCCGGATAATCCACCATGACTAGCGGAGCGTGGCGCAAGAAACGGTGGCTGAGAGGTACACGCCCGGGGTCGGTGGGGGGGTTGCAAGCACCAACGAATTGAATTCGTTCAAGCTTGACCCAAGCCATGTCGCTCGATCGCCAGTAGCCACCGGATTCAACAAGTTGCCGGATGAAGGAGATGACACGTTGGGTTCCATACTTATCAATTGCTGGAAGGTTGATCTCATCACAAAAGACAACAAGCCAACGCCCAATCTGAATTGGGGCGAGAACCACTCCATTCGGGGTTTTGCGATGTTCACAATACTGCTCGAAAGTTTTCAGAATAAGCTCTGGAGTAGTCGCGCTAGAAAAGTTCAGTCCAACGACCTCCATGTCAGGAAGCTTCCGAAGCGCGCTGAACAAGGTCATGGTCTTGCCAGACCCTGGGGGTCCACACAACATCAGAGGCTTATGTTCGGATAACCATGAGTAAAGGATTTCCTCGTGGCGAACAGTATCCATAGTCGGTACAACGACATCCGAAGCAGTAACTGCATGTGCTTCGATCTCGATTGAGGGAACGCGAGACTGCCAAGCAATCCATTCTCCGGTAGCAACTTGAACGTCGAAATCGATGAGGGATCCACCAACTCCAATAGGGGGCAGATCAATACCGGTGCAATTGCGTAAGAAATCTCCCATCTCTGCCCGCAGGTCCAATTTGGCGTCACCAGAGAAGGCCCATATGATGCTGACCAACAGGCGTTTGGTGACATACTGTTCAATTCGATCGAAAGCCAATGGGAAGTCTGAGTGTTGAAAGTTGTACTCGATGATGTTCCGAACGGTCTTGTTGATGAGAGAGAAGAGAGTATTGAGCGCTCTCGTCGTGGTGAAATCCATAATGTGTTCAATTGACTCCGCAAAGGTGAGGGCAGAGCTCACAAGGTCACCTTCAGCAAAGAATCGTTCCAATATGGACGCAACCTGTTTCTGCGTGGTAAGGTTCGCCGAGGCGGCATTATCGGAGATAGAATCGGTTCGACGAGTGATCACATCTCCTGTTTCTTCATCCTCGGCATCAAGCGGAATAGTTGACAAAGTGGTGAGGTAGTGCTGATACACCATTGATGGTTCCACAACATCTTCACTGAACCAAATCATGCCACATCGACTGACTGTGGCAAGCGTGGCATACTTCAAATGCTCCACTTCAAACATAATTCGAACATTTAGGGGGAGGTTGAGACGCTCGCCATTCGGTAAAGTTAATAGCTTATTGTCATCCAACACACTGTAGAGTACTTAGCAAAGGGTCGCAAAAGGGAGGTAAAATGAGCAACCCACCTATTAAGGTTCTCCACCCATTCTGGATCGACGTCACCGTCAAAGATAATCCAATGTCGCTTCCCACTCTCTCCACGTACGTCGTCCACGATCTTCCGAAGGACATGTGTGAACAACCCGTCATTCCACTCCCTGGTCGTGGAATCGAGAGTGCCGTATAGCGCGTCCTTGTGCATCGCCTTTGGGTCGATGACGTAAGGTACACCTTCAATCCCATCAAGCCGTTCAAGAGCTGCTAAGAGGACCTGCCAGGCATTGGTTTTACCACTGCCGGAAGGACCAACCATCATGAGACCATGTTGAATTTTTTGAATTTGGTATAGCTGCAAGATCTTGGCGATCCAACGTTCTCCGGGCACCAACCGGCGCTCCTTGCATTCTGTGAGGATCTCCCGGCGGAGAGCCTCAAGATCCACAGGCAGGTAGTCAACTCCTGGGAAGACATCTGCCAACAAGCTACGAGGTTTTACAACATAGGAACACATCAGTCGAAGTGAATGCATCAAGGTGAAAACATGCGCACCTCGTCAGCAGCGGTACATCATCTGCAACTAACTTGGGTACGATTGTTTCAGTCACACTCTGAATGACGATAATTTGTTCTGAAATAGCATCGGAGAGGCCAACTACCTCGTCGCCCTCCGTATGAGTCGCTAGAAGGCGTTCACGCTTGAGGATACCAGCACTGGCTAGAACGGCTTTCAAAGCTCGAAGGCCGAAATCGTAATGTGGCTGGGGTGAAAGTTGTTCATCGCAAAGGTTGAAGAACGGCACGATTTTGGATGCCAATGACTCTGCTGTACGGAAACCTTGTGAAAATAGCATTACTTGGGCAATCAGCTCGCGATCTGGGCGTGTCATTGCCATGCTAGGAGAGAAAATCATTATCATGCTCTAAGAGGGAACACTTCATTGAACTTACGGCCTAAAAAGCTTCGTCAAATTAGGAGGCAATTGCGAACGACCGGCGTAGTTGGGATTAGTGGTAATGAAAATACCTGCATGAATTGTCAACAAGGAATTCCTGGTTAGATTACAAGGGAACAAACCCATGTTTGAATTGATCTTGAGGTTCTTTCCAACGAGCTCAATTTCGTTGTTGGGATTCTTCGCCAGGGAAGCAAGACCTTGTTGAATAGTCTGAACTTGCTGCGAAACAGCACTGAGAATTCGCTCCTCCAGTCGATTGAACTCGTCAAAACACCCCCAAGCACCAACTTGACACAACCCCACGAAAATCCGACCCATGGCTTGGAAATCGAAGGTTTCGTCGCAACAGAAGACTAACACAAACCGACCGAGCTGTACTCCGAGAGCCTTCACGGATTCAGTTTTACCTATGAGTAATAACTGATGAATTCATGCACGAGTCTGATTAAAGGTGAGCTTACCGGTTCCGGCAGGCCCGAAAGGGGCACCGCCTAGCTGATTATCCAGCGCTTGAGTGAGTGTGAGATAGACCCGATCCGTCAATGGTGTTTGTACAAGGCGATCCGGTACACCGAGATACTCCCAACCATAGGGGAAGGATGCATCGGCCACTTTGATCACCAATCGTTCAACTGGACTCTCCCGACTGCCATCGAGATAGAACCTCATTTGATAGAGCCAAGTAAAGCCATTCTTATCGAGCACCCGCTGTTGGATAAGAGTTCGGGTAACATCACGTTGATGAACGAGCTCAGTGATTAAGTGTTCGCACTTTCTGCGAGTCACTGGGTTCAGCTCCGTCAACACAATATCAGCGAGGAGATCCAGGGCTTGGTGGATAGTTTCAAGGGGAGCCTCAGGAAGCTCCGATCGCTCGACGGATGACTCGACGGAGGCTGTCCAAGCGACCTGGACAGCAAGGGTCACTAATTGAGCTGGATACTTCTCCATCCACGCCATGAATTGTTCCATAACAAGCCGGGTGCCGGTTCCATAGAACGTCTGTAGTTCGGCCACAGCTTCACAAAGCAGGGTGGCAAGTGAAAGCTGCATGGTCGACTCGATTTTTGCAAGCCAGTCATTGATTTTGGGAAAGTCTTTCAGTAGGATAGGCTCCGTGAAGTGAACTTCTTCACCTTCCCTCGAAGCCATGCCTTGAATCTGGGTAACGTCGTCGTCGAGTTTGACTGTGGCGATACCAGCAAACATCTTTTTCAGATGTTTCATGATTCGAAGAATGTCTTTGCTGTTGCCTATAATCTCGAGGAGATCCTCGTCACCCACAAAATAGAATCGAGGGAATGACGATCGTTCGCGTTCTAGGTATTCTCCTAAGGCTTTCTGAATCTTGTTCAGCAGGTCCGCCAGCCTCTCTAAACTCTTCTGAATTCCTTGGATGTTCATCACGTCGACGACGAAAGGTGATTTGTACACCTTTTTCATCACAGTGAGGAATTCGGAATTGATGTTCTGGAACCGAGCACTCTCTACTGGAAGCAGGTGCTTGATGTCAGCACTACCAGAAAAAATACCCTCCAAGTAAACCCATTGCCGCTGGACATCAATCCAAACGTCTTCAAATACAGAAGATTAGATTCATATTCGTTTCAGCATCATTAACTTGAACTCGCCGAAAAGCACGTTGATTCTGCTCAGTTTATCTTCCCAAGACGACGCCTTACACACGGAGTTAGAACACCGTCCGAAAATCAAACACTAAATAACATACTTCTTCCTCAAAAACTAAGAGAAAATAGGTCAGGATTTCTCAGCAGGACGAACATATTCATTTAGTACTGACCTTTGTAATACGGGGACAATTTCATCGCCGTCAGAGAATTGAGATTCTCGCTGCACTTGTTGAACAAATCATCCCACCCCCTAAGGGAGGTCCCTTAACTTTGAGCCAATTCAACAGAACATGCTACGAACCTGATGAGTCTGCACTTGTTCTGATAGTTGACGAGATCAAGAGTATAATTCGTCCAAACTTCCTTCACTTGTTTGATGTACTCTTCGAGGGCCATCTAGAATATGGTTAATGAACCGTCTCCAAGATTTCTGGTTGCCCAACTTACCTCTCCTTGAGCTTGTACAATGACCTCCTTGATGACGCCCTCGTTTCCTTTGAGGTCCAGATCGTAAACATGGCCAAGGGTCATCCTATTTCCCGATCAACAATCGTAAAGGTGAAGGAAGGCAAGACTTACAAATTCAAGCTGACCGATGACCCTAGTCTCAGGACCTTGAACAGTTGCTTCCAATGGCGGTCCTTCAAAGCTTCTGATTTTAGGTCGGACACAAGAGTATTCGACTTGAGGAGACCTCGAAGGATGTCTTGCACATATTCAAATGCTGCGTACTGCCTCATCCTTGTCGGCATCTCCTTAGTAGAACTGAGCAGTGCATCAATCTGCTGCCTCAGCTTCCGGGGCTGAACCGTGGCCCACGCCATCTCCCGCAACTCGCTGATCTGGTTCCAAATACCCGATAATGCAGTCCATACGGCCTTCAAATCGCGTAACTCCTCAAACACGGGTTCCAGACGTGTATGTCTAGTCAATTCCAGGTCCAATGCTTCTTTTGCGCGGCAAAGAAGATCATATTCCTCTTTGACGCGATTCAGTTTGCCCTCGAAGACATTTATGGTGTTCATCGCCATGTCCGCGCGGATGTTACCCTGAACAGGACGAGTGATCTCCCATTCTTGCAGAATATCACCGATTCTTCCTTCAACAATCTTGTCTTCTGCTATTATTTTGAGCTGGAGACCCGCTGTTGAACATGGGACTAAGCTACGCCCAAGAGAATCCCCATGTCAGCCACTCACCAAGTTGCTCCTGAATAGAATCATTCTTCCTCTTCAATATTTCATTGTAGGCACTCCATTCCCCTCTAAGTTGATCGCTATATAGCCAGTCATCCGGGAACTGGTATCTAAATCGCTCCAATGTCTTCTCTCCGCTGGCACAGAGCTCTATCATCGGACCCCATGCTTTGGTTTTCTTTTTGAGGTCTTGAACGAAAGTAATAAACGTAACGGCAGCAGCCGTCGATGAGTTCGATGGAGCAAACAGCTATAAGTGCACTTTTAGATTCTCAAAATGACGAGGAAATCTCAGTACACGTACCTCCATGCTGGTTTCAGTTGAAGCGAACCGCGTCGAAATTTCGTTGCAATTGGGAGGAGGCCACGTGCCCGCTTCGAGTTGCAGTCTTCTACCACCGTCTTCTATAACTCGACTCCCCAGTTCTACTCAAAATGTCCGGTCGTCAGCAGAGGGTGATGGTTCAGCCCATCGTATGTGTCAGTTGAGTTTTCTCCCCCGAGGTCTAATGATTCGTCCCAACAGAATGTTATTTTCAAAAACCTTCAACAAGTTCATCTTTCCATTTTTACTGATTGTCGATCGATGCTGACCACTCCTCGGTCTAAGAGAGCAAAAGTTGTGATATGGCTGTACGACAACATCGAAATGAGGATTGAAGGTCGAATCATCGTACGTCTTTTTGGATTCTATATCGTGCGCATCACGTTGAACATCTCCCGAAGGGTGATACCACTGCGCACCCTTCTATCATCGTTCTTTGAAGGCGTGGGCTCGAAAAGCTGACCATTCTGTCTTTCAGGGCTTCGATGAATTCATGAACATCGTCGTAGATGAGGCTGCTGAAGTGTTTGTGAAGGAAGCAAAACCGCGGCGAGAACTAGGTTTGATCTGGTTTACACTTTCTTACTTTCATTCTTACTACGGATTCATCAGGTCGTATTCTACTGAAGGGCGACAATATCACGCTGATACAACAAGTCGTGTAGAGCGTAAAGAATTCCAGCCGTTCGCTTGATTACTTCACCATCTCAATTCTGATAACGATAATTCAAATGGTGCATACTCCGCCCACAGGCAACTGAACAAAATTCCCGTGTAATTTGTATATAGCTAGTGCAAATGGGCTATAGATTGTAGATGGGAAGTAGACGTATAAGATTCAACGATTGTCTACAGAGCGGGCACTCGGCCTGTAGCGTGAAAATTAGTATACAGTACAAAACCCAACTGGATCGGGGTACCTACCTTCTCCCTGCCCCATCCAACGATACAGCTCCAACAGAATAGATGCCCACACTCGGTTGAACAAGTATCAGTACGTTCTTCCAAACATAACGTGCAATTTCTGGATGCACGAATTTCTGGACGTATTGTGGGGATGTCGAGCATCGTTCTTTCGTCCTCCTCCGCCGCCTTTGCAGGTTCGCTTTCTAGCTCAATTTTCAAAAGCGCTGAAACTGGGCGGTCGTCAAGATAGGTTTCGTGGTGTTTTGTACTTGCTGATCTAGACTCTTCTTTACTATGCAAGCCAGATTTCGCCTCACTTTGAGCGAAAGTCCGGGTAAGCTTGACCAAGCGGTAAAGCAGTCTGACTCCAATTAAGATCCCAAGGAGTGAATAACTTGGTTGTCGGACATGGGGATTCTCAGGTTTTGACGACAACTATGGACATATCGGTTATCGATCGCGAAGAAGAGAGTAAAAACTCACATAGCTAACGCTAATCAAGCGTTTGAAAATGTCATAGTACATCCCTCGGACATAGAAAGCCGCAAGATTGACTTCGGTGAGGATCTCTAGAGTGCTCGGTAAAGTCTTAAGTAGTGCGGCTAACCGCGGTACTCGCATTTCGACCAGTTGAATGTTGACAAACCGAGCCAAGATATAGGACGGTAATGTAGGCAGAAGAACCAACGCCGATCTCACCCAAAGTGATGGAGGGGTCTGACGAGTGGAAGTCGAGTGTTGCCAGATATCAGTGTATTCCTCTCCTAGTGTCTGCATGGCTGATTAAACTGTGCGTTCAGCATCGGTTCATGCAAAAGAGCCGGAAGCCATACCCCTTCCTGTTGTAAAGCCGTAGTATATCAGCCTCACAAGTAGTTCAACTTCGTTTCCCCATCTTGTTAACCAGCGGGTTCCTTTTGAAGAGTTTCATGAATCACACTCGCGATGAAACTGGGAGGGAGCCGACCTAACCAAGCTCTCAGAACGTGTTCGGTTTGCTCTTTCAATGAGGAGACATGATACAAATCGCGTTGATGGGCACGAACTAGTACCTGATTATAAATGACTTGATAGTCAAAGATATGGAAACAAATGCCTACTTATCTGGGCTTGTTGAGCTTCAGGAAATACAGGTAGGCCAGCCATTCACGTCTTGCGGAAAGGATCGTTGTTGCCGAGTATACATAAGACGCGCGTGCACTTCGAATTCTCTCCCGGACCTCGACGTCGACTTCCGGAGCTTACTAGCTGAGCTACTAGTACAAGGCACATATCATGCAAGCAGCACACCCAAGACGTGAGGAGCCTTCAATATGGTACAAACGTCTGCCACGTTCCCTTTTTCCTACTTTGAAATTTTTCTAACGTGGCTGTCTACAGTCAAGTATGCTATTCTGGGTTCTCTGAAAGCTGTGTCCAGTACTAAAGTTTTTGTGAACCGTAATCGTTAGGATGGGTGCTCTTATGGGAAGCGGTGTAGGTCTGACCATAGGATTTATCTTTGGGTCCTGGAGCATCGTCAGGTGTTTGCTACTTCTTGACTGTTTCCGCAGTAGCTGACTATTGACACTGGAACAGGCATGGTCCAGGGCCTCGCGGAGTTTTGGCGACTCTATCCCAGTACATGGTCAGCAGTGCAGCGACCTTTGGTTTCTTTCTCTCAATCGGTTCTGTACGCACTCACATTCATTGGCCTTCGTTTTCCAAGTTCCCGACCATATGCACTCTTTCTTTTGACAGGTCATTCGAAGCGACTCTGCCGTCAGTACACATCTACAAGCTGCTAGAATGCAACTTCTCACTCCTGCAATGGCAATTCGCTCAAGATCAGAAGGAATGGAACTCATCAAAGCACGTTGGGCTCAGGAAACCAAGCAGAACTAGACTTAAAACCAACACAGAATCCTACCTCTCGGTCTAGGCTCTGTCGTGGCTTCTTGCGAAGCAGGATGCACATAAAATCAGATCGTTTGCTATTCGGTTCCTCACCGTTGGAAGGAAACACACTAAGCGGCTAGCACTTCATTCATAATTACAAGACTTTGTACTGGCACTGCAAATGATTTGCTTAGTACTTACCGGTACTCCATTTGTTCTTCCTTTCAATGAGACAAGCTTATGACCCGGCCCTTTGTGCCGAGTTTTTTTGCATGTTTATACACCTGCTTACTTGTGCTCTGTAGGAGTTCTGCAGGTAGTGAACAGCATGAATCACCCATGGGGGGAAAGTTTGTGTCCCTTGGCCCACTGTATTCATATCACATGACCTGTTCTGTGAACATCCTGTGTCAGAGGCGTAATTACACCTGTCCTACCCGTTACCCATGGAAAAAAGTATGGTGGGTATGGGACTTGTACAGGGTGACTAATCCATTCCAGCCCCATCCCATGCACAGGAAAACCCACCAACCCGTGCTGTTCCAACTTCCCTATCTGCAGGTATGGCCATGCTCTATCCCATTTTACAGGTACAAACCCATGGGGAAAGTATTCTGTGCCAAATCAGTACATGTTGTATAGTGGGTGACATAAATAGCAGGTGGAGGACTTGTACTGTGTACAGAACTTTGTACAGGGTGGCCTACCCCATTCCCTCCCTGTCCCATGCACAGAAAAACCTGTAACCTGTGGAAAAACAGTACAGTTAGAGAAGGGGAGAGGAGACAGTGAGAGATGACAAATTATTACCAAAAAAGTGTGTGGGAATATAAAAGTTACATCTCATAACAGTTGAAGTATAGATGCATGTCAGATAACAGTAGGAATAAATAAACAGGAACATGAAAAATACTACGTTACTGTAGCTCAAAGGGAGGGGACATTGTCGTGCACGCAGGAAATTTCGATCTCCGCTTTAATTTACCCTGGTCCTGTCGCATAGATCATTTTTTGGAGATAATCGCTGATAATCGCTGATAATCAGGTCTCTTTGTCCCATTATATATAGGATATAGATGCATGTCAGATAACAGTAGGAATAAATAAACAGGAACATGAAAAATACTACGTTACTGTAGCTCAAAGGGAGGGGACATTGTCGTGCACGCAGGAAATTTCGATCTCCGCTTTAATTTACCCTGGTCCTGTCGCATAGATCATTTTTTGGAGATAATCGCTGATAATCGCTGATAATCAGGTCTCTTTGTCCCATTATATATAGGATTATATATAGGATATATAGGATTCCTCAACTTTCCTAAGTTGGCTACGAGTAATCATACTTGTGGTACTACTTATTTAGCGAATGGTCTGATATTGGTCTGATACATAACTTCTGTCAGGACCACGATGCTCTCCACGTCTCGACTTCCGTGATCTGAAATCTGACCCAACGATTCCATGGAGGTATGCACACCCATCCCGGCAAAGAAAGCATAAATTAACCGAACGCAGGTCATCGATGCTCGGTCTGCACTCCTCTCCAACTTTGAAGTTCTTAGCCTCCTTCGTGAACTTGAAAATGAACACATAGCCCGCACTAAAACAGCATTGCGCATAAAAAGGGAGGAGGAGGCTTCTGGAACCACAAGCAAAAGACCAACGGACGCTGTCACGAGCGAAAACTTGAGAACGATTCAAGTCGAAGTGCGTTTACTTTTTCTTCCTGTATGAATTTCCAACTGACCTTGACTCCTGAAGGCTATTCAGTACCTTTCCGCGGACCATCAAGCTACCCGTTCTCAGACTGCGGAGGGAGTTAGACGATTGTGCCGAAATCTACGCCAATATGACCTTACAAAGGCAGAAAAATTGCAAGTTGTCAACCTTGCGCCTACGAAGCCAGTTGAATTATACGTGGTACGAACACTCTGTACGAGACCTTAGCTGGAGCACTAAATCAATCAGCGAATTCATTAGATTGTGGAGGAACTGGAGGATCGACTAGGCGACACCATGACTAACGTGCTGGAAATAGTCCAATCATCCCTTGCGGGGCCTTTATCCGACCCTAAACCCTTTGACTATACCACCCTGGAAGCCAGGACGGCTACAGTCGAATCGAAAACATCCTTCACTCATCCGGATCCAGATCTCGACGCCGACGGAGATGCAGAGATGGACGCGGTGAATGAAATTGTGTTTGATGACACCGGTGAAGGCGCTGGGATAGAAGGAGATCTCGAAATGGTGGATGACGACTGATTCACAATGATTCGTCAAGTGTATAATCAAAACACAATAAATAGGTATATAAATCTAGTGGTTCCAGTTGCCAAATATAACAAATATCTAGCTGAAGGTCAATAACACCCAAAAGCCTGAAGGTAATCGATGATAGAACACAAGTGTAAGTGACCGAAAGAAATACAGAAATGACAGACACACATGGACAAGGACAGTAAGTAGGACCAGCCAAAGAAAGGTTCTGTGAACTCCATCACAATGCTCCGACACCAATCGAAATTCGGCCCTTAAACCACTCCTTCATCTCCCGCGCTCCTAGTTCAATACTGCTCTTCACGCTCTCCGGAAGACTCTTCAAACTCCTCAGGCTCCTCACACTCCTCGTATTACTCTTCACACTTTTAAAACTTTCCAACGATGGTGCACTTCTGAGTGCAATGCCACTAACCACAAGCTTACTACGAGGTTGACTGCGTGGAGTGCACGGTGTTCCTCCCTGCGGGCCATGGGGTACCGTTGGCGTTGATCCTAAAACAAAAGGACCTGATATTGGGGGTCGTGGAGTGATGGATCGTGATGGAGAGAGCTTGGGTGCTGAGCGCCACGAGGAACCAGACGAAGGATGCCTTTTTAAGCTCTTAGACACAGCGCTCTTCAAACCCCGAACGCGGTCCGGTGTGGGAGTAACTAGCGTTTCGCGATCCTCAGGCCGGTAGTCTCGTAGACGTATTCTCGTTGGCTCCTCATCAACATCCATTCGGTGAGAGGTTCGGGCATAAGCATATGGATCAGGAATTGTGGGAACGTGTGAAGTAACATTTTCGTTCTCAATGTCCATTTGATCGGTATCAACTTCGACGTCTGTATCCAGCGATTCTCCAGGAACATGCCAAAAGTCAGGGTCATATCCAGCACTAGCATAGTGTACAGTTGGTGTCTCAGCAAACTTGACAGACTTGTTGCTGCTTGTGTCTGGCTTCAGGCGGCGTTTAGGCGAATATAAGGACTGAGAAAGGACAGGGGTTGAAGACATGGGGTCGGATGCGGACCGCTCGAGGGGTTCCTTCCGTCTTATAGAGAGGCTCTGTTCAAGGCCCAACTTGTCTTCAGGTTCTGACTCCGGCTCAACATCCTCGACAATACATTGATGATGCGGTTTGAACTTTTTCGTTAAGGAGGGAGAAAGTGAGGGCGAGCTCGGTGTTGAGGGTAGAGAAGACGACGTAGTGGTAGGTGATGTGGAGATAGATGATAGCGACGAACTGACGGAGGAGGAGCGATTACGTTGTACTCCTATGCCATGTTGCGAGACGAGCGAGCCAACGGACAACTGAGATGGGGACCTCGAAAGAGAACTGGGGGACTGAGTGAATAAAGAGGAGGCCTGGGGTTTCTTGGCCTTCGAAAAGCGGGAGCCAGGTGAAGGCCGTGTTCGACCTGCACCATCATCGGCGCTGAACCATAGAGAAGGAATATCGGAGGTGTTTACTGAGGATTTGCTCGTCACCGATCCCGAGCGTTTCCGTGGTCGGAGTAGGGAGGTCCAGAGTGTCGGAGACTCGAGGGCTTCCGAACACGAGATAATCGGAGATGGCAATGATGAAGACGAGGAGCTTATTTCTGAGAAATAGCTAATTGACCCTTGCGATGTCGCGGAAGGTTCACCGGCATTTCCATTCATCTCCGGTTGTCTCCGATACCGAGAGGAAGCGGGAGGTGTAGTAGGAGACTTGGGACGTCTATAAATCCATTCTGGGGAGCGTGGAGGAGTTGCAGTTGGGGAATGGCTTCTTTTCATCGATCGCGGGGCGCTGATCGAATCAACAGAAGATGTTATATCACTGTGGTTGGACAAAGAGGGGAGTGAAGAATTGGATAGAGAAGGTGTGGAGAGCGGCGTCGGAGTAGCCTTTAAGTGGCATGAGTCAGTCGTGAAAGTATGTGCGATAGGCAAAAGAAGAAAAAACATACTGTACTATGCAGGTTGGGGTGATTGGGTCGCTTAAGAGCAAGGCTGTTTGAGAGCCGGTTACTGTGGTTGTGAATTGGTGTCACGGTCTTCGCACTGCTGGACTTGGTTGATCTTTGGTAGTGGTGTCTCGGAGGGATGCCTTTGGTGCGTGCGATCAGTAGAGAGTCGTTGCTGGCGCTAGACCAGGGGCAAGGATAGTGCTAACATGAAGGTCAGTAAATAGGTCACTAATACAAGAGGAAAGACACACAACATTGGTGGACGATGGTTCAGTGATAAGGAACGAGGAATCCTGTAGGATCTGAGCGTCTGCGTCTAGCCATTGAAGCTCTTCGCTAGTGATAGAGGAAAGTGAGGGATTGTTGTGCTAAATGGGCCAAACGGAATGGATGAACAATCACACGACAAAAATATGAGATACCAACTTGGAACATTGTCCTTCGATCTCCGATGCGTCCAGAGTTGAAATGTGGTGGGGGGGAGAAAGGAACGGGTAAGAGACGTCGGGTTAAGAAGAGAAAGAGAATGGGATCGTAATTAGGCAGGAGGGAAAAACGATGAGTCACGCAGGTAGTTTTTAACGACCTGGAGTTAAAAGGTGAGGACACCTAAACCTCACGGCTCACACGTGTGAGTTAAATGAACATGTTACATGAACCCCGTTTTCGGGGGATCCGGAAGTAACACCCAGGGTTACCAGTGCGGCGGAGTCGTTGGGAGGACATCAAACGCGTGTAGAACACGATGATAAGGTGGTGATATATCACGTGGTATTTCTAGAAATTACGGGTTCTTCTTCTGGAGCAAGCTATACTTTAGGAGGGCCAAATGACCCGAGGGATGCGAGGAAGATGAAGGGTATCAATTTATAACGTAGGCCTGGCTGAGTGAAGGCCACTCCAGATGCCCCTGGCGGCCTCTGTAGAACTCTCTACAGTCTTCTTCAGAGGTTTGATCTTGGCGCCAGAGGAATCGAGTAGTAGCTGAACCTTTTTCTGGATTCCGGTGACTTCGAGACCTTTTAATCCGATGACCTTGTCTCTATTATTGACTAAGAAGTGAAGCCAGAAATAAGAGAATTGGAAAAACACAAGACTAAGTTGGGAAACGCACTATAGAACCCACGAATAATCGGTTCATTCTGAGGACGCTGCCTGACAACAAGTTCTACGTGAGGATTCGCCCGGGCTAATGATTCGACATGATTCAGGATATATGTTCTGGCGTTGTGAGATGACGGCCATTTGTCACAGTATTCAAAAACGAGCTTTCGTATTTGAGGAAGGAAAGTAGTATAACCGTTAGATGGAGAGGAGCCAAGCTTTGCCCTGAGCAAAGATGATATTGGGGCGGCGCGCATTGGTGACGGCGAGGAGCTCACAATGAGGAAGGGAGCGCGAATGGCGGAATGTGAAATATTTAGTCGGAGTTTGAAAAGGTGCAGGAAGGGAAGTTTGGGCCTTGGGCGGAAAGTCAGTCGCGTCGCGTACAAAATGGCAAGAGCTACACGGTCATCTGTCTCTTCCTCGACAGCCACCAAGAAGCGCAAACGCACTGAGGACGACGACTCAACAGATGTCCCTCCCACAAAACAAACAAAGTCTCAAGATGATGTCGTGGATCAGTCTATTCACATCCAGAAAGAAGAAGCAGACAAAATACTAGCCGTGCTAGAAATGTATAGATATACCTTCTCGTTTCTATTCTCTACACTCGTTTGCTCAGTAATCTTTCCTCAGGATCGATGTTCAAGGCCTTTTGGATCGTGTCTTTCCATTGCCATCCGATGAATCCAAGTCATTTTCTTTTCGGGCTCTTCTGAAAGACTGCGCGGAACATCCCCTGTCCGTATTACAAGTTCGTTCATCCTTTCGTTCTTTGACATTAACGGTGATTCACCAAGTTTCATCCATTTTTTGGTCTGCCAGTCAGCAGTGCAAAAGCTTTTCCCGATATCGTCACATCCTAGAGCTCTACCATCCAAGCCAGCGGCTCAGCAGCTCAGATTTTGTCAGCTAGCTCTTTCTCTTCTCAATCAAGCTTCTCACACACGGCTCCCTTCCAACGAAGCCGGCTCCGACAATTCTGCAGAACAACAGTCGGATGAAACATCATCGCAGGATGAGTCACCTTCAAATCGTTACCTCTCGCCTCGATATGCCCTCGTTCAGCATCTCCCGCAAGGAGATTACTGGACTTCCGTTAACTCGTCCATACCTTCCGACATCAGTCGCGAGCTGCGAGATCTTCCTCATGGGCATGCAGACCTCGTTGCGATTCTACCCTTTGCTCGCTCTTCCAAACCTTTCTCGTCGGTACCAAACCTCGGCTCTTATCATACGAAAGTATTGCCCTCACATATTAATAAGATGCCCGTCGAACGCCGTATCTCTCGGGGCTCATTCTTAGACTACGGTCCCTACTCGAGTTTCGCTCCAACTTTTGATCAGGATGGTACCGAAATTGGTAGACAGGAGTTAGGGGAACACTATTTGGCACAGAATGCGAAGCGCAAGGAGAAGTCCAGAAAGTTGAAGCTGTGGGCAGAACACCGACACAGAGCGAGGGCAATGGATAGCATTGTTATGAGAAGTGACGAACATGATGATACAGTTGAGGTTGAAGAGATCAAGTCGGGTAATTTTGAACAAGAGTTGCAAGAACTCTTACCTAGTCATGAGGTTGACTCAATCAAGGCAGGCTTACGAAGTCTAGAGCTCGAATCGGCCGTCCAAGAGCTCCTCGACAGGAATCGGAAGGCTTTGGAAAGGCTACAGGACCTTCAATACAGGAGATTGGTAGCAGAAGGTGGGGGATCTACCGGGGTTGAGGAAGGATCGGAAGAATGGGATACTGGTAAGCTGTTGTCACATTACTCACCACAGGAGTTGAAGAACCAACCTTTTTTCCTTCCAATTTAGCCCATGGTATCTTAGATTCTTTGACCATATTAGCATCATTAAGACCGAGGTCATCAATGGGAGAGCATCCGCCATTTGTATTGACACCCTCTGCTCTTCACGCCCTTCACCGAACCCTTCCCCTTGCTCCTACATCTGGTTGGCACGGAAACCTTCCTCCAGGACGAAGTACTGCATTACGGGATGACTCCACCGTTAAGATACGTCCCGGGGTACCTGTACCGGCTGCTACTGTCGCGGCTCCCATCCCCACTCCCGCCGCTAATGCCGCAGCAACTACCCAGAGCTATCCCTCATTCCCATACACCCAAGCACAAAGCCAATATGGCAAAGTCAACGCGGGTGGCACGGGGGCGACGACATATGTTTTACCTTACAAGCATGGTGCCAGCGCTTACTATTCAGCGCAACAGCAAGGGAGTTACTATGCGACTACTCAGACCTATGCAGCAACCGGACATCAACCGTACACTTATTCAGGCGGCTGGTACAACAACTATACTCCCCCCGCCAACGTAACTACGACCAATACGGCAGGTAGCTCATCTGGCACTGCTACTCCTACCGCCTCTGCACCGTCATATACGTCCTTCTTCGGTTCTAGTCAACAGTCGACGACGTCTGGTTCGACATCGACACCTGCACAGAAGCGCCCCTCATTAGCCGTCGCAAATACGGTTTCGCAAAACGGATTGACTGCTGCAAATAATGCCGCTACTCCTGTGGCAGCAGGCGGGGTCGCATTGCCGCTTCCTCTGCGTTCCAACGGTCAACAGAGCTCGTTTAATGGACATTCCCCCTCTACATCTACACCCGCAAAATGAGGATTGACTTGCGAGTGGCTGGGGTCTTCCGTCCTGTTCTTTTTTCTTTTGTTTATGATCCACACCACACCACCTGCGAACTTCTTTCCACTTCGGCGAACAGGACTGTAGGTTTGGTATTGTCAATACGTTAAAGCACTAAATACATAAATACTCGATACCAGCTTACCAGCTGTACTGCAATAGTTTAGTACTAGTAGGTACCGTACGCGTACGCATCGAAAGCTTTTAGCGATGACGTGTCAGGTTCAATACTTCGCGAAAACAAAACAAACATAGCGGGCTCACATGCCGTGTAATCTATCTATCTATCTATCTATCATGTTTCGATTCTCTCAAAGACTTCGCATGTCAAGTCGAGTGCCTCTGGTCTGCCGCGCAAGGAGGAAAGAGGTAGAGATGTCTCCGTCGCGACCGGTACTTGTAAAGAACTCAATCATCCATGGTGGTAAGTGACGATCCGTCCCTATGGTATGTTCTTTCGGGTTTCACGTCCTGAACGATTCAGACTGATATACCAGATATCCGACGTTGCCTAGGTTCGTATATCCACAACAAACAAAAGATACTAGAACTGACATCCCAACGTCGAGGATCGCTCGCTCTAACGCGCAAAACCACCTCAACTATCTCCTCAGGTGCCCCATCTGCGGTAGATGTCACCACCCTAGATAAGAGGAAAGTTTCTTCATTCAACGAACCGACCGCCAAGATACGGGTATAGAAAACGACGGAAGGCGATGAAAAAGTGCGCGTTTAGAAGAGAGAAGTGCGCGAAGCGGCATTTGGAATATGTGATTATGGAATCAAGTCCCACAGTACAACAGCTAGGACACGCCGCCGTCGCTTCTAAGGTCTGAAATTTGGTGAGTGTATATCTTATCCTCAAACTCCCTATGATTCAATCTTTGTTACCTCAGGAACATCAGCCTTGCTTGTGCCAGTAGATAGCCTGAGCTGGTCAATATTCAATATTCAATGCCCGACAACTTGCTACTTCGCACAGCTTCAGGTGACATTATCGGTCACCGCCTACCACCCAAAGGCATTTACTTATTTCGAGGTCAAGTAGGCATATTCCATCGTTCCCTCCCGGCCCAGTAAGTCACATTAGCGGAAGGACTTCCTGTATACTTACTTGCTTCGATCAATGCTGCTTCGAGTTCTTCGTCACATCCATCGCACAACATGGATCCTTAAGTGGGGCCGACATGGAATATGTTAGCACTCGCCTAACAAGGATCTTCCTATCCTGATTCACCGTCAGACAGTCACGCAAGTCCTAAATCTGGCGGATTGCGAATCCAACTAGCTAAATCCTGAAATCTGGCAGGAATGCAAGCCAATCTTGTCACGGGGTGGGGGACGAAAGTGTCACGACATCGTCCGTGTGTATCGCAAGATCGGAAACATTAGCACAAAAACTGGCGCCCCTACAATATATGGTAAGTGCAAAGGAACGAGAGATTTCTCCTTCAACTTTGTAAATGTATATAGACAACGAGAAGTAGCTACACTAACATAAATATTATGTGTACAAAATAAATTAATAGACTCATCAGAGAGAAAGTCAACGAGCGACTAAACAGGCCTCCCTTGAAACAAGTACGCCTGGAGACCGCGTTGTAGTCTCATCAGGAAGAGGTAAAGGTAGAGGGTCAGGCGAAAACGGGGTCCATTTTCCAGTGATCTTCGGACCAATATGAGAACGAGCCAACGCTGTTGGTACAGAAGGCCATATCTCTTCACGACCATCAGGAAGAATCACTATATGACCCGGCCTTGTAAGAGTGGTGGTATGATGATGGTGATGGTAATTTGACTGCAAATCTTCCACTGGGTTGTGAATCCACCTCGGCCAATGGCTTGCTTCCTGTCCATGGACGCCATCTTCAACCGGAATTTCGTCACCGTCTGCGTCGAGACGGATCACTACATATTCTCAATCATAAGATCAGTATGAAAAGAAGAAAGGGTTTGACCAACGAACCGTTAGTGAGAGGAACTACGTCTTCTGAATACCGTATCACCCTCCGCTGATGATGTTCCGGGTCAACGTTGGTTTCGAAGAAACTGCTACCACGCCTACTTGCAAAATCCCAATCCATACTGAGCCCGAGGCCACGAACGTGTTCATTTAGGTGATCACGAGGTCGCTGGGGAATTTCTTCGTCAATAGACTCCATCCTCTCCGTTTCCAAAGGAGTGTGACTGGTCTCGGGCCCCGGCTCATAACTCGTGGGCTCGTCAAAGAGTATGAGAGACTGAGAGTGCGTGGTAGTGGGTGTCGGAAGGTTCTGAACCGAGAAATTAGAAAGGGTTGACAACCTCGAACCAGAATTTTGACGTGTGTCTCCGCGGATAGTTCTGGCCCTTCGTGGACCAGTACGCAGCGGTGTGGGTGATCTTGCATCCATTTCAGTGCGGTGACCCTCCCGGAAGGACGGGGGCAGAGGGTGGCGTGAGTTGACACTGTGGTCTGAGTCCTGCTGAGACATCCGGCGGGCGCTTTCTGCATTTGCATCCGGAATTTGCGCTGTAGTGCTTGTACGGTTTTCTACTGTTCTCATGACTGCTGCAACACGCCTTCCGAGTAATGTATGAGGGTCGTCTGAGATAGTTGTCCAACGTGGTGTATGCGAAGGCTCAAGGACACGAGGGGGGAGGAGAGGTTGGCGGGGAGGACTAATGGGGCTTATTGGGCTAGGAGGCAAATGCAAGCTAGATGGCTGTAACCTCAACAGAGGAGGTTGGGATGGGCGAGTGGACTCTAGGTCGGAAGGACTTTGGGACGAGGTTTCGTCGTGATTTGTGGTCAATTGAAGGGAATGTAACGAACGACTGCTGTCTAATTCGGCCTGCAGTGTCTCAAACTGTCTCAAACGTTCCATAGTCTCTGATGAAACGGGCGAACGAAGTCTCTGTAATGGAGGTGTATCCGTATTCTGATGCTCGTTTCCGCCGCCTTGCCCACCGAGCAGGAGAGCTTCGTGTGGGGGACCCATACTATTGTCTCGCCCTCTAGAGGTATATGAATGGAGGATATCTCTTCTGAGTTGACGTACTCGTTGATAAGCAAGGTCGAGTTGGCGAATGCTTTCTGGGGTAATTTGTGGGGAAGGCTGGTTGGACGAGGGAGGAGAAGGGTAATAGTCTTCGAGGACACTGCCCATAGCAAATGACGATGATGACCGTGGGTGGTGAGACGACCACTATGAGGACGACGGTCGTGGTCGTTGGGAGAGAGAAAGAGAGGGACGTTTGAGCGCTAATGAAATAATCGACGCTCGCCGCTCAATCATTCGAACGGGAAGGCGCCCGGGTGCGGCGAAAAGAGTGTTTCAGATGTGTATCTCGACGACGTATGTACGGCTGTATGATAATAGGACATGGGATTATAGATACAAAATAATCTACACACTGACAGAGCATCAGCTCTTCGGAAAAGAGATAGCACCACCCGTCGAACGGGGTGCTTGTTGAGCTTGACGTTTTACTTGAGCTTCCATCTTAATCCGTTGCTTTCGCACTTCCTCGTCTTTCACTTTGAACGAAAGGGCGAATGTGATGAATGCATCAGCCGAAGGAGGTAACCAGTTTGGTGATGGATGCCTCAAATAATCCAACACGGTCTCTTCATCAGTTGCGTCAAGGAGAGCGCGACGACAACAGTATACGATAGCAAGTCCGACACGTATCAAGAAAGGGACCCCTGTAAGATTACATTTGAAGCTAAGTAGACATGCGTCGTAGTGGAAGCGTACCTTCATACAAGAATAAGTCCCACACTCGGTCAATGTAATCGGTGGGCAAACACCCAACGAACAATGTCGAAAACCTGATCAATCCAATCAATTGCCATCAAGTCAGACCATCGGCACACTTACCAAGGACTACAGATATGAGTCGGATTCATGCTCATGTCCATCAACAGTTTCTTTGCCGTCGGGGGGTCATTAGCTTCCAACGCCCGGCTAAAGAGCGCAGCGTCAACTTCCATCTGAAGTGATGAGGAAGAAAAATAGGGTCGTAGCATGGAATCCATTATGGACACAAATATCCAAAACGCATCTTCCTCTGGTGCTGAAAGCAACAAGTGTCCGGCAATGAGCGTCAAGCCTAGATATAAATTCCATCTCAACACATACTGAACAAAAAGTAATCATGAAATTACCTGTCATGTAAGGCACATCCGGAACCATCGTGAGATAAGCCTGTAAGAGGGCCATCACAGGTCCCTGCGTATTCTGCAAGTGCGCATACTCCGTGAAACATCGTCTAACATCCCCCTCAATATCCTTGAAAGCCGCGACTCGAGCCCTTTTCCCAAAAGAGGTGTAAACTCCACGGACATTTTTTGCTTTACAGTCCGTTAAATGGGACCATACGAGGTACCTCACGGAGGCAGGTACACCTTCTCCGATCAGCTTCCTCACTTTCTTCGTCTTCCGCGATTGGGATGGTGGGACACTCGACATGACAGATACCCATTTCAATTCACGTTGACGATGGGATTCCATCGAAGCTTCGGCATCCGAAGCTTTGGTATTAGCTCTCGCCCGCATTGCTGCTGAGTCCGAGGCAAGCCCTGTTGTTAGACGTGATCCCGATGAAGCGATTGAGAAAGCTGGACTGTCTGCTCGTAGTTGGTCAAATCGTTCCATACTCCCCGGTCGGACTATCGACGATTCTTCGCTCCCTCTCCGATTTGAGTTTTGGAAAGGTACATTGGGCTTGACTAGCTCAAAGTCCATGTCTTCGAATTGCACAGTCTGGTTTTCCTTCGGTAATGTCTGGCTGTCCTGAACAGGCCGGATATTCGAGTTCATGCTATCATGTCGACTGGAGCTTCGACGCATATTCGGTAATGATAGTTTCGATCGAAGAGAGGACCTCCGCCCAAACGGCGGTGGAGATACAGCCTGTGAGCGAGCACTGACAACAGAGCTCGTTTCTGGATCTGATGAACCTCCCACCAGTGTACCAACCCCAGCAGGTATTGGAGGCATATCAAATGGACGTGGATTTGCAGTGATCACAGCTACAGATGCACCATCCATGGATTGAAAAGACTGTTTCTTTGGCATCCGTTGGGTGATGGGGGAAGGCGGAGGAGAAGATTCAGCTGCTGTACTATATGAACTAGCCGCACTCTCAAGCGATGTCACTGAAGTTACTTTACGAAGTCGGGCTCCATTCGATTTAGTTGGAGAGACGGGAGTGGTTGGTATTGTCGAGCTTGCTGGTGGAGGAAAAGTTGCGAGTGAGGATGATGCGAGAGGGCCAGATATGCCGGGGGTACCGGGTCCAACCTTGTTATTAGCTGGAATAGACAACGGCGAAGGAACGTGTAACTTCGGGGTTGAAACTGATTTAGTCAGAGAACGGACAGGAGAGACTTCAGAAGCAGTGACAGTTCTCAAGGGCGATCCAGAACTTGATGTCTCACGAGCTCGACCGAATCCTGAGTCATCTCTTAACAGGGGATGTTAGTGAGGTTGTAGATCAGTCCAAACACAACATTACCTGAAGCTAGTGCCGCCGTTTGCAATAGGCGGGGAGTTAAACGCTGTGAAGCTTCTGGAACGTGGCCGCATGCCAAGCCCGCCAACTTGAGGTGTGAAATTAGCTCGTGGGATAGGCGCATGCATCGATGTATTGGAACCGTTGGAGCTGGTTTCATGTAGATTGGCTGGATGTCCTGACTCGCCATCTGGAGACCTCACCGGAGTGCGTGGTAGCGCAAACTGTCCGTTGCTGGTACTACTGCCTGACGATGCAGTGGGGGGGTTGACGCTCGGGATAGCCGCGGACGTGGTTGCACTTCGCCCGAGTAGACCTTGGCGACCTTTGCCCACAGCACCAGATGGAACTTGTGGGGATGAGGAATCCGACCGAAACTCAAGATGATTAAAGAACGGTACATCTTTCAGCGGAGAAGGAGGCGCCAAGGGTGAACGTGGTACCGCGAGGCCAATATCTTTCATGACTGACGTCTGTCTCAGCGTCTCAGGTTGTGCGCCAGGGCCTAGTCGCAATGGAGAAGGCGCCACACGAGGAGAAGGTGCGACTATGTGTGGTAACCCTGCCGTTGTCTTGTTATAATTATCTGGAAGTAGGGGGGGAGGTAACGGGGGTGGACCCATTGGTTCTATGCCAAACGTAATAGGAACGGGCCCATTCGCACTTGCAAGGTCGACATCAACCCGCGCATAGATGGTTGGCCCTCTGGGAGGTGGTGGTGGTGGTGCGAGAGTGGGTGCTGGTTTACCATTCTTTCCTCTGATCGGTGCGGAAGAGGGTGGTGGGAGCAGATTCGAAGGTGGCGGTGGTACCGACAACGCAAGTCGAAGCGCGTGAATGGCTATCTTCTTAGGGTCTATCCGGTTTAAAGCTGATCCAGCGTTGAAGGCTGGGTGTTGTGGGCTATTTCCGCCCTGGTACAGTGGCCCCATTGGACCTAGCCCTGGTCCATCGGTAGGTGGTTTAGGCGCGTTTGGATGTGGAAGGAACAGACTTCTCCGCTCACCGTCACCCACAAGCTGAGGTCGCAAGTGAGCGGGATTAGGAGATGAAGGAGCGTTGACAGGGGTTGTGTCGCCTTGGTGTGTGGGTGGTATCGGGAATGCTGAAGGGGAAGGAGACGGCGGACCTGCTGAATGGGACGACACAGTTAGAGACGCTGGTGAGCCAGGGGTGGAAGAAGGGGACGAGGGAGAAGAACTTTGAACAATAAGGAGTGTTGGTGAAGGCGTGCGGTGGTCATCGGCAGAAGTGACTAATTTTCTTAGAGCATTTAGACCAGTCTTTTGGCTAGTGGAGTCTGCAAAGGATTTATCCTTCAAACCATCCAAAAAATGACTCGTATATGTGCTATCTGAGACTGAGCTCGTGTCCTTCTCGCCTCCTCCTGTATCCAAAGTTGTATTCCCTTCAACTTCAAAATCTTTGGAGTCGTGATTCTTCGCGTGGGATGGAAGTTCTTCATCATCCTCGACTACTAGAGGCATATCACTGTACCTATTGGTACTGATTTTGATCGATGAAATATAAGGTCCTTCCGTCTGTTCCATTTCTAGCGCCATTCGAGCGGTTCCAGCAGGTACGCCGGGAATAGGCAGCTCTCCAGAACTCAAATCAAAATCGCGGGGTGTCTTTGGGAACGTGCTCCCGCTTTCGTCGTACACACTGACCCTACCTGAACTCATTCCTGTTGAGCTCACAGGACTTCCCCACCTTGTATGCAATAGAGGGGAGGCACCGACTTCAGTTGTAGTGGTCGAGAGAAGACTAAGAGGGGTGGGCCTAACTTTTGGTTGCTTAGTTTTGGAAGGAGTTTGGGATGGTGGGGGCGCTTCTTGGGTTTTTGTAGTAACCTTGGCAGAATCATCTGGAACAACGACAGCGATTGCTTCCTCCTCTGGAGAGTCTACGGTGACATTACTACTAGGGTTGGGGTTTTCCGCACCAGTTTCAATGGACGTACGAGGGAAAGTCTCCTGTGTCGGTGGAGGTGTTTTGACAATGTTTAACTTTTCAGTAGTTTGCCATAACCTGGCGTTCTCTGGTCGAAGGAAGGACGCAGCGTTTGCTTCTAACACGGAGAGATGGGACGGTTTTGGAAGGATGGGTTCTTCGGTAGAGGGTGATACTGAGGGAGTAAAGTCTGAATAGTTTCCAATTGCAGGCACAGAAAAGTCCGTGTCCTCCCTATCACCTCGTGCAGGGGAAAACATAAACGACCGCTGGCGTAGCGCATTGGGTGAGCTGTGAGACTCAGAATCGCGTGAATAATGCGACTCGATGGTTGATGCGACGGAGTTGGAGCGTGTAAGGGATGTCACTTGGTTTGCGTTTTGCGGAGGAATTTCGGCGTTAGATTCAACAACGGATGTCGTTGTCGTGGAGATGAGGATGCAGCCAGTCAGCGAGCCGAACATTCCAATGTTCGAACGGAGAGGCTCAGCGACAGTTATATCGTCAAGTGCTGTGGAGCTCGATGAAGATAGCACGCTGGGATCTACGGGTGAGTCGTCTCTTTCTGGACCTTCCTTATGCTCGGCCTGTCTGCCGAAAACCGTATTTGGACTAGTTGGGGAAGTAACGGTTGAGAAGGCTAAGCTAGTTGGCGATCCTGTTGCTCCAACGGGTAAAGCTGGCATAGTCGATGCTGATGGTACTTGCCGATGTCCCTGTTCATGTACATTAGTCAAATGATATCTTAAACTGCTCAAAAAGCTTACTTTAGTACTATTGATTGATACGCCTGAAAATCGGTGAGAATTGGCCACAGACGATCGCGAATATCGCGAATATCTGGAATAGCGATAGTTGTCATAGATGTCGGACGCCCCTTCCCATTCATCTCCATCGAAAGGATGAGGTGAGAGATCGTCATCTGAAAGGTAGGAACGATTCGGGTCGGGAGACTGGCCCGTCGAGGGAGAATCGGTCTTGAGTTGAGCAGACGATGAAGAGACGGAAGAATCAGGTTTCTTGATTGAAACTGAAGGATCCCGGTGAAAACGTAGAGAATCTGATCGAAGCGGAACAACGACAGGCGCAGTCTGAGTAGTTTCTCCATTTCTCACACACGATAACGGAGGCCCATTATCTTCTGTACCGGAAACTGAAAATGGAGTCTCCGTTGGAGGCCGTGTGAGGTCTGTGTGCGCTAGATTTGGAGCTCCCTGGGTTACACTCTCGATCGTGTTCTCATCCTCGTCTGACTCAAATGATATTCCAGCTCTGACAGTACCCTTTTTCCTTCCCAATACGTCAACATCGTCTTCAGAGTCCGAGTCACTTCCCGCCAACGCACCCATTAAGGATAAACCAATGCCCACTTGACCATCATCTGAGCCATAGGATGCAGTCGAGAACCTCGTCCCTGGATTTAATGCTTCGTCTTCGGACAAACCACCGTACCCAAGATTAGAAGAGGATTGGGATGCGGTGCGGTGCAGGCAAAGCTCTCCTTCAACGGTAACCTCCTCTTCTACTTGGTTTGCACTCATCCGATAATCAACTGAAGATATTTGCTCTGGGACGGTCTGTTGCTTTCGTTTTTTGGAGGGCGAAGAAGGCTCCGTTGGGAATTTATAAGTTGGAGGCAAGTGAGAATGTCCATGACTCGACGGCGCAGGCGATGCTGGAGCCACGGAGGGCAAAGGAATTGGCCTTGAACTGTTATTGGAGGCTGATACTCTGGAAAGGGTTCCGTCAACAGACGTGCCGGATCCAGTGGGAATATATTTCGGATGGGAAGAAGGAAGTGGTGATTTGGATGATGATGGTTCCTTTTCCGGGAACTCGGCGTTCGTAGTATGATTTTTCGCTGGCATTTCAGAGGCTCTGGCGGAGGGGTGACGCGATGGTGGCTGGTAAACCTGCATAGGAGGGGGAGATGAGGACAAGACACCTATTGGGCTAGATGATTGCCCGAGCAAAGGAGTATACGGTGCTCGACCTGCCGAGGTTGGTGGGGATGGAGGTACTGTTGGTATCGGAGGGGATGCTGAACTTGGTGTAGGGGACTTTGCTTGTAGAACCGAAGACCGTTTGGTCATGACTGGCTTCTTCAACTTTGAGTGAAAGTGGACATCGCCGCCTTGAAAACGGCCAACGACACCTTCGCAGTAACCCTTTTACGGCGGTGAATTTTTGAAGGTAAACGTACAACCCAACGTTCAACAGTCCTACTCACCAGATACACACCATCAAGGTCCGGTATTTGCATCAAGACAGTAATCTCATCGTCCTTCAAGAACATCAAATCTTGTTCTCCCTCCGCAACACAATCGTGTATCGCGGTACACCTTCCAATACCACCCTTCCTTGCAAACCGTGTCCATCGTGAAAGTTCAGTAGCGTCCATAACCATCCGCTAAATGGTTGCTGATACACGAGAAGTGAGCTTGAGGCCCCAGCGTAGAGTAGACTAAAATGCTAATTAGCTCGGGTGTCTCTGAACGTGGACACCACGGCGCACGCAATGGTGTATGGACGTCGAGAATGTGTGTGAACGTCAAGAATGTGTGTGAACGTCGAGAATGATGGTTGGAATGAGAATGGAAAGAATGAATTTTTATAAATGGAAGGAAAAGGTCCAAAACGAGCGATGGACCTCGAGAGGGGGTCTGTGCACTCTGGTGCAGCAGAATTGGTATTAAATTTTCCCACGTTACGACAGTACGTTCGTGGCTCTCGTGTTAATAAGTACTTATTCTCGTTTCATGCCTGAATTACCTGGCAAGTAGCCTGGTTCCCATCCAAGTTCTTGTTCCGATTCCAACCTGGCTATAGAGGTCCAACGTGCGGTGAAATTAATAAGAAGAGTGGCTCTAGGCAAGAGAGTTCTTCAGGTGGACGTTGCGGAGGACAATCTTGTGTTTTCTGGAAGTTCGTCCGAAGCATTCGTGAGTGGCAGCATCACTCACAGATTTCCGTCAATATTCTTATATTCACTTCTAGGCAGCGGAGATCACAGGTCGAACAATCACGAGTGTAGATCGATATGGTAAGTATCCGTATAATAGCAGCGCCTCCATTCCCACTGCAGAACCTGGTGGCTTGCAGGAAAAGTCTTTTACGTTATACTCGATGGCGAGGGGAAGATGCCTGTTTTACACTTTGGGATGACTGGCATGCTTCAGGTGAACCTCCTTCAACATGGACGAATCGTCTGTCTCCATTTGCTCATAATCGCGAAAGGTGAAAGGGGAACAGCCCATGCACTACAAAGAGGCACCACAAAAGGTTTCTACTATTTGGCCTCCACGTTTTATGAAGGTCTGCAATCAAAATTACTCTTACCGATCTGGAAATCCGCTTAAGATATGAAGTTTAACTTGCATTTAGAAGAGAACACGGGAGATATTACACAACTAGCTTTCTTGGATGCTCGCCGACTTGGTCGCATACGGTTGCGCGCCTCACCCACTACCGAACCGCCGATTTCCGAGCTTGGCTTTGACCCAATCCTGTCGATGCCAGCATTGGATGAGTTCTCAAGCTTGGCCTTGAAACGCTCGTGTCCCATCAAGGCTCTATTATTGGATCAGTCTTTTAGTGCTGGGGTGGGAAACTGGGTGGCTGGTAGGGTGCTTTTTCGAGTTCGGAATTCTGCTCTCACCAAGGGTACTTGATATACTGGAAAGATGAAGTTCTGTACCATTCTCGAGTTCACCCCGAACAGAGGTCCAATACTCTTTCTCCCGAACAACTTCAATCAATTCATCAGGAATTACCAAATATCTGTCGGACAGCAATAGCTGTGGATGCAGACGCCTCCAAGTTTCCCGAAAATTGGCTGTTCAATCATCGTTGGGTGATCTCTTACCGTTTCATCTTCGAATATAGGGAATCTTATATACCATTTGCTTAGGGGAAGGGCAAGAAAGCTCATGGTCTCAAATTGGTGCGTCCTTGCCCTCAGCACGGGTGAATCGCACCTAATTGATTCGTACAGCCCAACGGAGACCCAGCTTCCATCAAATGGATTACTGTAGGTGGCCGGACATCGGCATATGTATCTGAACTTCAGACCAGGCGTGTAGGTGGAAACTTCAAACCTCTCATTCGGTGATCTTCTAAAGTCATGTAGCACGACCACGCTGAAAAGGAGGAAAGAGAAAGCGATCAGACATCTCTCGGAGAAGACCATCATTCGCAGGAAGAACCGAACACCGGGAGACATCGACGAAGGACAATCAGTGCAACTGATGGGAGTTGTCCGAAAAAAGTGCGGTCCAGATCCATTCGCCACTGAGATATTAAATTTTTATTTCCAACCAAGGCGAAGACGCGAAGCGGGAACAAGGCAAAGTAGCCTGTAGTCATCGCGCAAGATTTTAAACCTGATGATATCTCGACATTTCTCAATGCGCCTGCACGGTCAACGCCTGTCAATACGAACCAGAAAACGAATCCTAGCTTCATTTGAAGTGACCTTGACATCCTGCATACGAGAAAAACGTTCAAAGATTTCGCGATGAAAATGCTTCTCGTTAATCACAGCCAATGTCATTGATCAAGTTCACTAAATTTAACTAAAAATGTCTTTGTCTCGCTTTGTTTAATCCAAAACAACGATTTGAACTGGACGTAAACAATTTCATGCGCAATAACAAGACGTATCGAACGAGTGTTACACTCACCATTAGTCCAGCCGAAGTATGGAAGTGACCCATGAGTGGACCATCAGGCCTGATACCTGATACCTACTCGCTTTCATCCTCGTCTGTAAACTCCTCCTCGGCCTCATCATCGATGAATCCATTCATGGTAGGCTCGTTCTCATCATCGTCTTCTTCCTCATCGTCCTCGTCAACTTCCGAACCCTCTTCTTCTTCTTCTTCCGACCCTTCTCCGCTGTCCCCACCCAGTACTACATCTTCAACACTACCTTCCTCATCGCTCTCCACTTCAACCTCGACCTCCATTCGTGCGTCCTCTTCCTCGCTCTCTCCCTCAACGTAACGCCTCTTTTCTTCCTTTTGACTATTGGATTGTTTCCGCGTCGCATATGCAGATGGACCTGCAAACCTCCGCATCTCGATTTGAGAAAGAACCATATCCAGCCGTCCGCTAAGGGACAACAAACTCTCTTGCAATGTCAAGCGGCTCGTCAGCGTGGAATGAAGGCCTGAGAGACGTGCCACCAGATCTGGCATCTGATATGGGAGTTCAGAGTTAAGTTTGAAGGAAAGCAGGGCACATACTGTCATCATATGCCCGCTGTGAACGGAAAGCACCATCTTCGCCCAGGTAATCAGACCTGTCCCCCTTTGAGAACTAGCTCCTCCTCCTCCCCCCTTCATATTTCCACCTCTCGCCCCTCGCCCCAGCCTTTCCACGCACGCTGTTAATAAAGGCACAGCGAGTTGCGGAGGTAGTCGTCGCACAGTATTTCGAATGAGGGCTGCATCCGAGTGAGCGAGACAAGTCTCCAGCAATTTAGAATCAGAAGAATGTAACGCCTGGATAAGAGTACGCGTCAGTGAAGCCGCTGGAACCAAGCTAGACTCTTTCAGCGACCGTTTGCCCTTCTGTTTTTTGGGTTGCTGGGTGGCGTCACCTTCGTCAGCACTGTCATCTTGCGGGGAGGCATCAACTCCGGACATGGCCGTCAATCTTTGTCCCAAGCTGAGTTCGGCAAGATCAACATCGAGAACATTCTCACGATTCTCAAGTTCGAAAAGATCCATGTCCTCATTTTGTCCCAAGTCTATTCCGGAGCCGACGGTCACATTCGAAGATTCCCCATAACGTCGATTTAGAGGACCCTGAATTATTAATTTAAGAACTCGTGCCGAGGAGTGCATAAAGCGACTAACCGAACTGGTCTCAGCTAATAGTCCATTTCTTATGCTCTCAAGTGTTATTTCTGGAATAGAGTTCCCATTCTCGTCCTGATACCGCTGCGAAGACACGTTAGAGGTGGAACTAAAGCGGGAAATAAAGAGTTACCTACAACAGTATCAAAAATGGCTCGAGCTCCACCAACAATGCGTGCTATACGAACAGTACGCGTTTCTTCCTCTCCAAACGCCGCGGAGACTATCGGTGCATCTGAGGAACTACCCTGAGCAGGGGACGATATCGTACATTGAGGTATGAGTGAGGAGATTTTGTGAGGAAGTAGCTCGTCTGGTATGGGATATATATTGATTTTCCCAGATGCAGAAAGTGTGAGCAAAGTTTGTTTTTGGATATTGGAATTGAGAAAAGATGCCGCGCGTGCGTCCGAGTCGAGTTGAACGGAGGCGACCGCACTGCCATCTACTCCAGTGTCGGGGACTTGCCAGAGAGAGATAATACGATCACCTTCCGCCAGGGACAGAAATCGCTTCGCCGGCGATTGGGATTTGTCCCACTGAAGAATTTGAATCGAAGAAGCGTGACCAGGGAAAGACGATAGCTCTTTAGGTTTCTGGGATCCTT
The DNA here is from genome assembly GCF_018924745.1 of Marasmius oreades. Lineage (NCBI taxonomy): Eukaryota > Fungi > Basidiomycota > Agaricomycetes > Agaricales > Marasmiaceae > Marasmius > Marasmius oreades. The sequence continues at coordinate 1,481,970 of NC_057328.1, forward strand.
GCAGATCTGTAGGGAACAGTTTTATAGAGTGACTGGCTACGAGCATTTCTGGAGAAGTGCTGTCAGCTGAAAATCGAAGTGCCAAGGATGAGTAGGGTATTCGATCGTCCGTTTTGAAGCTACCCAACAGGTCATTTTCGTGGACATTCCACAGTCGAACGATGCCATCCGCACCAGATGTCCATATGCTTCCAATTTCTTGGCCCGACACAACCGCCAAAATCGAGGCGGTACTGGAGTTGTGCGATAGAGTCCATGCCACTTCACCACGAGTCGGGGAGAAGAATGTAACCGAACCATCCGTCAAGCCCAACGCAACGACTTCTATCGACTGTTTCGGCACATCCTCTGCGACATGACTTTTTCTTCGTTTTTTCTTGATCGGTGACTGGGAGTCCTCAGGAGTTGTATCAAGCGTGCACCATGACAAGGACGATATCCTGGCCGAATGAGGGACATATTCTGCCAGGGACTTTCCTGTGGCTGTATTGAACACGCGCAGACGGTGTTTGTCTACGACGACAGAAAGATGAGCGAAGAAATTGGCGCGACCAGAAAATGATGAGAGGGAAGAAAGATATGAAGAAGGCTGGGAGATAGTGGAGGTCGCTTGGGGACGGTTTCGCGAAGGTGCGTTCCGATTTTTTTTGGATTTCCCTGTCGATGCCATCGTTGGAGGCGTTCAGCAGATCAGCTTGCGGACAGAAGAATTTGACAGTCACGTGGTTGAGCTCGTACGTCCGACCGCAATCAATACTCCGGGCGCGTAAACTGCTCAGTGCTTCTGATCTCTCTCTCGCTCATACCACCATCTCCCACACTCCGCTCTAGATATCGAAATTTGACTCCTCTTTACGAACCCTTACGTCCTTTGCTTGTATCTTCGTCTAGTACTGCACCTTGGACCGCTTATGAACTATATTCAGGTACCTACGTCTTTACCTTCACAACTCTTTCTGATCTTGGTCGCAATAGCTCGAGAAACTAGGGAGGTTCCACGAAATATCACTCGACACCGTCTCTTACATATTCGTCTCTAGGTGAAGGAACCTATGCAACTGTCTACAAGGTACGAGCCCCATTACACTTGATCTCGAGGGATAAGTCTTCCTCACTGCACTCCATAGGGACGATCAAGAACGACAAATGAAATAGTCGCTCTCAAGGAAATCCATCTGGATGCTGAAGAAGGCACCCCATCCACCGCTATCCGGGAGATTTCGCTCATGAAGGAACTCAAGCATGTGAACATCGTCAGGCTCTACGATGTGATCCACACAGAGACGAAACTAGTTTTGATATTCGAGTACTGCGAACAGGATCTCAAGAAATACATGGATCAACACGGCGAACGTGGTGCTCTCGATCCCAACACTGTTCGCAGTTTCATGTACCAACTCCTTAAAGGAACAGCGTTTTGCCACGAGAACCAAGTTTTACATCGAGATCTCAAGCCTCAGAACCTACTAATCAATCGGAAGGGCGAGCTGAAGCTGGGCGATTTCGGATTGGCAAGGGCATTTGGTGTACCCGTCAACACTTTCTCAAACGAAGTACGTGACTAACGAAATTTCTGGAGGGATTGATGGTTCACAACTTCCTTTATAGGTTGTGACTCTGTGGTACCGTGCTCCTGACGTTCTTCTTGGCTCGCGGACGTATAGCACATCTATCGATGTGTGGTCTTGCGGTTGTATCTTCGCTGAAATGATATCCGGTGTCCCTCTTTTTCGGGGAAAGGATAACCAGGATCAGTTGTTGCACATTATGAGGATCATCGGCACGCCCACTGAACAACAGTTCAAGAACATTTTCAAGGACAATGTAAGTAACGTTTCGGTCGATTTTTCCTACCTTGTCCAATCGATAGCAACATTTCAGCCTGAAATCCAAGCCAAAAACTTCTCTCGATATCCCAAAATGGACCTTCGTCAAGTCTTGCCCAAGGCATCTTTACAAGGTATGTCCGTCTTAACTCCTACGCTGACGACGACTCACCTCCGAAATTAGCGATCGACTTGCTTGAACGTTTACTGAAATTTGACCCAGCCGAACGTATATCCGCTGCCGAAGCCCTTTCTCATCCCTACTTCACCGCCTCATCGACTTCACAATACAGCATGAGCCCCGCTCCAGGCTCTATGCCCCCCCCATCTTTCAACTTCCCTCATCCGCATGGCCACCCTCCGCCACAGCAACAACAGTTCTCCCGGCAATCTCAACCGCCCCCCTTCATGCCTAACCCTACTACCGTCCAGCAACTCCAACAACAGGCTGCTGTTCAACAGCAACAAGCAGCTGCCCTCGGTGCTTTTGGAGGAATGCACTTCACAGCGCCTTTTGGTCATAACCCCGGTAGCTCTAGGTAGACTAAACTACTCCTTTTCTGTCCTTCCTACAGACCACTTTTATTCATCATGAGAATGCGTGTTTACATTTTCGTTATTGTACTACCTATACATCTTCATTCAAAATATGAACAACCGGTCTCATATGTGTCAATCGTGTGTTACAGAGGGTTAATGAGAATGTGCTCTACATAATCTAGGTGTTCCACGAACAATAATAAATCCCCATGTACTGCTGTATAGTCGAGTGCTGACCTATATAATATGCAATTCAGATAACATGCAGAGCGATAGACGAAACGCTTTAGATCTTTGGGGGCTGCCCGAACATAGACAGTAGCATCATCAAGTCAGCTTTAAATTGTGTCAATGTCAAGCAGAGAACAAACGAAACCCTCCCACCTTTTTTCAGAGGCTTGCTGAAGAACGCGTTCATACCGGCACTCAAGCATAGGTGCTTCGTCGATTCTTGACAGTCCGCGCTGAGGGCAACAACTATGGGGAAATGAGTAACAACGCTGCCATGGGGTTGCAGTTGACAAACTTGGTAACATAGTCGAGGCCTTGCGTCTCTTCTCCAAGACTCTCAGTCGTTTCGCGGCCTCCACGCCGTCGCATATAGGCATGTCTAAAAGGTGATAAGGTTTAGCGCACAACTGGAAGAAATCACGCTCGCTTACGATGGTCAAAAAGGGCTACACTGAAATAACCCGGCTCGTGGGATTCCCACTCTGCACAATGTGAGCACGAGGCACTGACAACACGGGGGAAAGACCCACCAGTGATGGCTTCATTCCCATTACTGGTGGCCACAACATTAAGTTGATACCGTTCAAGCTGCTTGACGAGTAGATTCTGAGCGATGGGGTTATCTAGGGCTTGGTTAATTATGGAACGTTCCGATATCAAAGCCACAAAGCGACCTTCAGCTATGAGCACGTTTCCGAAGAGCGTCCTCTGGGCAGCGACAAGCTCGTCCATGGCCGTCGCAACATCTGAGGTTGGTTGAGCGGTAATAGTATTTGGGAGGTTCATCAGGCCAGCAAGAGTTTGAAGCATCTTCGCCTTACGAGGCGGTTTCGTCATCTTAACAACCCCAGCAGTGCTAGGGCCGAAAATCGCGCGTCCGGAAAGGCGGGTAGTGGGCGTGTACAAATGGATGACCTTGGTCTCACGGAGACTCGAATAAGTTGAGTTTTGCAGGAATTGCGCCAGATTTTCGGCGTGATCCTCCGATTGATCATCCAGCACGACGAAATCGAGAGCGGTACTGGGGACGGTAAGGCTTCGTATATAGGCCTCCGCATCCTGTATAGATGAGACGGGTTTGACGTAAAAACCACTGAACATGTGGCTAAAGAGTGTTAGAGTTGTAACAGACGAGGAGCACACCAAGATGTGGGGGGGGCTAAGCTTCATGATGATGGACCTCAAGTTCTCAATATCATACAGATACTACGAGGAGGTAAATCTGAGGGAATAGGCTAAGAAAATGGATACCTTACCTTGTGAGATTCCTCAGAATTGAAGATTTTGACCGGAATAGTGAACCAGAATTTGGAGCCGACATTGAGTTCTGACTCAACGGCGATGACTCCGTTCATGAGCTTTACGAGCTGCCTGGAGATAGACAGTCCCAGTCCAGTGCCTCCAAAACGCCTAGTGGTCGAGCTATCTGCCTGCTGGAAAGGAACAAATAGTAGGTCCACATCGCTGGGTGATAAACCAATACCCGTATCCCTACGAGTAAAGCGTTTGGAAATTGGGTAGAATAAGTCACGGTAATACTCACTGTATCAGAAACTTGAGGCGGACTTCATCTTGAACTGGGAAGTTAGTATTCCCCTCCAATGAGCAAGTGACATTGACCGAGCCAGACGCGGTGAACTTGACAGCATTTCCGATCAGGTTCATCAACACTAAATGAGTCAGTTGAGGGACGCCTCGTGCTAATTGCTCGATGATTACCTTGACGAATGCGCGGATAATCAGCGTATACCCCTACCGTAACCATCAATGCATGTCGGCGCGACACAAAAATGAATGTGCTTACAAGCAGGAACGTCAGGTTCGATATTGAAGGATAGATCTAATTTTTTCGCAGCCATCGGTAGCAAAAGTTCCATACAGTCCTGAAAAAACGAAACGAGTTAGGTGTCCGAGCGTGATCGATCTCTAAAATACTGACTGCGATGATATTCTGCGAAAAGATGAGCTAAGCAAGGAGATCTGAACCTCTCAGAGATCCTTACCTCGACGAGAAATCCACTGAACTCTAGCTTTACGGCTATGGAGAGAAATCGATTAGCACTGCTATGCCTGTGCCAGACATTGGACTTCAATGTACCTGATGCTTCGAGTTTACTGTAGTCTAAGATAGAGTCAATGATCTGATAGTAGCAAAGATATAAGTGGAATGTCTCGGCGAACACAGTGTGAGCTTGTTTACCTTGAGCAAGAGCTCGCAAGACTGCTTGGCTGTTTGGACTTTAGAGGATAAAATCAATAACGTTCAAACCAAAGTCAGTATGGCAGAGATAGAGAGTACCTATTTCGCTTTGTCCAGGGTTTAGTTCTGTTCCACTTAAGAGATCCAAAAGGCCGTAGAATGAGCTATATATGGATTATAGGTTAATACACGTCGATCGAGAAAACAATCAAATACCTGAACGGTGTTCGCAATTCATGACTCATAGAGGCCAAGAAATTGCTTTTGATCTAGTAAGCGGATCCCTCATACATATAATTTACTGGAGAATCATAGGAAATACAATTACCTTGGTCGCCTTGAGAGCGTCTTCACGGCTTTTCCTAGCAGCTTCCAAAGCGTCCCTCTGCACGGCAATCATCTTCAAATTCTCCCTCGTGCCTGCCTGTACCGAGCGGAATAATAGGGCATTTGAGATGCTGATGCTAGCTTGCTGGCACAACAGTGTCAAAATCGTCACGATGTTCTTGGAAAAGCCGTATTTGGATGCTACGTAGACAGCTCCAAATGTCTGTCCGCGGTTGCTGAAGATGGGGATGCAAATGACCGAGCGATGTACGGATTGCGCGGCTTCGGATGAAAAGCGGTGGTCTGTTGAGGCGTCGTCGTAATACATCCGTTCTTTAGCATTGAGCGCTAAAGACTACGTTAATGAGGCAAATGCGAATAAGAAAACACAGCATACTATTCTGGATGATTGCCTTCTGCAGGGGATCGGCAATACTCCGTATTGATTTAGGGTTCCTGGTGATCGATGAGCAGGTGGAAGAAGAAGAAAAATGACAGCAAAGGCGCACTCAAAGACCTGGCACTGCTCAGGAGGCACCATACTTGTAGCGACAGTGTAGTCCCCAGCTTCGCGGGCAATAACAACTGTAGGCTGGTCAGAATCAGTTTGCACGTAGTCAGCGGTCCATATAATTTACCGCACGTGTTCTGCGAACCGGACGTTTCTGTAACGCTGCAAGTAAACAGAAGTGTTCGAGGGATGGAAATAACACTGTACCCGTCGCGATCTCAGTTAAGCGTTGTAAGGCTTCGTCAACCTCAATTAATAAAACGGTGATGCTTCGATTTTCAGCAACACACCTGAGGATAGGTTGATATCGCTCGAAATGTCTTTGCTCCACTTGAGGATGGCATTCAAGTGCGAGGCGCGGAGGGAAGTTTCCTGTTCATCTTCAGCATCCATTTTGGCATCGTCGTATCGAGAGCTCAGGCCAACAGTGCTGTCAGTTTGAACCGCTACATCGGATGTGAATATCGGACGCTTCAACATATAGTGGGAACGAGTCCCAACTACAGAATTCAAATGATTGCTAAAAGGCAAGTGAGATATGAGCTGATCCTTCGACCACTGCTCGACCTACACGATTCCTTGAGCACCCCATTGTGAATGACGAGATATCCCTCGACGCTGAAGCTCACTTCCGAGCCCCTCCACTCCAGATCTGACAAAATGACAACCTTGCTTGAGGGAACGTCAGAATAACGTTGTGGAAACAAAGAATCGACCCCTAACAAGATAAAGGCCCCAAGCTTCCTCCATGAGCCAATCGTTATTTACCGCAAGCCTTGAGAGGACAAGAAAATGACTAAACGTTCATGAACTTCAGTGTGCGTGAAGACTTACTTGACGGCAACATCATACAGTTTGAAAGCGGCTGGATCGTTGAGCACTGAGGCTAATTCTGCTTCCTTTTGGTATTACGCTCTCAGAAACATGCGGCGCAATCGGGTACCCATCCACTCACGATTATTGCCACCCATGTGCTGGTATTAATCGGACTGGAAGAAACCCATCTGTGAAAATTATTAATTCCGGTAGAAGATCCTCTTGAGGTTGGAAATAAATATACTTCTTAATGAACTCTTGATTGATGTTCACTTGCTTGAGGTATAGTTCCCGGTCAGTTTCACTAACAATTCCTCGCCTTATACAATCAATCATCGCTAAGCTGTGGAAGAATAACCCATAGCGAATATGCCTATGACTGGAACAAAATGTGGATGGGCGGAGAATTTGGATGTAAATTTCATATGCTTACTTTGGGTGCTTGTCCCTCGTTTCGTATACTTGGAAACCTAGCGCTGCTGCTTCTTTTATGTGTCCTAAGCAATACCAGCCAACGACCTGATACCGGTCTGGGTCACGGATGTCGACGCCAATTGGGTCTAAGAGCGCCTACCTTGAAAGAATTATACCTGGAATTGAATAAATATTGTTTGTAAATGACTACAATCAAGTATTCACACCAGTTGAAGACGAGCGGTATATTCCCAGATGTGGTTTGAACATGCTCTAAGTATTTGCTTTCCTTGAAGCTTTCTGTGTCAAAAGCGGTACTTGCTGAGTTCGAAAAGGTGTATCCTCCTAAGGCCCGAATGCAGTTTAGCACCCCTAAAAGAGTGTTGGCCACTGTTAAGCTACATAGATTCGGTAGCGATCTCACCGTGAGCAAGTGACACAGTATCGCCGGGGGACCACAATTTTATGTCGTTTACAGTCTAGTAACATCATTTTAGTATCAGTGTCAGAATGAGGACCTCGAAGCAGACCTCTTCTGCGGCGGCGACTAGTTCATTAACTGTAAGGAGAAGTTACGAGGTTGTCGGTCATCGACACTCAATGCTCGTAGATCCTTTGAAGAGCTTACGATGGTCGCAAACATAGAGGCGAGTTGATATCATATGCAAGCTTGCGAAACTAGTGTAGATGCTGAGGAAAGGCAACGGCAGCATGAGGGGTGGCGGAAAAGAGTAGTGCTGCGACATACCGGTCTCCCGCGCTGTTCCCATATTTAATTGCATGCTCCAGCTTTGGTAGACTGGTGCGTAGGTGTACATTATCATAAGGAGAAACCATGGCACAAAATAGGACATTTGCACGACTGCATAGGAACTGTTAGAAAAAGCGCCCGACAATGTCGCTCAACACGTGACAGTAGACCGATACTGTCAGGTCCGGGCCGGCCAGAATGTGATATACTCACCATTTTTCACTGCTATTGCCGTGTAGTTCAGCTATGCGCAACGCGAGCTTTCCAAGACCAACGGAAAACCGGTACAACTCCCTGCGCTCAGCAGCGCCTAGAAGCGGCTTTAGTCCGTGATAAAATATTCATAAATTAACGCTTACCTCCTAACGCCCAAAACATACCTAAAGCTGTCCCTGGAGTTATACCACATCTACTCACGAAGGATCGTATCAAAATCAAGATTTTCGCGAATTCACACCAACCTCAAAGCATGATGAATAGTCTAGCGAAGCACATCGATAAGATGGTTGAGTGGTCGGTGGAGGTTAAAACTTACTGTGAGCCCTATCACGTCCGCGAAGGCGAGGGGGCTCGGACTCCAATAAGCGTTTGTTCCTGCCGCTGTCGGTAAAGTAGATACATTTGGTAGAATATGGATGACGTACCGGCATCGTTTAGCAGCTTGACTGCAATTTCCGTACGTTTATCTGAAGCTTTCGGTATAGAGAGAAATGAATCAAACCCGACCGCAAGAATTTCGTTCTTGACACGCTCAAACATTCGATCCGAGTCTCTGCGTGTTGGCGCTGGATTGACCTCAACCCCTAGAAGTCTCAAAGCAGAGAGGGTATCGGTGAGCGCTTCAGTAAAATTGTTCCTCATCCAGTGATTTTGGGATTGGGAGCGTAGGAGGTTCGCTATCTCCTCGGGTTTTTCAGTGTGGTCCAAGCATTCTTGAATATAAGCGTTTGATGTTGCATAATCTCCTAAAGAGAGTTGCTGATGAGTGACACGAAGAAACATGTAAGAATGTCTAACCTCGCCAAGTTGATAAACTACTGGAGAGTGATTAAATGAGTCGAAGAGTGGTTAGAGAGAAACGAAACCCACGATGCCAGTTTAGAAAACAACTCAAATGTCCTCTGAGGTCTCTGCATCCAAGGGTTTTCTACCAGTAAGGTCCGTGCGCTTGAGTATGAGCGGAGGGCAAGCTAAATTCAACGGGTTGATATGACGTATGTTGAGGATATTATTACCTACTTCATGCGCTCCTCGAGCCCATGCAGCTTCGCCTGCGTCGATGAGGACATCTAACAGTTCGTCTCGTTTAGGATGTTCATGAAGAAGAGGTAGGCAGCTTTGGCTCTACATCAGAGAGGCTGAGGAAATTCACGTATAATCTGCGTACCGTTTAGCGTGTTCAGCGATTCGATATACATCAACCGGAGTCTCATGAAGCATGGCTAAAACAATCTGAACAAACTTAGTGATGCCTAGAGCCATGAGTGGTACGCGCTCACCCTCAGGGACATCTTCGCTACAGTCTCCTCAGGAAGGTTGTCCGCTTCAGCCTGAGCAGCCTGGCGATATCGGTCGTGAGCAAAGCTGCACATGTCGCGTGCTCTCTGTATTATCCATCCTTCCACCAACGCAGTTTGAAGTCCACGCATAGAATCACGTGAGCCACCCATACCGCTCTCACGAGCTTTACGAAGGTTTCCTATTGTGGTGTCATCATCGTCACTTCCACTGCTTCCGCTGGAGTCTTCCCAATCCATCATAAGTGACACTTCAGCCACTTTACAACTTCAACATTGTCAGCTCGCGAAGGGAGTGGGATTCAAGGACGACTAACGTTTCTCCGAAAAAAACGGCCCATAGAAGATATTTTCTCGCTGGTTCAGGAAGCTCTCGAAATTGGGCGATTAGAAAGCTTAGATCTGTTGGATCGGATAATTTCTGGTCAACCATGGTAGATTCGATGGCCGACATGTTATAGCTGGAACAGATGAGGACCTAAGGGGTGAGAATAGCATCGACACTCACTCCCAGTAATTGTGTGTTTGATTGAAAGTTATCTATTGTAAATATTGAGTGCAGATGTCCACAAACTCGGGAAATAGGGACAAACGTGGTGTTGTCGATGGAGGGTCATCAGTAGACTTCTGGCGGTAAACGCGTTCCCGGATGAAGCGGAAAAGATGAAACGCGCCAACGCAGTGGAGTCCTCTTTGGAGCGATGCAATGTTTTAGACACTAGAGTTAGAATCGAGGAACAAGATAGTGGTTCGACGTTGATCCACGTTGGCTTTGAGCGATTACTGAACATAAAGCGAACACGTTCCACAATTTCACTGAAGTGGTTTTTGTCAAAACTGGAAAAGGGCTTCCTGCAGATATCACGATTGACGTACCTGTTTTCAGATCTCAGAGTAACAAATATCAGCTATGTAGACAAGGGTCAGAAGCGGCGTACTCCAGAAAAAAAGATAGTAGTCACCATCCTGCTCTTTGAGTTGATCAGTGCCGAGACTACGTCCAAAGTCGAATCATCAGCTTCGTGTAGATCATCCAAAAATAGGGCAAATAATCGAGTGTGGCCGATGACTGAAAAGACATTCTCTACCAATGTTTCGAAGCGGGCCCGCAGCTCTCGTGTGGACAATGCCTCGTGCGGAGAATCTAAATGGATATCAAAGAGGGCCAGTATCTCTCTGAGTTCCGGTGTTCCTTGATACAGTAACGGGATATTCTGTAACTGTGGACCTAGCCTGTCCTTCAGTGCGAACACAAAACGATGAACATCCATTTGAAAGACCATTAACTGCCTGAGAACAGACCCAAGACAGCTCAACTGGCGAGGAATGTTAGGATACGCCAAGATCATGAGAAATAGACGAACCAAGGAGGCAAACGGAGCGGAATCACCGCTGTGAAATTTAGCTTGACCCCAAAGTCCATGAGCTTGATGAAGAGGAGTATTTCAATCGTCGGCATTGAGAATGAGCGATCTGCACCTACATCTCCATTTCGCCTGGTTAATTAGAATCATAGAACTCTTTCCAACACTTAAAACTTGTGTAAATAGTTATTCAGAGGAAAGTCAACAAAGCATACCCTGGAGGACCGGTAACCACAATTACTTGAGGTCGTGTCGCCTTTGGCCTAGGTCGAAGAGCCGCCCTTCTGAGGGTGTCACTGGTTTGAACTGATGGGCTGACGCTCATTGTAAGGTCCTGATTGTTGGAGTCGCCAACCGAACCTCTCCGTCCGTCAACAGCCATATGACCATTGCCTGACGTAGAACCACTTCGGGAAGACGAAGACTGAGAATCGGTATGGTCTTCACCTCCTCCAGTTCCAGTTCCGGTTCCAGTTTCCTGGCTACCGGAGGATGATATAGGAACATAACCCTCTGATTCGGAAAACTGTCTGCAAAAACTAGTGTTCGTATGTCGAACTGCGTTCAACCATATGAGTCAATACATGTGCAAACCAAGGTTTCTCTTACCAACGTTCCGAATCAACTCGAGCTCTTTTTCACGTCCAAACTTATCGAGATTGAATCGCAAGGGGAGAAACGCGATTGAATATGACTTACGAGGGCAAGCGGTAGCGTGAATTCCTGATCAATGAGCTCTAACGAACGATCGAACAATCACTAAAATGAAACCGAACCGTAAACTTATCTTGAAGAGCAATTTCGAAGGAAGGTATCAGCTGGAAAGACGACATTCAGAATAAAGAAAAGATCGTTTGATTTTCGCTAACCTCGACAGACTCATCAGTCACTGAGGTCACTGTCACTAATAATCGTCTTTGACATTCAAGCAAATCAGCTTTCAAACCGTAAGCGCTTTGATACCGAGTGTCCGGGTGCTTGGATAACAGCTAGATACCGAGATCATGAATGACGCCACTACTTAAAGGATGAGAACGCACCTTATCAACAATGGCTGCTAAGACTTGGGGTACGTCCCTCCGTACTTCGTGAACCGGCATTGGTCTCTTTTGAACAATGGAATGGAGGAGCTCCAGAGCCCCACCTTCGAACGGCATCTGTCCACGTCCTACCAATAAAGTCCAGAACAGTATCCCTATGGAATATAAATCCGTTCTATGATCTTGAGCCATGGTCTCGACACTCCCGGTCTGCTCTGGTGCTAAATAACACAAGGCTTCTTTAACTTTCAAGAGCTGAATTTCTTCAGATGTTTGTAAGACGAAGTTGGAAGGGGAGCCATAATCCTCTAAGGATACGGCTCTGTTCCCGAAGTGAGCAAACCGTACCACACCAGAATGTGCGTTGAGGTGGAATGCGTTAGCACGGACTAAGACACGGTGTAAGGAAACTGGCATTATGAAGACGGGGTAACCGTACTTTCGCGATGTATGATTCCAGCCCTATAATTGAAGAATTGTGAGTGAGATTGAGGGTGATGTATTTAAATAATAAGATGCACTTGTGGGTCATTTCCAAGCAAAGGGTGGCTTGGATAGCGAACCTAGAGCCCCATGATCATAATTATATGTAACGGGGGGAAAAAGAACAGACAACACGAACTCAAGAAAGGTAGCCAAATCCATTATATCAAATGCCTCCATCTCTTCCGCAATATCTGTTTCATCGATGTCCATCATATAAACATCGCCATGCGAAGAAAATGGTCTCGATCGAGAAACGTCCGCCAACAATAGATCATTCACTTTGGAAGGCGGCAGATAGCGACCAAGGACATTTAGCCCAGGATGGACGAGTAGCAATACGACAACATCTCCGTGGTCACGAGATATATTGAGCAATTTTATCATTCTCAGAGCAGGACTGTAGTTCTCTTTCAATTCGGCCAGGCGTCCAAGACTTGGTGAATCACATGAGCCAGAAATGCAGGTAGAATAAAATTTAGAGTGCCCAAAACTCACTTGTGAGCTTCTCTCTCGAGACACATTGAGGCATTGGAATGAGCAGGGGCTATTTTCGCCAGTACGCTTGAGCTATCCTTTAAGCTGCTGCCCTCAGCAAGAAGGGTCATGCTTCCTGTATCCCTCCAAGGGACCGCCTGTAAGTCGTATCAGTCAATGAATCTGTAAAACATGAGGATCCGAGAGTGAACCTTTGCGAACGTGTAACCGGGAATCGACAAAACAGCATCGACTGCCCGGAAAAAGAGGATGGGAAGAGTTTGGGGTCCATATTGTTTCCGTTTCATCGCTCTGTTGGTGACCTGTTCGGCCAGTCCTAGTCACAGGCCTTGACTACGGTGCAGCCCGTAAATGAAGTTGCAGGACGATGAGGTCTACGAAAACGGGAACAATTACGTCGACGTCACGGTACAGGGTCAATTATCAATTTGAATAGCAATTTTCTCCCAAAAGCAGATTTTATATGGCACGTGTCTCAATTGGCACAACATTATACAGGAGTGAGAAGGTAGTCGAATAAAAAACATAAGCCGGGATCAAAGAGGTAATCTAGGATGTCACTACAAAGGCAAAGATAGATAGATGTCAACAGGAGAAGGATGAACTTTGGATGAACAAGATGTACGCACTGTAGCTGGCAGGGTCGATGTGGTCGGGAAGTTCAGGAACCGCGACCTCGAACCTCGACTGGATGGCGGACATGACCTGCTGATCTTCATCCGAAGAAACGTAGGTTATGGCGAGACCTTTCGTTCCGAAACGTCCAGCTCGCCTAATAAGGTCAATGAATAAGAGGCTGGGAAGCCGAGAGGAGGCACCTACCCGACACGATGAAGGTAGCTGTCGGCGTCAGGTGGAGAATCATAATTGATCACAATATTGACACGCTCGACATCAATGCCACGTCCAAAAATATCTGTCGCGACCAAGATACGTTTTTCAAATGCCTTGAAGGCAGTATAACGACGTATACTGCAGATGCGAGATTAATCGAATGAATTAACACGAGCACATAAACGAAGGGACTAACCGTTCTTCCTGCTGCAGACCTGAGTGAATGGCGATACTCGGGAAATTGCAGCTGACGAGGAGCTTGTCCAATTCGATAGCGCGAGCAACTGACTTGACAAAGATGACGACCTGTCCGATGATTTATGTCCGGCGATCTGCAAGGACATGCAAAGGCATCTGACTTACCTGGTTGAACTCTAGAGTATCGAGCAACTCGTTCAGTTTTCTGTTTTTGGCATTCTCTTCGAGCTTAACATAATGTTGTTGGAGACCGTGCAGGGTGAGTTTTGTCTCGTCATCCACGAAAATTTCAAGGGGCTGGCAACACGCACATCAAGGACCTGATCATGAAAAACTGTTGAAGGACGTACATTCGACATGAATTTCTTGCACGTTGCTCTGATGTCCTTTGCAAGAGTGGCGCTAAACATCATGACTTGCTTGTGATGAGGGGTAGTCCTGAAAATTTCTTGTACGTCTCGACGCATGTCTGGTAGAGGATGTCGCAATCAGAATGAAGCAGTCTTCAGGAAGGGGTTGAATAAGAAAAATGAACCATAGAAAAAGGGTAAGCAAGGGGATGTGGCTGACGATCGTTTTGCTGAGTAGGGAGGCAGGAAGTGCAACTTGGTACTTCCAGTGACACGGCGGAGAGTCGATCTTGGTACCCAGACCTCCTCGGTCCCTTCCGGCCCCATACGCCACTACGAGTCAACAAGGTCCCACTTCCACAAACAGTCCCCAAACCCAATCCTTCCGAACCTCCATGGCGAAGTGCACCACCATGTGGTAACAGATGAAGCAAAAAGGCGAGCTTTAGAGTGAGGCCGACTTGGTGACGAATATAAAGAGGTAGGTGAGGATGTCCCAAACTCGTGACTAACCAAGCTGTTCCAGCATTTTATCGCATTCGTCCAGCACAAAATGTTTCACGTTCTTTGCATCCAAGACTTTATCTCTCGCGAGTGCGTTCAAACGACCGGGGGTGGCGACGACGATGTGTGGGCATTTGGTCTTGTCTCGGAGGATTTCGGCATCTTTTGAAACTGGAGTGCCGCCATAGAAAGTGCTGATTCGGACGTCGGGCATATACTTGGCGAAACGGGTGTACTCGTTTTTGATCTGGAAGGCCAGTTCGCGGGTGTGGCAAAGGACAAGGACGGAAACTTGACCATTGACGGGTTCAAGCTGCTGGAGGGTGGCTAGAACGAAAACGGCAGTTTTGCCGTGTCCGGACTTCGCCTGACACAAGACATCCATTCCGAGGACGGCTTGAGGGATGCATTCCTGTTGAACTGATGAAGGAAAGTTTTTAGAAATGTGGAAAGAAAATTTCAAAAGTATTGCCACCTTCTGAAGGGTGCTCAAAACCCAAGTCACTAATTGCACGCAGAAGTTCAGGCTTGAGCAGGAAATCCCTAAAAAATGGTTAAAAAAAGTGAATGGGATTGGATGACCGGCTGACGTACCGGAAGCCAGTCGAATGGATGCCTGAAAAGTTCTTTTTGTCCTTGTCTTCTCCAACCGTTGCCGCTGCACCAGATGCCGCAGTACCAGCAACGGCAGTGAAACCGTTGGTGGTCACGTCATTTTCATCCTCGTAGTCAATAAGATCCTCGTTGTCGTGAGCGCTCATCCTTGAAGAGAAAAGTTGAGTATGTAGTACGGAGTGGTGAGAGTCAGAGGGGGGTGCCGCGTCCAGATGTAGACTGGCTACGCAACCTATGTGTTCCCACGCACAGACCATCTCAGGTCCGCAGCGAAGTTTCGACTCGAACCCATTCGTTATGCATTATTCTCCGTACCTTTCAGGCTCTTCAGGATCAATGTAGAACAAGAAGTCACGATGTCGCTCCGAAGTTTCGAATCATGATCATTTCTCTCAATAATTATCCGCCTCGCTGCAGCACAGCACATGGTCCACAGAACACTGAACCAAATGTATGCCTTCAAGTTCGAGGTACCTGCTCTGCCCTTATATGCCCAGATTCATCTTTTCCGGCTTTGATTCCGGTGTTGAACCGTGTCTTTTCCCGACAGCAAAATCTATAAAATGGGATTATACTCATGATCTTCAAATTCTCCGGTTCCAGCAATGCCATCAAATTGGACCTCCCTCGTCGCTTCGCTGTGTCTTCTTCTCGCTGCCGCACAGGCTGCGGTCATAGTTCCAGGAGCTACGTGGACCGATACTAGTGGCAATGTCATCCAGGCTCATGGAGGCGGCATTTTGAAAGTAGAGGCTGGCGCATTTCATGTTATGATCATTGTTGTTGACGTCTCTTGTGGATCAGGTTGGTTCCACCTATTACTGGCACGGAGAAGACAAAGCCCACAACAGTGGTCTGTTTCGTGCTGTATCATGCTATTCTGTGAGTAACTTTCTCATCCATCGATTTCTCCCCGTTACTGATTCTGCTCAGTCCGCCGATTTAGTTTCTTGGACTCGTCAGACTGACTCCTTGAAACCCATTTCAGGCACCATGATATCCACGTCCAACATTGTCGAACGTCCGAAGGGTATGTTTAGCCACCATCCCATTCGGGGTTATTATTCACAACAATCCACACCAGTCTTATTCAACACCAAAGTAATGTTTCCCCTGCATGACTTGACCTACCTACCTTGACCAATAACGCAGAATTCTGAATATGTTATGTGGTTCCACTCCGACAGCTCGAAGTAAGTTAAGAGTAACAACGCATGGTTTGACTTGAGATGATGTGTCTTCTTTCCAGTTACGGGTCCGCTATGGTCGGTGTCGCAACCTCCAAGACACCATGTGGTCCGTATACTTACAAGGCTAGTTGGAAACCACTGGGAGCCGAATCTCGCGACATGGGTATCTTTAAAGATGGTGGGCAAATACTTCCGTTTTCATGACATTTGGCACATGCAAACGAAACCACCCATGTACAGATGACGGTAACTCTTTCATCACAGCCAGGGACAATTTAGCTTACGCTCCCTCCGAAGGAACGGCATACCTTCTCTATGCATCGGATAACAACCAGAACTTCAAAATCTCGAGGTTAGATGCCGACTATTACAACGTCACTACCCAGGTCAACGTCCTTTCGGGTATGTGAGTCCGTTAGATGAAAACAGTTTTTTAAAATTCAAGTCGACTTCCAGGTTCCACACTCGAGTCACCAGGGATCATCAAACGAAATGGTGTGCGTGCAATTGTTTTGCAGGTCACTCATCTTGCTCAGATCGCTGAAACGATCACAGGTATATTACCTCTTCGCCTCGCACACAACCGGCTGGGACCCCAACCCCAACAAATACTTCCGAGCCACAGTAAGCCATATTTCACGGATGGTCCGAAAGCCTTTCACTGACTGCAGACAGTCGTTATCGGGCACTTGGTCCTCTCAAGCTGATATCGCTCCGTCGGCAACCCGAACTTACTTCTCCCAAAACGCCTTTGACCTCCCCCTCGGCTCCGACGGGATCTACATGGGCGACCGATGGCGACCCTCTCTCCTTGGTAGCAGCCGATACGTCTGGTACCCTCTGTCATGGTCATCCGGGAACCCCCAAATAGTCCATGCCGATGTTTGGAACGTAAATCTGGCTGCCGGTGAGGAACAATAATTATATGGTCATTTGTACACAGCTTAATTTGAGGATCAGGAACGTACACTGTTACCACTGGTACTACTTACGAGGCTGAAAGCGGTACAATCAGCGGCTCAGCGGTATCAATGTCCAGTTCTAGTTTCTCTGGTGGGAAGGGCGTTGGCTTCCTAGGTCTTATCCATACATCGTCGAGAATTGAGCAAGGTTTTGACTAAGTCTCGCACCCAGGCAATGGAGGTTCTCTTACCATCAACAACATTCAGGGGAATGGTCTAGGACAATGGATAGCTCTATATTATGCGAATGGTAAGCAAAATTTTCCCGGATCCGGTTTAATACCATTTCAGCTCACTCACTATAGGTGACTCCACATGGCGCAACACAACAGTCAGCGTGAATGGTGGTGAAAGTGTTCTCGTTGACCAACCCAACACTGGCGGGGGTAGTGTAGTCTTGTCGGTCCCCGTGAAGCTGAACCTCCGCAGTGGCTCCAATTCCATTACCTTTTCGGCGGGCCAGTCCAGTGAGTGTTCTCTCTCGATGCTGAGGAGATTGTCTTAAGATGAATTGCTTTCACAGATTATGCGGCTGATTTGGATAAGATTGTTGTGTACACGGGAAACTGAAGCTACTAAGCGGCGCGAATTGATTGCTTTTGCTGAAGTCGTTTTTATTGATCAAACATGATCTTGAAGAGATGTAAAGGATGAATAAAGTACTGCCAATAAATGGCCGACGTCGCTTGTAGCCACACTCGACTCGGACCATGCATGCGCCGGCGAGCATAGTAGGGACACCTTTTAGCCACCTGCAGATTTCGGGCCCGATGAAGTCATAATACGCTGAGTTCCGATATCACCGATAATATTTTTCGGACGCACATTATTAAGACCGACGTTATGTTCAAATTTCCTTGGACACGAACGGAGGCCGTAAATAAGCTTCCATTTCGATGCTGGCAAGGCTGGTTCGTCCTAGACTTCAAAACAACCGCCGTTGAAATCCTGATCGAGGGTCGGGAACTGGCGTCGGAAATAGGTAGGCAACAATTTATCGGACTCTAGTCCGATCAGCTGCACATCTGTCGGACGAAAAGTCCGCTGTTGAGATCTGAAACTTGCTGTCGGCACTGTTGCCAGCGATGTAGGTGGTGCTGTCGTCACAGCCGAGCGAGGAAGAGCAACAGCAGACAAAGATTTCCGATAAATCCGACCAAGAATGCCGTTAAAAGGCCACAGTATCCGTAATTCCGATACTTTCGACTCTTCTCGTCTATAGTTGTCCGCAGACTTTTCTTCTCTTGTAGAAGCTGGTCATGTCTGCTAGCTATCCGTTTTGGCACGTTTGTTTTCAAACTCTTCTACAACTCCAACTAACAATCTACCCCACAGGTTAGGAGGTTCGTGAGCCGTTTTCCGCAAATTTCTCCAAAACTTATTGACCGTTGTATTCGAGTAGGGGTGGCTGCCTCTAGTGAGTAATGATCATCTCTTGTTCAAGGGCATCTTTTTTGACCTGTTGGAATGGAAATTTAGTGGCAGCGTCATGCACACATCCCCTTGACCTGACCAAAGTGTTAGCAGTCTGCCGTCAAACTCCATTCATTCATTGCAAGCTCACAGAATATATTCCACAGTCGCATGCAAACTCTGACGCACGTTGCTGGCGCCAAACATTCCACTTTTTCCATCATTCGTGCTTCTATAACAGATCTCGGTTTCAGAAGTCTCTATACCGGTCTCAGTGCATCACTATTGCGTCAAATGTCCTATTCGCTTGTTCGCCTTGGAAGCTACGAGGAAATTAAAGCACGAATATCAAAGAGACACAAGCCTACCACACCTCAACTGCTCCTTACTGCGTGTCTTGCTGGGGGTTTGGGTGGTATCGCCGGTAATCCAGCAGGCAAGTTTGAGGTTCATTCATTTTTTGTATGCTAATCAATGTGTAATAGATATTCTACTTGTCCGGATGACAAGTGATTCCGTCAAGCCTCCGGAGCAGCGGTATAACTACTCGAATGCTATTAGTGGTCTGGGTAGTCTTGTCAAAGAGAAAGGTTTGAAGGGGCTTTGTCGCGGAATTGGCCCAAACACCGTGGGTTACAGTTACTATTGAATTCACTCTAGCTCACCGCACTTTGAAGGCAAGGGCCATTCTTATGAATGTGAGTAAGACTGATTACTCTCCGTAATGCTGGTTCAACTGACACTTTACCGTCATCGAGGCATCTCAAGTTGGATCGTGCGTAAAATTTTGTTATGAACGGTCAGGTCCTCAACATTGGCATATTCAGATATGACTTTTTCAAGTCCTCCTTGTTGAATAAAACCATGCCTGTCTTCGATTATCAACTCAAAGATAGCCTGTTACTCCATTCTATCGCCAGCTGTCTTGCCGGCACTGTTGCTACCAGTACGTTTACCCGTCTTTCTTCTCTGTTGGGTGTGCATGTTTTGACTCTTCTTTTGCAGCTGTTTGCTCGCCTGCTGATGTTATTAGATCGCGCGTCATGTCTTCGGTGTGTCTGCTTGTTACTCTCCATCTTCATCTTAATTAATATCACTTAACACCCGCTCAGTCTTCGGACAGTACTGCTTTACAGATCCTTAAGCACTCCTTAGAGAAGGAGGGCCCCAAATTTTTGTTCAAAGGATGGACTCCCGCGTTTATTCGCTTGGGGCCTAACACAATGCTGATGTTCGTGTTCTTTGAGCAACTCAAGAAAGGTTGGGGAAATCTACAATCTTCCTGATACTAATGGAGGACATCTAGAATAAGTTAGATAGTTTATATTTTGTATGTGTACCACGTTTGTAAGCTGCTACTTACTCTAATCCGTAATTACCTGGTTCGGTCGTGTCATGAAGTTGCATCCACTCGCATTGCGCTACGTATTCACTTCCGTTTACCTCCCAATGATGCTCTCGCTTCTATATCAGTAAAGCCTTGCCCCAATTATATTCCATCGTCTTCTAGTTACCCGGTTAGATGAATCAACAGCTCGAGGATTCACAGAACCGCCGACGGACGCAAAACTCGTGTTGATAAGGTTAGTACAAGGCTGCGCCATATTAATACACTGAACACACTGACACTCACGGTACTGCCAGTGTTCCTCAATGCACCCACCCAGCGGGATCGTGCACACCTCTGGTGTTCAGGGGAACCATGCATACTTGCCTTTGGAAGAAATTCGTGCAGAGGTGTTAATCGTCGATGGTATGTTCGTTTCATCTTTTGGTTTCCGTGCGTAGCGCCCATGGCCAAAACCTCTCGTAGTCTCAGCCAGGGTCATCTTGACACAGGTCTTCTCTAATCCATCCGATCATCCAACAAGTCGAGCAGTTTATTACTTCCCGGTGCCCGCGAATGCAGCAGTATGCGGGTTTGAGATGAGCCTAAGCGATGGTCGTGTTGTTCGCGCAACGTGCAAGGAGAAGACACAGGCCGAAGAAGATTTTGAGACTGCCTTGTCGCAGGGAAGACAGGCAGCCATGCTAGAATGGGTTTCTGACGATGGTGAGTCCTCGTACCAACACCCAAAGACACGTCGCCTGACATATGGCAGTCTTCACTATTTCAGTGGGCGCTATTCCCCCGCGTGATAATGTCAAGACAAAGTTGACTGTACGTTGAGTAGTGGGCTCTTCAAACATGCGATCTCACTTTTTATTGGGCAGTTTGTCATGAATCTGTTAAATGAAGACGTGGATGAAGTTCGCTTCCAGTTACCTACTCATGTCGGCGAGCGTTATGGGGATTTACCTCAACCACTTGTCGGAGCCTCGTCCACTTCATCATCCACCCGAGTGCGAATAAACATCGACGTTCAGACAAGCGGAACTATCAGAAGCACCTTCAGCCCTAGTCACGCAGAATTCATTTCCATAACTCCCTATTCTACCCATCTCAACCGTCCTTCTCGTCGGCGGTCAACAATTAAGTTCCGTTCTCGAGAATACCTTGATCGAGACTTTGTCCTCATCATACATGCGGATAAACTCGACAAACCCCGTTGTTTTGCCGAACTTGAAGGCAATCCCGACCACAAAGCCACACTAGCACTTCAGTTTACCGTCATCCCTAAATTCAGTCTCCCTCCCATTCAAAGTCAGGAATATATCTTTGTCATAGATAGAAGTGGAAGCATGCAGGGGTCTCGAATTGAACAAGCGAAGCGCACGCTCACCATGCTTATTCGAATGCTACCAACGGAGAGGACAACATTCAACATCTTCAGTTTCGGACACGATGTCGACGGTATGTGGAACAGAAGTGTACAGTACACTCAAGCAACACTGGACTTGGCAGTACGTTGCGAGTATCTAATGCGGCATTTTTGCTTGTTCAAATTTTCGTTCACAGACGAGACAAATTGAGGAAATGTCAGCTAACTACGGAGGCACAAAGATTCAGAATGCATTGGAAGCCGCGATCAACTCGCGGCATGGCACTGCTCCTGCTGCCGTATTCGTTTTAACGGACGGCGAGGTATGGGATGTTAGTCAGTTTCCTCTTCCTAAATAATTTCGTCCTTACTTATCTTCGTTTCACAACGTTAGGACCAGGAAATGGCCAACAGTATAGTTACATCTGTTCAGTCTCTTGCCGCGCCATCGAGTTTAAAAGTCCACGTCCTTGGCATTGGTAACAGTGTCTCCACACAGATGTGTCAAGACATTGCCAGAGCAGGCAATGGCGTTTGCTTATTTGCCACGGAAGCCGAGGATATTGTGGGCAGCTGTATCAGGCTGCTTACTGCTGGGAGAACTCCACACGTGCGCGATGTCTCTATCGACTGGGGTGTTCCACGAGAATACCTCGACAAGGCAGCTTCGTCGACCGTAAACTTTTCGTCCATTTCTCATCGCACTATACGCATAAAACCGCCTCCGGCTCTTCAGCAAGCGCCGACTCAAATAGAGGGCTCAATACATGCAGGAACGAGGATGGTGATTTTTGCCATTTTGACGTTAAGAAACACCACGGTTCCAAAGGAAGTATCTCTTCGAGGTCGACTTGATGGTTCTACTCGACCGTTCGAACTCGTCATCCCCATACGCGGTGTACAGTTAAGGGATTCCGAACCAGGATTACCCATGATTCACGTTTTAGCGGCGTCTCGTCTGATAGACGAACATGACAAGAATCGTGCCCCTTTACCTTTACCAGTCGACCTGAATCCAATGCCTCCCGACCAGAGACAACTGCGTAAGGCTGCCATTGTCAGATTAGGGGAGCGATATCAACTAGCGAGTCGATATACATCCTTTGTTGCTGTCGACGAAGGGCAAAATGACGGCCAGCGGTCACGGTCACGTTTCGACTTTGGTAATTGGGATCATGATCGTAGTGAAGCACCAGAACTTGGTTTTCACGAAAACGTGCAACCTGTACATGAAACTCCGATGTCATCCCCCCTCTCTGACACTTGGATAGATGTAGGTCAGGATGCACCGTCGCCCGTGTCTGAATCTGCGGCCGTTCCAGGTGCTTGGCTAAAAAGACGTTCCCGTTCTTCTTTTTCAACGAACTCGGGTGTAGACGAAGGATACGAGACTGACAAGACGTTCACCACCTTGAGTTCCCTTGAATCATGTTCTTCACAATGGTCCGGATGGACGACCGATGATGACGAACCCGCACTCCCACTATCGGAGGAAGACGCCCGTATCCGACGCTGTCCCTCACCTCTACTCGTTCCCCTAAGACTAGCACCTGAAAGCGCTCGACAGAGGTTAGCTCAGCAACAGCCACAGCTTTCTCAACCTGTCCCACAAAACCTTGCTCGCCAGCCGATTGGCCGCGAGATCTTCGACGTTGCAACTTTACAACTGTGCGATGGATCATACCCATTGAACGATAAACTTCGCTCTATAGTCGGAAGTGCAGCCGCTGACGAACATTCCCGGATAATACCCCCTGTGCCCCCAACAGCCTGGGCCACGGCACTGGCTGTGGCGTTCATAACCAAACACCTTCTGCATCGCAAGGAGTTGTCCAACGATATAACATTGAAATCGCGCAAGTTCCTCGAGACGATCTTGGGAGGTGAAGAGTTGATCAGAAGGGCAAGAAGTCTAGTTGTATGAGTCCTTGAGATATTTAGTTTTTGTTGTTGTTTTACTTTACACGATTATACGAGGACTACAATGCGCTATGCTGTTCTGGAGGTACAGACAGGTAATGAATGATACATGTAAATACAAGTCCAAGCAAGGCAATCATCCGTTCACTCATCCCGAATTTCCTTCATCCACGTCTTTACATCCTCCCACGCTATATTCTTTTCCTTCTCGTCCCACCACCCAGGAGGAATAATGTAGACGTCATGCACGGCATCCTTGATCCATCTCATCCTCACGCGGTTCCCTCCACAGTCGTCCCCGTCGAGATCCCGGGCCATCGCCCTACCTAAATTCTTCACCTCAATCGTCAGCCTCTCCGCATCCCCGATCATGATGAGGGTTTTCGGGAATCCTTCGAATAGCTTCTTGTATCGAGAGTACTTGAGCGCATGGTGGTAATGATAACTTTCCTCCTCAACGCCAGCTCGAGTGCGAAGATGACGTCGGGGAGTAGGAAACTCTTCACCTTCGCCATCGAAAGGAGTGATGGTAATTTTTGGGGGAACATGAGTGGTGACCGCTGTTGATGAAGAAGCCTTGCTTTCGGTCCTAGTGTGGTTGCTATCGGTTTCGCCAGCATGGGTGTGCGAAGGGATATGGGCAGCTTGAGTTGGTAACCTGACTTCGGACGACATTGAAGGTGGCGATTGTTGGTCATTATCCTTCCCACGCTCATTTGATTGGGTGTCATTCAATCCCTCTGTTATCAGACTCCTCTCTTCTTCCAAGGTCTCCATCTGTGCTACCGCCGGTACATGATAAGGGGCAAGTGGGGAGTTCTCCGGAGTCATGGTAGACACAGAATCCGCATCCGAATCATGCCCGCCTGTTCCAAGAAAAATCCTTGCGTGTTCATTACCCCCGACTTTGACCATCTTCCTCTTGATGCCTCCTGTCAATGTGACTTCTGAATTTGCGGTCGGTAGATTCCTGTTCCTGTTCGGATCGGAGTCCTTTGAATGATCACAGTCCCACTCGCCATCAAGATCGCCCTTGCATTCGCATAGTTTTGAGCCATCATACATGTCGACCGGATGGCCCCAACGTTTCAACACTTTTGGACTAGCGGGCGAGACATATTCGGAGTGGACAACGAGCATGAGCCTACAATTTTCTTCCTGTATTTTGGCCCGTTCGGCATCGTCAAGCACACTCAACGTTGAGGAAGAACAGGTTGCGCCGATCGTCGGGGGTGATCCAAAATTCACGCTCCGCATGAGGCCCCTTCCGAGAGAGATGACGGAAGCTGCACCAGCTGAACCCAACCACATCAAGGTCATCCTTCAAACAATATACTCAGATCACAGCGTTCATGTCAGAGGGAAGTTACAGACCTATCTCTTTGGCTATTCTCTTTCTCCCAGGCGTCTTGTGGACGATGTTTGAATCCAAGGAACGTTCGTTGAAGGAGGGCGCGAGGCTCTGGTGTATCCGTTAGATAGTCGGTGGAAGCATTGGGTCGTGGGATGTAGTAGGAAGGTGAGGAAGGGAAAGCGTGAGACGCATCGCAGGACGGAGAGAACAGAAGGAGTCCATCTGGCATAGGCAGCTGCTCTTCGTCTCGAATCCAACGGGCCAGGGCTAAGACCAAGTTTCCTCCGGAACTATCTCCAATCAAAACGATCTTGCATTTTTTCTGTCCGTCCGCTACAGGGACGGCCACGTTACTGCCATTAGAGGGTGTATCCGAAGACGACGGTTGCGGAACAGGAATACTGGGAAAGTCGTATGAATCGACATTGTAAAATGGATAGGGAATACATCCACGTACTTTTGATAGTATTTTCTAACGACATGAGCGTATACAGTCGCAGCATCAATAATAACTGCAGGTAATGGTGCATGTTGAAGCAACCGATATTCTACAGCATGGATCTCTGTGAAGAGTTTGTCCTGCGGCACGAGAAAGGTGTAAGTGCGGGTAAGATAGAAGTTGGCGCAACTACTCGCCTTCATGAGCCGTCTAGGAATGTTGGAAGTCCTAACTTTTTCGTGTGCCGACATTTGGCAGTAACCACCGCCGTGCAAGTAAATCCCGATGACGGGGATATTGTCGTCCGAAGATGATTGTTCTGAAGCGAATCAGCTTGAGCAACTCATGATCTGAAGTACAGGCGTCAGGCTTGAGCTCACCAGCAGTGCATTTTGGATCCATAACCGCCACTGGTCTTTCCTTTGGCCAAACATATGTTCCTACCCTTTTGAAAGGCACCCTCCCATACCGGTCAACCACCACCCCACTCCTCAGCCGCTGCTCTAGCGGTGGAGCCCACTCGAACCTCGTCTCTTTCAACTTGTCGTGATCTGGCTCTTCATCGGGATCCCTCGTATCCCAGTTGACACCAGCAACCTCTGTAACACGAGATATCCGCCTAGTGAAGTTGACGAAGATGATTTGACGG
Organism: Marasmius oreades; assembly: GCF_018924745.1. Lineage (NCBI taxonomy): Eukaryota > Fungi > Basidiomycota > Agaricomycetes > Agaricales > Marasmiaceae > Marasmius > Marasmius oreades. Next base: position 1,507,618 of record NC_057328.1, read on the forward strand.
ATACTCCATGATGGTCGGGGACGATATGACCTTGGAAGGAGTAAGTAATATAGAGTCCAGTAGGGAACAAGCAGAAGGGTGGTGAATAGACGTTGAAAGACGTATAGGCCTTTGAAAGGTTCTTTTGCGTGAGGTAAATGGGCGAAATGCTCGTACTGGGGCGTTGAGTCGTATAACATGGTAGGTGGAAAAGTCGGGCTCTGACTTGTTTAAGTATGGAGTTGCCGGGGGCGTTTTCACCCGTTTTCACTCATAAGTCATGATGAAACCACGACCCTACTTGGCTTATGTAGGGCCGTCCCGATACTTCCTCGGCTCCATGTGCACAGCAATTCGGCTGTGACTGCCAGCTTGGTTATTTGTCAGCGCACTCCGGAATTCCTCGGACACCAACAATTATTTCAGCGTTATTTTACACGAATTTCGAATAATACACAAAACCCGACCAAGATAGAGAAAATAATCAATCATCATCGCTGGGAGTCAGATACTCTTCGTCGCTCAGCACCTGAGTCTTCCTTCCAGAGTTCCTCGGCTTTAACGGGGGAGGCGGGCGCACATCCTCATCGTCCATCGGGGTCAATGCCGATTCGTAAGAGCCAGCAGAATCATTGCTTCCACCTCCCACAGGTGCACCAGGTAACCCGCTCCCAACGACAGCCCGATCCCAAGCACCATTGAAAACCTTTTCCATCTCTTCAGCATCGTTATACACCCACGACCCTTCAGTGTTATAGGTCCGAGCATTGTTGAACATCAACTGCCAGTCGGCGCGGAATTGGTTTACGTCTTTATAGTAGTTGCTTTGTGAACGTTTCCGGATATGGGAGAGGGCAATCGGTCGTGTAATGAGAGTGTAGTAATCAGGGTAATCCTTGAAAGGTAATGTAAGGGATCGGCATCTTTGAACAGCATGATCGGAAGTAACTTACTCTCTTGTCAGGAGGTTCTCTGAACAGTTCGCATCTCTTCCGTCCGTCTTCTGCCTCACATGCCAAAACAGCTTTATAACACTCGTTGAAGGCTTTCTTCATTTTCTCTCTCACTGCCGGTGCCACATCTCCAGCCTTCACTCTTCTCCGTTTCTGCAAAGCCAGTGTCAAATCCTGGGAGTCCGTTACAAGGAAAAAATATCTCACCTGTTCTCTCTCATCATCATCCTCATCGTCAGCAATGCTTGGTGTCACTGACATAGACTTCATCCCGCGCTTCCTCTTCCCCCCAACAATGGCAGGTGAATCTTCGATGGTATTCTTCCCTTTGCCCTTCTTCTTGCGCCCACGTCCACTCGTCGGGACAGAGTCTTCAGAAACTGGTGTACCCCGACCAGATGCCTCCGCATCGCGAAGGAGTTTGTTCGCCGCACGCCGGTCCTTTCTATCGCGTTTCTGTTGGGACAGTTCTTCAAGGTCGTCACCATCCTCGAGTGCCTGCACAGCATCATTTCAAACCACTTCTTCAAATGGAGGTTTCAACAAAAGCACGTACCATGGCCCAAGTATCATCATCAAGCCCATCATTGTAGCTCACTACATTCCTCTTCCTCTGTCCACGTCCCTCGATGACTTCCTCCCCTCCGTCCATTGCGCCGAACGGCTCGTCGATCCGGTAACACTCCGGCAACTCTTCAAGTTGAATAAGCGGCGGTGGTGGTTTCCCCCTGTTCCCAGCCGCCCGCCAGTTCTCCAGCGCATCACGTTCCCTTTGCATATCAATCTTCCTGAACACTTCAGACTCTTCGTCTGTACGAGCGATGATAGCATTCAACTCTTCATCGTTCATGTCTCCCGCTTCTTCATTCTCTTCTTCTTGATCGGCTTCAAGAATGGAACGCTATAGAACATGGTCATAATCGGGCCAACTCCCATCCACACCACCTTTGAAGTGCTCACCAAGAACTCCTCCTGCTCTTCTTGGGTACTCTTGTTGTCGAACCGCCCAGCCTGAATGACCTTGTCATCGATGTCCAACTTGTACCTCGCTCGAGAATACATGGCTTCCTCAACACTTTTTTCTGTAATGAAACGAAGGATAAGCACGGCCTTTGTCTGACCGATACGATGGGCACGATCCTGAGCTTGCAAATCGGCGTGAGGATTCCAGTCAGAGTCAAAGCTACAAATATAGTTTTAGCGGAAAACGTAAAAAAAAACCAACGGGTTCTCACATGACGACGGTGTCAGCAGTTTGCAAGTTCAAACCCAAACCTCCAGCTCTTGTACTCAGAATGAAGACTTTGTACTCTGAATTGGCAGCATTGAATAGTTGCACAAATTGAGCACGTTCCTCGGTCTTGGTACCACCATCGAGTCGCAGGAACTTAACTCCAGTGTATTTGAGGAAATCAGCCATGATATCCATGACTTTCGTCATCTGGAAGAAGATGAGGACCTGAGGGGAAATCTGTCTCAGCCAGTGAAGATCTGAGGGAAAAAGAATTCCCACTCTATGCCCTGTAGCGAAGAACTTAGGTAGAACTCTATTCAACAACTCTAACTTTCCCGAACATCTAACGATCCGGTCGTCGATCATGCCACTCGGATTGACCTTGTCTTCTACGCTCTCGAACAAGAAAGGATGCTGGCAAATCTTTCGGAGTTGCATGAGTTCATTAGAAAGACCTTTGACACCTCCATGTTTGCTGCAAGTAGGAATTTAAAAGAAGACCTAAGAAGGGACTGCGAACAAAAAAAAACACCAAACACGCACCCTTTTACATCCTTACCATCCGCAATCATTTTGAACCTCTTCATCTGCTTATACAACTGACTCTGTAACGCACTCATTCTGACCTTGATGACCTTCTCCACCTTATCCGGCAGTTCACTTTCTACATCCTTCTTTAACCTTCTCAACAGAAATGGTCGCAACACTTTGTGTAAACGACGGATGATGAGGAGAGCCTCTTCTTCATTCAACTCGATCTTGTCTCCAGTTCCAGAGTTGGCGAACGGGGTGTTGAACCATTCATCAAATGATTTGACAGAGTTGAAGATCTTGGGCAGGACGAAATTGAGAAGGGACCAAAGTTCGGGAAGATTGTTTTGAAGAGGGGTACCGGTAAGAATGAGACGATAGCGGCAATGGTAGAAGGTTGTGAGAGTTTGCGAGAGTTTCGATTGCGTGTTTTTCATGCGATGACCCTCGTCTGTGAGTAAGTGTTATTTACGTTTCAGGTTTCAAAGCTAGGGCACTCACCAATAATCATATGAATCCATTTAATCTTACTTAGATGTGGTCGGTCCTTGATAATGTACTCGTACGTCGTCAACAAAACCTGGAACTGTCCAACACGAAGATCACCCTGAAGGGCTCGACGTTGGGCTGGATTCCCTTTATATGCGATGATCTTGATAGAGGGGGCCCACTTCGCAAACTCTCCCGACCAGTTAGTCATTGTGGACAGAGGTACTATGACCAAGTAAGGTCCTCGTAAACGTTTGATTTCAACCAAGAAGGCGATAAGGGATATAGTTTGAATGGTTTTCCCGAGACCCTGTCCGCTAGGTTAGCCTATGAGGGGAGAAAAAATGTCCGTTTACCAACCATTTCGTCGGCAAGAATGCCGTTGAGTCTGTTGTTGTACAGACTAACCATCCACTGCAATCCTTTCAACTGATATTCCTTCAAAGTTCCACCAATTAACATAGAAGGCTGCTTTGTGACCTTTTCTTGTATCCGATGCGCAACAGCATAGTAGTCAATCTTTCTCTCCTTATCCTCATCGTCAGCCATGACCTTCGCACCGAAGGTAGCTTCGGAAGTCGGACCGTCCATCGATTGGTGGTGTATTTGCATTACACCTGCTTCGTTCTGTTGTGCAACAACAGCGTGAGCCAAAGAGTCCAAGTACGTATCGGTTTGTCTGAGAAGATGTGTGATGCGAGTGTCCTTCGCAGTGTCAATGAGCTTCATATACGCCTCTTCATCGTCAGCCTTCAACGCCTTCAAACGCTCCTTCGATATCCTTTCAATCCTCTTCTGCTCCTCCTTCTCCGTATGGGCATGGAAACTCCCAACAGCACGACCAAGTCGTAATATCCTCTCTCTTGCCATTTGATTGGCACTGTTGAGCTCACGTCCGTGGTTGACGATGACACTGAGCTGTTCGACGTGTTTGGATTTCGCTCGTTGTTCACGTTTGGAACGCTGTTCACGTTCCAGCTTCTCGGTGACACGAGCATCTTTGAATGTTGGTTTACGTGTACGGCGGAAGTCAGTACGGTTTAAAGGGAGAAGAGATCCGTGAGTGAGACGTTCGGCTGTAAGAGCTCGCATGGCCCGCTGCTTCTCGAGAAGGCGAAGGGATTTAAGTTCGATGAGAGCGCGTAGTTTACCGTGTGAGGTTGCTGGAGGGAAAGTCAAGGCGTGGTGCAGAGGGGTAGAGGTGGCATTCTTCGCAGCCTGGTCTGCATTTTCTTTATTCTCCTTTGAGAGACTTTCGACGTCTACGTCCGTTTCAAGTCCACCATCGCCGATAGTAGAGGCCATGGCCTCTAACTCTTGAATACGCTGCTGCATTCGAGCTTGTATAAAATTGTCCCGCTCGTCAAGAATCTGGTGAGCATCGAGACCAGCAGGCATAATGGTGGGTATGAGAAGGCGCTGTAAGCGGGTGGCAAATAATGCTGGGTCGGTCTCTGAAGGTCGCTTAAGATGGGTGAAGGGGTGGCGGTATGCGTTATAGGGGTAGATGCCACTATCAACGTCATCTTCGAGAAAAGGACCTTTGGGCATATCAGCAGGGTTTATTTGAATCGTTTCGGTTTCCTCCGTCTTGATGGTGCCATTCACTTGAGGTGCTGGGTGAGGTGCTTCAGGAGCCGGGACTTCACTCTTCGCGGCCTTTACTGCACTGTCAATAACACGAGAGGAAACGTCGGGGATATGTAGAATTTTCTCGAGGTCCTGAACAGCAGTATTGTGGGGAATAATGGCATGTTGAAGAGATTCTGGTACGGGTGCACCTCTCTGAAGGAGCTTGAAGGCTTGTATCTGGGCCCGAAGGACGTTAATTTGCTCTGAAGTGAAGGAAACTGGGGTTTGTGACTGAGGTGGGAGAGCGTTTGTGTGGCCGTTGAGAGTCGGCTGAGGCTGTTGAGGTTGATGTTGGCCGTGTAAGCTCTGCATTCCGGGTACTGCTCCTGCTCCTCCCTGGGGAATTCCTGCTCCTGGGTCACTGAGTCAGCGACCAACAGAGAAAGAGAAGATGAAGATGAGTTACGGTTTCCCATAGCCGAAATGTACTTCATAAGCGTTTCGAGTTCATTTGGATTCTTTTGCTCTGTGGGGTTCTTCCTCAGGAAGTTTGCTCTCTGGACACGAATGAGTAATGGAAGGAAACTGAGAAGAAAAGACACACGGACCTGCATCATTGCCTGAATATCGATTGGCCTCTGTTGAGGCTGGTTTTGTGTTTGGGCCAGCATTATAGCCGACGACGCGCCCGCGTCTTGAACGAATTGTTGACAATTTACAGCCAACGAGACTCTCACAAGTCCAGAAGCTGCTGTGCAAAGAGTCACACCACTCGTCACAACGTTGCGTGACATTGACAGTGATTTCGTTTCCACGGTCTCGGGGCCGAAGACGCCGAAGGCTGTGGGTCGAACGCCGTGTCGATTTGGGTAATAACCAAGTGCATTCTCATACACATCACACATTCTAGAGTAGCGGATCTATGCATTCAAACAAGATTGTCAAGAATCAGCTCGTACCGGTGCCAAGTTCACTCCTTTTCACCAACTACAACTATCACCAGCACTTGGGATCCTTTATCATGCCCCTAATACCCTACATTCTCAAATGACATTGACAAACGAGAGGATGGAGATGACGAGGATGTAAGTGACCCAGTACGGAAGAGCTGCCCACCGCGCCATCGCTGGAGCTGACAGGGTTCCCGAGCTGTACTGACGGTTGTCATGGGCTTTGCGGAAGGAAAGGCACTAGCCGATGTTCCAGCTACGCCCGCAATCAACGAGGACCACAAGATTCGCATTCAAGCTGTTTTACAACCTTCGGTTTTGTTCATGGTGACTTGCACAAACCAAACTCCATCGATTCATCGTTGACGCGCACGGAGTTGGACATCATGCTTGACTTCGACACGGACTCTGAGCTAAGGATCAGAAGAAATTGACGCCAGCACCTTGATGAATCCCTGGACCCATTCAAAGAGGTCTTGGAAGAATTTCCTGTGTCAGGAGTCTCTAAACGGGTGTTAGACTGTGATCAAACGGACTGAGGCGGAACCCAATTCATTTGGGTCAGGTTAACAGAGAAATAATGTATAGTCCAACATCGACCTGGTAGCTATCACTCACCAATTCATGTCCTCATATATTTACTATGCAAATCCTTTGAGAGGAATTTTCGTATTTTCGGTGTGTGCATATGCATGCGCCCACGTTTCTCAAACTGGAGTGTATTCTATTACATTCTAGTCTACAACTTCTATGTTATACATAACCAGCTAGTTGACAAATACATGATAAAATGACAGCAGTGTCCTTGTCTATGCAATCTAGTTGGCAGGTTTTGGTGGGAGCACCATGGTAGGTGGCAAAGTAGTAACAGCCGGGAGCCTAGCAGTGGCAGTAGCTCGGGCATTTTGTTGCATCAGCATATCCACACACACCTTCAAACAAGATCGTCAATCATTGTATCACAGCGAGGGAGAAAGAGAAGATCCTCACAATGGCGGCCATGGCTTCCACGATAGGAATAGCACGAGGAACGACACAGGGGTCATGTCTTCCACGAGCTGCCAGTTCGCCCATCTTTCCATCGTACATCGCAGTCTGTTGAGCTTGAGAGATTGTCGCAGGGGACTTGAACCCGATACGGAAATAGACATCCTGGCCATTGGTGATACCTCCCTGGATACCTCCGGACCAGTTGCTCTTGGTCCCCAAGCGGCCGTTGGGCAAAGCAATGAATGGGTCATTATGTTTGCTACCGGGGACAGTGCATCCGCGGAAGCCGGAACCGACTTCGAAGGCTTTGGTGGCAGGAATGCTCAACATGGCGTGGGCGAGCTTCGCCTCGAACTTGTCGAAACACGGTTCACCAAGACCTGGGGGAAGATTACGGATCACGCAAGTAACGGTTCCTCCAATAGAGTCCAGTCTCTCCTTGGCACGCAGGATTCTCTGAGAGATGGGTCAGTTAATAATCTATATGAAGTAGAGATGCATGATCTACTGACCTCGACCATCTTTTCAGCGGTCTCTGGGTGTGGGCAGCGGGTGATATGAGAGTCGACTTGTTCCCTGGTGACAGTCTGGATAAGTTTCAGGAACTCAGGAGAAACTGGGTCTGTTACATATACGATATTCAGTGGATGTTCGTTGGAAGAAAACTTTGCGGGCACCCACCCGCAGCTTCATCACTCTCGGGATCTTCCTCGCCCTTCGTCTCGGGGATTGCAATCTTCCCAACGCTGCTAACGAATGCGACGATTTCAACACCGTGAGCAACTTTGAGATATTTTTCAGCGATTGCACCTATAAACAAGGAAACTAAAGTTACGACCAAAATGTATGACGAGTTACAAACCTGCAGCAACACGACCAATCGTTTCACGAGCAGAGGAGCGGCCACCACCGCTGGAAGCCTTGACACCGTACTTCTCCAAATACGTGTAATCGGCGTGAGATGGACGAGGATAGAGGTCGGTCTCGCTGTAGTCGTGTGGACGCTGATCAAGGTTCCTTACGAGCAGGCCGATAGGTGTGCCAAGGGTGATACCATGTTCGATACCGGACTGCAGTTGGACTGCATCTGCTTCGTTACGCTGTGTGCTGTTGGTTAAGTGATTCGATCTGCGGATGAGATGAGAATACTCACAGGTGTAGTGAGGTTGCTTTGACCAGGACGACGGCGGTTAAGTTGAGCTTGTATGTCCTCAGCTGTGAGTGCGAGACCCTAGAAGTTTTGTTAATCGGGCACTTTAAGAGGACAGATTTTGATACGTACTGGAGGAACTCCATCAACGATAGCACCAACAGAAGCACAGTGGCTTTCTCCGTAGGTGCTTACACGAAACAACGAACCGAAAGAAGACATGACTGGTGTAGTAAACTTGTTCGAATTACCCTTCTCGAAAGTAGGGGAGACAGCTACCCCAACTTTGTTCGAAGGCTGGTGGTTTTATGGTGAGAGATGAGGGACTGAGTAAAATCTAACGCTGGACAGCCGGGCGTAGAGGAGAAAGATAATGCTCCTCGATGATCGCACCGCGGCCGAGTCATTTATCTATTTATTCCCACGGCTTTCTCAACCTCCATGCTCGTCTCAGATTGTCCTCGTTGGTCTACTACATCTTCGTACGATGCTCATCCTTATAACCACGTCACCGTAATTCAGTCGTCCGCTATACCAATAGACGTGGTCGAGTGGCTAGTCTCCCGATTCCGAGCAGAGCTTCCTGTCTGGGTAGTAAATAGCGGTGATATGGGGTAGACGGAGAACGTTTGCAGTTGATTAGATATCCAAGTGCGGCGTGGCAAATGTTATCTTATCTTATCTCACGCCAAAACACCGAAATTTTCTGTTCTTAGACTGAGACTCTACTATTCACGTTCGGGATTCTGAATATGGAGGCTTTCCAACTACTCTCTCGGGGGGGTATTAGATTCGACAAGAACCGTTTTAGCAAAGACGTTCAGCTATTCAATGTGCGTTCACCCCTTCTCGTTGTATACTTTTGTGTGTTGATCAGCCCAAAGGGTAATATCAGAAAGCCAGAAACGAGGAAAAATTTCAGTGCGACATCGAAAACAGAACTTCCCCCGGAACTTGACTTCTTCAAATATGCTCAGGGAACTGGAAAGCGTAAAGCAGTCGGAAAGCCAGCGGAAACGTCGAAGAAGAGACGTTTAAATTTGCATGATGATGAACTAGAAAGGAATGAGGAGGATGAAAATGAGCTTCCCGACGATGAAGCAGAAGAGGAAACCTCGAAAGACGTTACTGAAAACCGTCCGAAACAAAGGCACCGTGTAACTGCAAAAGGTTCAAAGGTTCCAGAGCCTGCTGATACGTTCAATGAGATGCGGGATAGGTACCATATATCGTCACATATCATGGCGAATCTATCGAAGAACGGATATGAAATTCCCACTGGAATCCAATCCTACGGAATACCGATCTTGTTGGAGGTGTGAATATACCACTCTCCTCTGTCCTTTCCCTCTTTACTGACATGTGTCTACTCCCTCAAGTCTAGAGATCTTGCAGCTGTATCACCAACTGGAACAGGGAAGACGCTGTCGTATCTGTTGCCTGTCCTAGCTGCACTGAAACATCCGGCTTCAAGTAAGCAGGAGGATTCTGGAGACGGTTCCGGTGTTCGAGCCCTTGTACTTGCACCGACCAAAGAACTCGCACACCAGATACACAATGAATGCTTGAAGTTATCACAAGGTCGCAAGTGGCGCATCGTCCTCTTTAGCAAGGCAACTGCCAATACATTATCAGACAAGACCGTACGAGACAAAGTAGGTTGGTAGTAAACTAAACTCCTGAAACGAAAAGTCAGCACTCACAGTCGAACAGATATCATCATAAGTACGCCGTTGCGATTAGTAGCCTCTTTACAGTCCGGAAATCTCAGCTTGAGCAAGTAGGTTTAAGTCGTTCTGCCCCTCAACAGCCAAAAAAGTCTTACCGGAACTCTAGCGTGCGACATCTCATTCTGGATGAGGCCGACCGAATGCTTGACTCGGAATTTTTGCCACAACTTCAAGAGGTCGTCGCCGCATGCTCACATTCACAGTTACAGAAGGCCGTCTTTAGTGCAACCCTGCCAGCAAATGCTGAGAAACTCACCATGGATTTGTTGAACGACCCAATTCGAGTGGTTGTGGGACTCAAGTGACTTTTTTTCACGCAAGGTTAAATATACAAGCTTCATCTAATCTTTTTTATACATCCAGGGATACACCGTTACCACTCATCGCACAGTCATTAACATACGTGGCCGATGATCCCTCGAAACTTCCTAGCCTCTTAACACACTTTTCCCAACCCTACAATCCACCTGTTGTCATTTTTACATGCACTCAAGCTCGTGCGTCATCGTTAGCGGAGGAACTAGTCTTGAACGGGATCCCAAACGTCGACTGCCTGCATGCTGGAATGACAGCGAAGGAACGAGAGGATACTGTCAGCCGAATGCGAAAGGGTCTATGTTGGGTCTTGATTAGTACAGAAGTCATGGCTCGAGGAATGGACTTCAAGGGTGTTCAAGAGGTTATCAACTACGACTTCCCCACAAGTGTTCAGAGTTATATCCATCGAATTGGTACGAGTCAACTGTTATGACCCGCCTATCTATGAATGACTTAGACTTGCTTAGGTCGTACGGGCCGTGCAGGACGGGAAGGGAAGGCTGTAACATTCTTTACAGACGAAGACGCTCCCTTCTTGAAGTCGTACGTTTGCTTGTCCACCTGACTCTGTTTTCTCCGTCTGACAATGTTAATCCTTTCACGAGGATCGCTAATGTGTTGCTTCAATCTGGCTCTCTGGTTCCTGACTGGATATTAAAGCTTCCAAAACCGTCCAAGATGAAACGAAGAGAGATGGGCAAGGCCGCCCGGTCCGAGACTGTCAACCCGGCACGGAAAGTTGGGCGGAGAGACGCTCTCAAGAAGAGGTGAGGAAGATAGTCCTCACCGCTCAACGTTCAACTAATGTTAAATAGGGAGATGATTGCCGGTTCAAAGCGACGGCAGGCAAAGGAGGACAGTAATAAAAAGTCACCCCCAGTTGAATCCAGCTAGTTCAGGATGGCAATCAATTCCTTTTACTTCCTTTTGCTTTCGTCGGTGTGAAAACTTTGAAGAACAGATAAGGCAACAGATGCATCACCATGGCACAAGCACTGATCGGGAGCTGTTGTGAACTTTTGAAAGAGGATGACGACGTGTTGATATTCTGATTTTAATCTATAGGGCATAAGCATAATGAAAAGGAGTCCCTCTCTGCGGTTTCCCAGATCGGACTCAGACTATCCATCTGATCCGTCTCGAGAATATCGAGGTCGAGGGCACTACAAAAGGTATGTCGAATGTTGCTTGCATATCATTGTTTGACTGATGAGAAATAGTGGCAGATTAAGAGCACGTATTATTATCGAGGGTGCTGAACGAGGAGGTAGTTCCTCATGATTTCTCACTGCAGCGGTGGTCTGGCAGAGCCAAGACACGCGCTCCTCTGAATCTGGCGGCGGGTGTGGCCGTGTAATATGTCAATCGCAATCGATAGTTTTGGAGATCGCTCGAAACGGATCTGATGCAGGCACTCTTGATCTAGTATCGTCCCTAATCTCTTTCACATTCCCGCCTCTTCAACGTTGAGCTCAGGGTCGCACCCATGAGGCGTTCACGGAGGCGCCTTTTTCCCAAAGGAGTAGTTCTGGAGCAGTCTTCTGTGACAATGGCGCCTCGTGGGGTACACGAAGTGCTATTATAGAAGGGCAGTTTTCCCATCGCTCAATCCTAGCTTCTCACCATTCGGTTGAAAAGGAGAACAGAGAATGGGGCAGATATTTGCGGTACCCAGAAGTAATCCTCCGTCGGTCTCTTCGCCAAAACCTTCTACACTCGAACAACCTCGTACATTCAACTTAACTAAACAATGCCTCCCTACCGCACCGAACCGCCGCGGCGCTCTCGCCGACTTTCCAAGCAGACACCCAAAAGATATGACGGTGCGGTCTTATATTCGTCTCTCAGGTTCCTAAATTACTGAAATTTGCTTCTTCCAACAAACACAGAGGATGGTTTTGAGATGTACGATCCAGAGCTCCTCGCCGATCGATACTCGCCCGAATCTACTGGCCCTTCCCACTCACCTCATATCCCTCACCTTCCCGCCGAGTTTCCTTCTACTCCTTCATCCTCCGATCGACGACATTCCCCTCTTCCTCGCTCTAGTCACCCCCGTAAATCCAACGAACACGTTCCTCGTCCTCCAAACTCCTTCATGCTCTTCCGTTCAGGTTTCTGGGCGCGCCAGAAGCATAACCCTACCGAACGCGACCATCGCGAAATTAGTCGCATGGCTGCCATTGCTTGGAATAACCTCTCGGAGACGGAAAAGGACCACTGGCGCGAGCTCGCAGCGATTCGTAAAGCAGATCATGCCCGACAATATCCTGAGTACAAGTATGCTCCCACCTCCCGTCGCAAGTCACGAACTCAAAAAAAGAAGGCACCTCGGAACAATCAGAGGGAAGTCGCTAGATGTCAGCAGCTTGCTGAGCATCTCATGTCGGGCCGGAGTTTCGATGGTTTGGAGCCCTTCACCTCGCCCGAACAAGCGCCATCACTTTCTGCACCATCACCCTCATCGTTTGTGGAGGTGAAGCGTGAGTCACCGCCGCCCACTCTTGGCTTTGACTCTTTCCCCGTGTACAAAGAGCGCATTAGCTCTCCTTCCACATCGCAACTCTACGGTGTGGATGTACAATCCTTCGGTGGCTCACCTCGCCGTCTCAGTTTTATCGACGATGATTATGAATTGCAAGATCACAGTCTCATTAAGGCAGAGGACGAACTGGTGTATCCTGATGATGCCTTCGTACCTACTCAAGACATTCCACCACTTGATTTGCCTTCTCCGGCAGTTCTCCCTGCAATGAACGCGTTTCGGGTCGAAAAGGCATGTCCTTATCCTTTCGGTATCGCCCATTCTCACTTTTTTCTTCACTTTCCCCCCCAGGTTGAACCTCAACGTGTGTCTCCCAGACTTGGGTCTCCCACTCTTCCTGCGGACCGCGAGATCGACTACCAGTTCGGATACAGACCTCAAATCTATAACCTCGAACCTCAGCAGACAGTTTTCACCGCTCCTGGTGGATATACAGAGGTGTCAAGCTTCGCCAGTCACGATTACTACGGGCCGCCTGCCTCCGCAAGCGATGATGTTTCCATGTCGTCAAATCCTTACGAGTTAGAACACCTCAACCTTGAATACAATGTCGTTGGCACGACTACTACTTATCCATCTATCGGTTATGGAAATCCCTTCAACGAGGAATTTCTTCACGACTTGGCTCAATCCAACTCATCCTACCGATTTGACTGAACATAAACCCCCTCTTGTCTTATAAAATTCACCTCTCAATCTCTATACCAAAGCACATGTATATGTACTGTTATCACCATCACTCTTCTCTTTCTCGGTTCGTTCATGATCTCTCGGTTTCTTCTCATCTCCCCTCCGTAGCTAATCCTGCGTTGCAATACATTCTATTTAGTCCGAGCTTTCTTGTTTGCAGGCCCCGAGTCCGATTTAACATCGTCGACTTCAAGATTACCTTGTTGGTGCTCTCCCTTCAACCAGGTCAAGCACTCCTCTTTGGTCCCTTGCGGGTTTTCCAGCTGCCAACTAAGTACGCTAGCGAGCGCTGCTCCTGTCCATCGACCACGACTAGCACCGAATGCCGAGCAAACTTCGTTGCCCTAGAATGGTTCGTTAGCATAAGAAAAACGTGGGTAGATAATCTGTTTACATCTAACAAAGGTTTCGCGTCGACCATGTCATGGAGGCCAAGTGCTTCTACTTGTTCCACGAACGTGTTGTACACCTCAATGACTTTGACCGCCTGATCCGCTGCGATGATTGCATTCAGCACATTTCACCCGCGAAACTCACAATGAGAATGCACCTCTTACTCCCCGTGTCACGTCTTCACAGAGGTGAACCAGGTCTTGTACGAGAGAGAACAAAAGCGAGCTTGTCCAATGTGAGCCCGTATGTACATTATGCACGACTTTCTCCCTAAGCAGTAGACCTAATCATCATCCATTCGGATTCTTCTCGCAACATGAATGAATGGATGACCCACCAATTGCTACTCGCTCCGAGGGGTTCTTGAACCTTTTATCATTCAGATCCGGGTTTTTTAATAACTTGCAAGCAGAAAATAAAGCAGGGATTCCATTCAAGAAGTGGTTCTGAGATCCAAGCTTTAGACACTCCCGTATAACGTACTCAACTACTGGATACTCCTTTTCTTTCCGATCGCGGTAAGTTATACCTAAGAAGGGAGTTAAGAAAGCTCCCAGAAAAAGTCGGGGCTTGCAAGTAGCATCGTCTTCGACCGCTTTTAACATCATTGGATGTACGCAAGGTAGACTACTATCTTCAGGTGTTAAAAGTGTCTGAAGGATGCATGCCGCTTTCATGGCATCCCCTTCGGAAGATGGATGGACAGAAAACGTCTTCACAATGTCCGTTGGAATCCCAGCGAATAGAGAGGAGTAAATATTTAATGATGTGATCAGTTGGATGGAGCGCAAAGGGTCTTGTCCTACTCGGGTAAGGGATGGTCACCATAGATTAAGAAAGACAGGCACGAACCTTTGACCATCTTGGAGAGCTCCTCCCCTGCGCGCTCACGGGCAACCTTAGACACAAGAGCTTCCTTGAGCATTAGAAAAAAAAAATCATTTCAATGGCACAACATTCATTTAATCAGGATTCACCTTGATTCCTGGGTCACGAACTGCCTTTTCAATCTCTGGAACAATGTCGAAACCAAATCGGCTCGCAAACCTGATGCATCTCAAGACTCGTAGCGGATCATCTATGAAGGTTTCCTTGGGAGATAACGGCGTGCGTACAATGCCATTCCGAAGATCGTCCAAACTCTGCATTATAAAAAACATAAGCTCCTAGCTACAGATTTAAGATGACCCCGCAACTTGCCTTCTTCGTCCAATCTTCTACTGAACGAGTATGACAATTGTAAAATAAAGCATTGATGGTTATATCTCTCCTCAGAGCATCCTGTTCAGGTGTCCCAAAGATCTGTTTTTAAACAAGTTCACAAGTGGTCGGTTCAAACCCCGCAAAGTTACTTACTACGCCTGTCGGTATACGACTTCCACTAGCATATTCTTCGCTCCGTAAATTCACTAAATCAATGTCTTTTCCAAGAACTCTGAGTGTCGCCGTTTCCAGATGTTTAGACTGGTCTGGGTTCTGTGCGATCTTTCCTATTGAACCAACCTCCATACCCTCCCCTTGCGCAAATTCGGCGAGATGTTCAGCAAACGCATAACCCATCATGTCTGTGAGAGCAATGTCGATGTCGTTGCTCTGTGAACCCAGTAACTGGAAACAGAACACTTAGCAATGAACTTCAGGGAGTTTGAACGCGCCGAATATCGACCTTATCCCGGACCCATCCACCAGCAATCCTACATTCCGTATGAATCTCTTTCACCTCTTGGAGGTGCTTCCTACACTTGTCTAGAAGAATACAAATCTTTTCTTCCGTCTCCGTCAACTCGATCTTCATCTCGTCTGGTATTGCAATTCGATTGGTCCGTGTCGTCCGTAGCGGGATGAAGGTAGAGGTAGTCATGCCGAATTTATGTTTGACCGAATATAAGAAAGGCAAAGTCTTGTAGGATGAGAGAGTTCGAGTCAATAGGAGCATTCAGGAAGGATCGATGGCACGTGTCTCACGCGTCGCGTCATGGAGCCGGAGGATAGGACGACCCTACACTAGTGTTCTCATCGGCGCGTTCGGCGTGGTTCGGCGCGGTTCGTACCGGTTTGGGTTCCGGCGGGTCGCCGGAACCATTGAGGGATGCGGTTCGGGCCGGAGAACCCGACCCAAACCGTTTAAACCATGGGTTCACGAAATTTTTTCTTTTTTTTTACAACAAAAATGGGTAGAATGGGTAGCTAGACTGTTAATATGTTACGTAGTGCAAGAAAACACGTTATACTATGGAATTACAGGCTACGTAGGTAAAGGAAGCTCCCCAAAAGTTTCGCCATACTCCGCCAGTCCAAGAGTCTCAGAAAGCACCGTTCCGGCCGCCAACTCCTCCAACTCAGCTTTTTCGCGTTCAATATCGAGGTGTGCAGTGAAATTAAGCTCCAGCATGACCTGGCCATTCCGTTTGTACGAAAATTTGAGAATTTGAAGTGCCTCCATGATGTTGGGATCAAGGAGGTTCCTGAGGTCCGACTTCGTCAACTTGGCGGACGAAAACACCCGCTCGCATGGAACGGATGTCCCTTGAATTGGGAGATAATCAAGAGCGGTAAGGTAAACTCTCGGAAAACGTGTAGCAGTCATCTGTAAATGAGAATATCAGTCCTTGAACTCGGTTCCTTGGTGTGAACGACTTACCCCCCACTGCTCGAAGATGTCCTCAGAGGTTATGGGCTCAGCAAGGTAGGCATCTACTTCGGCCTCCGCACTGAGAGGACGTCGTGAGCCGGAGTTTTGACCATCCCGTAAGATATCGGTGGCCCAATCGCCTGTTGCACTCCCCATAAATGGATCAGCACTACGCTCGTCGCCAGGAAGATCCTTTTGCTGCCAATGGCTTGTCAGTTGACGACGAATGGTGCAAAATAGGGCTTCCCATACTCTGACCACATCCACAAACGCCCGCTTGATCCTTTGGTAGTGTTGCGGGTATTTAGCCTGTATATATCCCATTTTAATATTGGGGACTACGACTGTATTGGAGAGTAAGTGCTGGCAGGTAAGTCATGCTTTGCGACTCACTCATAGACAAGAAGTACGCCGGAACTTTGATGAGACGATCATAATAATTGTCGAGTTTAGCGATAGCAGCATCGATGGCCTCTGCGACGTTCGGACACTTCACTCTAAGTTCATCTAACCGATCTGTCATTGCGTTGAATGATGATAGAGCCTTGCACAATGTCGGTACCCGCTCAGAAGATAAACGCTGTTGGAAAGCGTGAGGGATTTGAAGGAGTTCGGTCACATCCTCAATCGCTCTCCATTCGGCCTTATGGAGTTGTTGGTTGGCTTTGATCTCGTGGTAGGTGGGATCGTTGAGGAAGCGGTCGATGGCCTGAGTTAAGGAATCAGAAAGATAAAAAGCACATAATGTGGATTGTTACTTGCTGGACGAAGTTGCTTGAGCCTTACTAGCATTAAATGGGAAGAAGACCACCTATTTACTATGTCTTTTAGCAGCTTGAGGTCTTTCCCTATTGTTCTCTGTGCCCAAATCTGCATCCTTGCACGACGGGTCCCGCTAGAACGCAACTGAATCATGGTCAAAGATAGCAATGAGGTATAAATAGGGAACTTACTACTCGGATAAGTTCTCGACAACGAGTGAATAATCCAACATCTGGAACAGCGGGGTCACCGTCCCATGTGTACCTGTTTGCAAGATCTATATTCTCGATGACGTCCATTGCGGCGCTGACGGCAAGGTGGACAATGTGGGCGAAACATCTGTCCGAGGAAAAATGGAGTATTGACAAACAAGACCAGTTCCATACGTACCTGATATGATTCTCTTCAGGATTGAAGTCTACCCCTCTGTCGGCAAGTTGTTCGGAGATTGCATACATCATAGTATCATTATTACTAGCATTGTCGACCGTGATGTAGCCAACCTATGTAAGAGAATGTCATACATGTAACATGTCAAAAAAGAGCGACATACCTTTTCAGCTAGTTCAAGACGATCGATGATCTTCATAAACGCTAAGGCAAGATGGTGCCCTGTATGGCTCTCTGGAAGGCCAAAAAATCCGATCAACTCTGATCGCAATCGAAGCTGTTTCCTGCCGTGATTTCCCTCTTTCTCATCAATCCAGGTAGCGACGACTGCGACGAAGGGGAACAAGGTGATATCCGACCACCCATCCATTGAAAAGGAAACTTTGCCCTTGACGTCCTGGAAGTATGAATGAGAAAAACGTCTGAAAGGCGAGATATACGGAAGACTCGCACCCTTAGCTCCGTTTTTAGATTGTGCATGTGAACGATCCATGCCTCCATCACCATATCCCGCATGGTTGTGGCATGTGGAATGTCATGCGGGTTGAGGGTTTCACGCAGCAACAAAAGGATGTTCCTGAACCTGGGAGAATCAAGAAGACAAAACGGCTGAGAAATGAAGTTCAGTATTCAGATGATTTGAAATGTCGCTAAAGTACCTACCAAATCCTCAGCGATAACGAGCTCCATAAGAGCATCCACAAAAAGGCGGTGCGTGAAATGTTGGCGGTTGAGATTGTCGTCAACTTGCTGTCCTCTCTCGATACGATATGCACGCAGGATATCGGGTACTTTGCCTGTAGAGTGGATGTGGATCCCCATTTGATCGCATGCCTTGATCCACGCGTCGGTGTGTTTCACGATAAGGTGGTTTCGTCTTGTCGCCGTGTTTGTGCCGCGTCCATAGCGGGCCTCTTTTCCAGCAGCACTACCAGAATTCAGTCAGTTTCAGTCTAACGACAAGAATATTTGATACCTACAGGCAGAAACGACAGTAGTCCTCGGAGTTGGGGTCCTTTGGGTTTACCGGAACCATAAAATCGTGGACATCTCTGCACCTGGTCTTGTCATCCTTTGCGAGGCGGCTACCGGCTTTCCGTTTAGGCGTTGGAAGGTCTGCGAGAGTGCCATTCCTGACATGCGCGGGCTGACGCCTGATACGAACGTCGGGAGATCGGACAAAAGTATTTGTGGCGTGCCGTCTCGGAGGTTGGGGATGTCGTCCATCCCGAGTTAGACTGTCTTCCTCTACATCAATCGACTCATCTTCATCACCTGGATCAGCATAAGAACTGCCACCGAAGGTGACGGTACGCGCTGGTCGGGGGCTGGGAGTGTGAGGGTTACCCTCCTCCTCGTCGTCGAGCTCGTCCTCTTCCTCGTCGTCATTCACATCAACAAAAGAAGGATCGCCGTCATCGTCTGCCAAAAGATAACGTCAATGATGAATGAAAGCTGGAATAGTTGGAACTTGCCTTTTACGACTTTCCCAACTTCCTTTCCTTTTCCTTTTGACGTCCGGTTGGGATGAGCTTTGACTGGCTTTAGGAACTTAAGAAAACACAGAGTGATAACGTGCTCACTGGATCCAGTAGACCTGTCCCCGGTACGAGACCCCACCGCATGCAATTCACCTGCCATTTCATCGAAAGTGAACTCCCCAGAATCGGAATCTGAATCTGAATAAGAACAGAGGGTTGAAAGCATGAGTTAGCCTGAAATTCAAATACTCAAAAGTAAAACGCACCATCAGCAAACTGAGCCGCCTTCTTTTTGCGTCCTAGAGGTGCATCAACTCCCATCACCGTCACTGGGAGACGGTTGCGGTTTGGAGTGTGGGTTCTAGCAGAGCGACGGAGATTAGGTTCTGGGGTGGCCGGGACCTCGTCTGTGAGAGAAGATCTGAGCGTTGCTATAAACTATACGAGGGGCGATACACACTTTGGAGACCAAAAAATTCTAAAGTTTTGTCAGGGGTAGTCTGACGACCATCTGAAATAGCTGAATCTAGTACGACATTTGGTCAGACGAAGAGAAACCAAGCCAAAGCGCAAACTATACGTATAGAAACGACAGAGGGCGATACCCTCCGTGCAACGGGAGCATGGACAACGTGTTCTTGAACCTGTTCTATGAAAACAAAGATTTTGAATAAGTAACAGTAACGGAGCAAACATAAACGATTGAACTTACGATCCACCGAGATGTCCTCATAGGGACGCGGCTTAGAAGCAGCTACGACATCGTGAGTGAGGGTACGACTTTTTTCACGTGCTTTAGGACGTGGAACCAACGGTCCTATAGGTTCTATGAATTTGTGAGAAGAAGAAAGAACATAAATGAGCCAGAACAAACCAGTGGAAGAGTCGGGGGCAGCAGCAGCCCTACGCCCGCGTTTGGTAGGCACTTGTTGTACATCTGACACAAGGTCAGTAACGACGAAGAAATATGAATGACAGGCAGAATGGTACCTTCAGTTGCTCCAGAAGTCGTTGCATTGGGGTGACCTGCGTGAAGTGGGTAAGAAAATCGATGGGAACGAACAAGAGATAACACGTACCACTAGCTTTTTTCCCTTTCTTCTTGGGGGGCATGGTCGCTTGGTAGCGGAATTACGACTGGCAGAGGGCTTTTAACGATCCGAGTTGTGACCAGTGACCATCGCATCATGCCTTGACTGCATGGAGAATACTGAGGTCAGAGAAACCCAATGTACGGCAATTAGTTCTTGAGGATTCGCGTAAAGGCGGAGTACACTCACATATGAGAATAAAAACAGACAATTTGACTCGATTTCAGGGGGTTGTAGTAGATGTTATCTCCGAATATCAACAACTTATGTCCCTCATGCCCTTCGCTTGAATCCTCGCCATTGTCAATATGGCCTCCAGACCAAATCGTGCAGCTTGTGGCCTTCGCTTGAGTCCACGGCATTGTGAATGAGGCTGCTCTTGACCAAATCGTGCAGCTTGTGCCTTCGCTTGAGTCCACGGCATTGTGAATGAGGCTGCTCTTGACCAAATCGTACAGCTTGTGCCTTCGCTTGAGTCCACGGCATTGTGAATGAGGCTGCTCTTGACCAAATCGTACGGCTTGTGCCTTCGCTTGAGTCCACGGCATTGTGAATGAGGCTGCTCCTGACCAAATCGTGCATCTGCCAAAATTAAGCGAAATTATCAACACGTTATAATATGTGTTTAAGCTGGCTATGCATACCTTATTATACCGATAGACAATTTTTCCGGGGTTGTGAAGGCATACTTGTTATGGATGCCTATTTGAGGATCTGGTAGGTGGCCGTCCAGGTTCAATTCAGGGTAAGCTTCACTATCAACATAGTCTTACCGTTAATTTATATGGATAGGATGCAGGGTTGTACGCCTAAAGGTTACACTCTGTTCACAAGTACGTATCCAGTATCCTAGTCAGACCATGACGAACTGGCAGAAGCGGGGCGATTTGGAAAGGATAAGGGCAATACACCTGATTTCCTGTGTATTACGGACATCTAATGCGGCGTAATCAGTAAGATGAATGCGAGCTAGAGAATCCCGACGCATACCTTGGGCTCGGAATCGAGCGGGATGAATGATGAACGCACAAGCTGCTTTTCCTCTTGCTCGTCACCTCCCACCCACCCTTTTCGATCGTTATCTACCTCTGTAAACGACTCTCCTGGACACCAGCATGGCCTAGTTACCCCTCAATGCGAGTTAGGTAGCGGATATCAGGGCGGCGATGCGACGATCCCTGACAGCGATCAACGGGCATTATCAAGGCTTTCAGAGCGCTTCCTTGGATATATGGCGCAAGCCATCCTAGGAAGACCTCATTAAGCCTTGAATGCACGAGTTCACGGCGGAGGTAGGAGAGGAATTGGGGCAATGTGATTGGTACAAATCTGTACGCTCCAGTGGGTAATGGTGAATGTCGGAAAGTCGATGAACAGTTCGCTGACATTGGAAGGGTGTCAATATTCCTCCAAGTCGAGACCTAGAAAGCAGATGAAAGATGGTCAGTAACAGTACCAAGCGACGTGAGATATGCTAGGACTTTTCAAAGAAAAAGACGACTTCGACGTCTATTTTGGATCTCTCCTCACTCAGTTATGTTCATACTGTTTCATACTTTAATTATTTCGATTCTAGACTAGCTACTATACTGTAAAACAACGGAATGGCAGACTTACCGTTCACGATGATGGTGGTTCTAGGAAGATGGTGACATGAATTGTTTCCCACGCGAGTCATCGTAGTTGTTGTTCCGCATTGGGCAGTTTCGTCGCAGTCCCACGATGTGCTGACCGGGAATTTATTCTCCCGAATTCCCGGTCAGCACATCGTGGGACTGCGACGAAACTGCCCAATGCGGAACAACAACTACGATGACTCGCGTGGGAAACAATTCATGCCACCATCTTCCTAGAACCACCATCATCAACGAACGCGTTGGGTGGATTATGGTACGTAGGGGTCCGTTTCTCATAGTACGTAGAGTAGATAGTTAAAATACACGAACTATTTCATTATGAGTGCGAGAGAAATGAAGCGGGAGCAAAAAAAGCCCCATCTTACTTCGTTAACAACAAAAAACCCTAATGATAGTGCTGACGGTCGATTTTATAGGCTCAGCTCACGCAGTTCAGGTTCAGTCGTCCATAGAGGTTCTGAATTAACATGGTATGTGATTTTTACTCTAGGGAATGGTTGGCTGGCTGAGTTTTATAGGCTTCAGATGCTCACTCGTTTCTCGATCTCGAAGCTGAACACGATAGTAGCGACTCCCAGGAGTTCGAGGACGATTTAGACTTCGATGGTAAGTATTGTTACATTGCGTTTCAGTATCTTATTGCTAACTGACGTACTGTAGGTTTTCTCGATGATCAGGATCACGACGAAACCGAACCTCAGCCTGCACGCATACCCAACCCAGAGGAGCCAGAAGGACCGTCATTTATAGACTATCTAGAAGCTCGTTACATCAACAGAACTCTATCATTACCAAGTATCGAAGAGACCGACAATTTGAACCAAGGGCGGCTAAGTGTAGCTGGATGGCAGAAAGGAAGATTGAGTGGGAAGGAGTGGTTGAAAGACAACGCAAAAGAGAAAAGGACTGCCCCTCGTGAGGCTGCTGTCGGTGAATGGGTCCAGATCCGGTCTGGAAGCTACAAGGGCGACGTAGGATTGGTTTCAGAAACGCGAGGCCCAAGGTCCCTCGTTCTGCTTGTTCCACGGCTGGACACCAATTACGCGGCAGAAGGATCTTCTCGAAAGCGCAAGAGACTTGCTACACGGCCTCTACCTCAGCTTTTTGACCCTCATAGCTTCCCAGAATCCATATTGGTCGATGCCGAGGCTTCTAAGTACAAGCATCTTCGAAAAACCTTCGTTCATGGGCTCCTCGTTTCCTCTTACTCCAATTCCACCCTCGTACCCACGACAACTATTCCTCCTCGACTCGAAGCACATTTCAATCGAACAAAACATCCTCTTGTTAATGAGTATCCCATGCCTTATCCGGCAGACTGGGTTCTCGCTGCTGGCGACAAGATCCTTCCGTCCAAACCCTCCTTGAGTACGATCCCTGGGTCATTCAAGTACTTAAATGCACGTCTAGACCCGAAGCAGCCCCAGACTTGTACGGTTGCCTTTGAAGATGGCGATTACGCCCTTCCTGTTCGCCAGGTTCGCAAAGTTGTCGATCCTGGAGATTTTGTTCGAGTTATGGGCGGTATTCAGAAAGGGAAGGAAGGACTCGTCATCACATCCAGAAACGGTATACTGGAGGTGGCTCAAGACGACGCTGATCGAAGCCTTGTGAGTTTCATTTTATTTCATCTCAAGCTACAATACTGATTATCGTCTAGTTCAAAGTCTATCTCAACTCGACCGAGACAATTGTGTCCACGAACACCGCAACACCTTGGGTGGGGGCAACTGTGGCCGTGCAACGGGGTCCTTACACGTTTAGACAGTGCATCGTCAAGGATGTCGTACGGCAGGAACGGCGGGAGGGTAGACGCTTAATGCTGAGCGTTTACGTGCTTAAGCTACAATGTCATGCCCTTCTCGACCATGACAATGTTGTGGAAAGTAGTAGTGGAATGAGGCTCGTTGACTGGCGACCTCTAACTAAGGTTCAAGAGCGAATTTACGGTGTTGGACCCTCGATGTCAGTTGGGAAGGAACCTTGGATAGGCACGAAAGTACGGGTCATCCGCTCTCACTTCAAGGGTGTGACCGGTACAGTTCAGGAAGTCACTCTGGACCGGTCTCCTATGCCCAAGTCCGGTTTACTTTTGAAAGTAGAGCTGGATCTGTTCCAGGCGCATCGAAGTCAACCTGTCCATGTACTCGACTACAGCTACGTTGTGGAACTCAATTCGCAAAAGTTCCTCAATGTCTGGCGTCCGCTTGGTCGCGGCCACGAATTCTGGCTCCCTCGCGAAGGTCTACGGAACCCGGTCGATACCCTCAAGGCCATCGATGCGAGCTATGTCCCGTCAAACTCTTTGGTTCCTGGTACTCCCCTTCCATCACGCGATGAGATGATTGAGATGCTAGCGACCGGAGAAGATGCATGGAATCCACAGTCACCCACATGGAATCCACAGTCACCCACATGGAATCCAGCACCACGTTCACCCACGCCTCAACCTGCAGGAGAGGCTCCACCTTGGGATCTAGAGTGGGATGCATCTACTTTCTCTGCTACCAACAAGAATCCTTATGTGGCAGCTATTCTTGCCCGACTCAATGCTGCAGGAGAAGACACGTCTGAAAGTGCACCAGCAAACTTGGCAGAGGAAGCGGCAGCAGCTCCTACTTGTCCTACACCTCCACCTCCACCTCCACCACCCTCATACTGGTTCTCCCAAGCGGGCCTGGTGAATATCGAGTTTCAAATCGGTCTCAAGAGCACTGGAAAAGACGAGTGGGTCACCCTCGTTCAGCCTGTCTCTGTCGACGACAAGCCCGCTGTCCGCTTTTTGAGAGACGGCACTCTCGTCCGTCAAATCGATGACATCAGGATGCCCCATGACGCTATCAAGCCTAGCACTGAGAAAAGCTTAATGGTGGTGGTTGGTGGTGCCTCTGAAAACATCGGGAAGCTCGTGCGACGCTTGGGCAACTTTTATTTGGGAGAGAAGACCGAAGACAAGCACCGAATCATTGTTGGAGTCATCAAGAAGAACACCATGCGCGACGAACAACTGTCTGAAGAACACCTGGAATTGGATCCTAGGAGCGATTTAGTAAGGGTGAAGGAGACGGATAAAGAAAGGGCGAGGTTCAGCAAGGATATCAAGGCAGTTCGTGACGTTATTTTGGTTAGCAATGGACGTAGGGCTGAGATACGCCCCGTTTCTTGATTTCTTCCCGTTTCACATCTGTTTTGGACTGTAGATAGACACTTCTTGTAGCCATAGGTTCCATTCCTTGCTGGTGGCATCAAGTTCTCTGATCTGACGTTCGCCTCGAGTTCCGTGCAATGGCTTTCTCAAAAGGAACCGGCCTGATGATGTTTAGGTGTATTGCAAATGAACTCATCGTTCTGGCGATCAACGTTGCTGTTCTTCTACCTGCTGTATATTATCGATCGACATCGGCCATTTCTACAAGCCCCGTGGCTTTCCCCCTCTATCTCTCCCCTTTCTATTTATCCAAAAATGACCCTTTTGACATGCGTTTTGTGGATAGGACTTGGCCCATTCATCCCTGCAAACCTTTGGTACCCCAGCGAAAAGGCAGTTACCGTCCGAAAACACCTTGAAGCTAACCTCAAGGACAAGGATTCCAAGTTTCGTCTTATCTTGATTTAGACAGTTCGCTAACCATTGCCATTTCAGATCAAAGGCTATATAAGCGACAGTTGGAACCTCGGTAATTCCTGACGTTACAGGACATGCTCGAAAGCTCCGGGTTTCTCTGGAAGACTTGAACCGACTCCAATCTGAACGAGAAGATATTGTGGGACGAGCGAAAAAGCTCGCGGAAGTAGACGATATTCGGCAACATATCCTGAAAGCCGCTTCAGGTTCTAGGCGAAGTCCAACCAGCGATGTTTGAGGATGTCTTTGACAAGGAGCTAGCCAAGTACGACAAGTTCATTAAACTGATGAACGATCTACAGCCACGGCAAGGACAGCTACTCAACTCGATTAGAGTAAGTGGAATAGCTTTTGCTCTGACTGTGAACCGGGTCTTAAGTCATTGTAGGCAGAACACAAGCTGTTCATCCAATCACGGAAGGATGACACGACCGTCGAAGAGAGAGAAAGGGCTCACATAATGATGGAGGTACTTGGAAGCCTCTTAAACCGCCTTTTGTGGATGTATTTGGGCAGGAATATGGATGTCAGGATGTGGTAAGTCCTTTCCTGTTTCCTCCTCATTCGTTGCATTCATCGTTTCTGATTCATCCTTGTCTTGGATTGTAGAGCTGTAATCTTCATGTCCATGGGTACACCGACCGTCCGTCGAGATGCACGAGCAACGTTCAGCTCCCCATCGATCGTCGGAATCATCATGGCTGTCGGAAATGTCGGCCAATCTCTCCTCCCATACAACAGAATGCGACACCTTCCTCTCCCGAGATGGCGGTTTCACATCGCACGAAGTCCACAAAGATGCGCATCTCTGGGAGTTTGGCGATTCCGGCGGGATACTCATCGTGGTTAACGATGAAGAACCTAAGGATTTCGTCGCGTATTCCATCGATCAGGGAATGAGTTGGAAGGAATACAAATTTGTAGGTGAGGGGGAGAGGAAGGTCCGGGTGAGGTATCTCGTTACGGTGCCTGCGGATAATAGTAGGAAGTTTATCTTGTTTGGAGAGCGTGCTGGTGGGGAGGGATCTGTAGCGATTCCGATTGATTTCTCGTCATTGATGAGTAGATAGTGTGAGTTTTCCCCCGGAAGAATTTGACAACAGCTGATCTTTGTTGCGGCTTTCAGGTGTCTTGGACCCAGACGATCTCAATCACGATCCCTTTGAACTGTGGAGTCCTAGTGAAGGGAGGAATGAAAGATGTGTCTTTGGGCGATAGGTGAGCGTTCTTGTTGCATTCTTTTCGTTTGCTACGGTGGAGTATTGACATTTCCATATAGAAGCTCTACCATCACCGTCTGCCAGATGCAATGTGCTACGTCGGTGATGGACTGGAGAATGAAGAAAGAGTCAAGATTGTCGATAACTGCCCTTGCGTTGAGAGCGACTTTGAATGGTCCGGTTCTCACAGGTTTTCACGTCGGCGAGATGCGTTAGAGTCCTGTCGCTAAGAACTCGTATCATTTCTCCCGGTCATTTTACAATGGGTACAAGAAAATAGCTAGCTCAAGGTTCGCTTTTCGTCATACATCCCTATATTCTTCAATGAACCCTTTCATTTCGTTCACAACCTGATCGATAGACATAGCCGGAAGGTCGTATCGTTCTCGATGTCGCAAACCGCCTTCGAAGTCGTTAATGGATATCAAAACAGCAAAAAAAAAGCGAACGGACTCACAATCGCAAGGTACTGTCGACACTTGATATCCGGCGATCTTGAGCTTAGAATGCAGTATCGATTCTGGACGCTAGTTAGCAGAAAGCATGGACATGGGATCGAGAGCCAACCCGTTCGATGGTACCAACGGAGCTTCGTCTTGTAAACCTCTACCAGCTCACTTTCATCCAAATGGCAGTTTTGTCGATGCTCCGCAAGTCTTCGCTCCGGATTGTTTGTCCTGCCTAACTTCACGAATTCCTCTTTGCCTACAAGAAGATAAACCCATCCCTCCCCATCACTGTCCGAAATTCTTCGACGAATCTTCGCCTCGAACGCTGTTTGCAGCTTGGTGTCCATGAATGACGATACGAGAATGCTTGGTCTGGGTAGAATACGGTAGGTTGAACAACGCCAATCGTCCATTTTGGGACGGTAGAGTAAACTTCCACATACGCCTACAAATATCCGTGCTCGACAATTCCAAAGACGGTTTCCAGTCCTGTATTTAATTCTCCTGCTCTTTCGCATAGTCGTACATCGCATTCGCACTCCCGTATACCCACCCCGACGTACATCGATAGATGAAAGTGATCCGATTGTTTATTCGCAGGAGAACGACTACAGACTACCTACTCCATACTGTATCTAATAAAACAGACCTCCTGTGGTACCAATGAAGATTTCCGAGATGTAGTACGCCTACTGTACCAAAAAAAGCTATAAAAAAAATCTCAGACCCAGTGGGTCGGGCGTTTCAAAAAGCCGTTTTGCCGCGCCGAAACCGTTTTGTATTCGGTTTCTCGGCAAAACGGATTGCCGAACTATTTCGGCATCTCGGTTCGTGTTTCGGTTTCAAACCGGTTTCGAACCGAACTGATGGGAACACTACCCTACACTACCAAAACTGGCCCATGTCGTACAGATATGTGCTACTTTATATATATCCCATAAACTCAATATATCGTGAACATATATTGACCATGCCGTAACCATGCCGTAACACAATCCAGCAAAGGGAATTCTGGCATCCCTTGTTCCTCCCGCGATGGAAATGGGTCCAAATGAGATATTTTACCTACCAAAGGTCAATGTATGCAAAAGTAGGGCAGGAGGACCACTAGAAACATTTGTGCTAAGTAATTAGGGCATTGTCATGTGACTCTACATATCGTGAACATATCTGGAGACAGATGGTGATTATATAAAGTAGCACATATGTCGGCTATCTATTCAGCTATTGGCGGTGTAGATGGATAGCTGCAACCACCCTTACCAAATTGCGCTTACGCACCAGCTATCCAGACTAGGACGACCCAGTCAATGTACATAGCATACCATGCACGGAGTCACCACAGTTCGAGACGATCAACATTGTAACGAAGAGTTACTATCGCCTCTAGAATGAAGTACTGGTACTATACTGTGATCTAGACAGGCGTCATTCAGAAACAGCCCGAATTACTGCAACACCTTTCTCATAATGACCTTTCAAAGTAGCAAAGGATCGTCGTAGAGAACCAAACCCGGTCAGGGCTCTTTCTACCTGATTCACTTTCCCCTTTGCCTCCCCTTCCCTTGTGACTAGTTGAGCAAATGTCGGTTATGTTGGGAGACCTTCTTGATCAAGGGCCATGAAGATGAAGAGGGATACTGTGTTGGAGATGAGGCCTTGAGGTCTGGTGGAGATACTCACTTGCAACGAGTTGTGCAGGCGAGCGGCCAGCTAAAGTGCTGTGAGAGTCGGGATCAGTATGACGGGTCGTAGGTTCTTGAGCGCCATCATCACGATCTCTGCGAGATTTAGCGAACTGAATGTCGCGGAAGCCAAAGCCCGAGCCACCACGGTCATCAAACACATCCTTTCCGCCCCGACCATCAGCACTGCTACCACCGTTATCACCCCGATCATCGTCAGCACCGCTACCACCGCCAGGATCGCTGCCATTGTTCGGGTCTCGGCGAGGACTGCGAGGACTTCCACCCCACCTTCCACCATTCTGGGCAAGATGTCGCTCGGACGATTGGAATTGCTGGGTAGAAGTAGTTGAACAAGTCCACCAATAATCCGATTTCCTCCTCGCCAACTCCTGAGGACCGCACGCCGTCCTCCAGCGTAACTGGGGGGCATGAGTCGATCGTGTCGATCTCTGAGGTTGAGACCGGAACTGTAGGTGTAAGATACCCTTCCTGCCGCCACTTAGAGTAACGAGAGCGTTCAAAGCCGCTCTGCGAAAGGAGATATGTGAGAGCTGACCCGCAGCTTGGCAACTCACAAGGAGATGTGTAGTTGAGGGTGCTGCACGACTATGAACTCGCAGGAAGTCCCCGCTTCCTACAGCCAAATGGTTCAATATCGTTGCTTCAGCACATGCGAAGGAACACACAAACTCATCTCTTACAACTGTAGTCTCAGAACTTCGGGCCCACTGTGGAAATGTTGCAGAAGATGAGATTGTATCTGACGAAAGTGGCGAAGGTTTTTCAGAATTGATTTCTATTACGAGCTGGCCGAGTTGAAGACAATACTGGATTTCGACAGAGTGAAGGTTGGATACCATAAAGAGTTACTTATCGTGGACTTTCGCTGTCGGACGTCCCTACAGACTCCACACCCGACGTTTCTCCTCCACAGGCTAAGCTGACCTCTTCAATCATCACAAAGATGGCTCGATGAAACTCTTTCTGTATGGATCGGGATAGTCGATGTAGGGGATATGGAATTATGTTTCAGCCCAAGTAAATAATTCCGAAACAAAACTACAGTTTTGGACTCATTTCCAAGCTGCCACCTTATGCCAGATCAATTCGGAGTCAGGAATAACCTCTTTGTTAAAGCAATTGAGATAATGTACAAAATACAGTTAACGAATAAAAAATTGTATAAACAACGACCACAAAACTTCAACGTCATGCCTCCACCTCAGACCAATCACTTCCAAACTCCTCCTGTACCTCCACTTGTGTCTTGTTCTTCTTATCATCAGTCGGAGAGGCTCCAGAAAGTAAAAACCCTTCAGTGTCGGATTCGTCGTCCCTTCCCCGCTGTTCCCTCTCCACGTCCTCCTCTTCGGATGAAGTCGAAGTAGTCTCTTTGTCGAGATCACAAGGTCGGATGGTTGCAACAGAGGCTGCCACGGATACTGGCGTCGAAGCTACCCCTGAAGTTGGTGGGTAAAAAAGGATATAATCATTTGAAGGAGGATAAGATGATAATGATGGAACTTGAGTGTCGGATGCAGTCGACGAATAGACGTCCGATGTGCTTTCGAATCCGTTATCGTGATCAGACGAGGCTACCACACTGTGTGATATAATATCCTCCGATTCCCCGTTTACTGGCCCCGCTACTCCCTCAGGTTCAACAGAAGAAACCTCCGGTGAGTCCTTGAGCTCATCCGACTTCTCCACATGACGACCACCGTGGACCGCATCGTTTCCCTTCGACGGGACCTCGACTTCTTTCTGGCCTACATCCACAACAGCCCGCTCACTTTGAGAACCAGCCTTCTCCTCAGTTGACAGAGTCGAGGGCGTTTGTGATTCATCAGCGGCATTATGAATAGGGGAGGCCGTAGACCCTGCTTCAGTGGTCGTGGACTGTTCAAGACCCTCCCCGGGTGCAGCAGTAACGTCCTCCAAGGCTGGTTTATCCCTCTCCTGCCTCGCAACACGAGCCTTCCACCTTCCCTCGACCTCCCTCTCCAGCTCATCTAAAGCTCCCTCAACCCTGGTAACAACTTCTTTCCTCATAGTCCTAATTTCAACATTCCCGAAACTTTCCACTCCGTCCAACTGCGCCAACAGCCCAGACAAGCTCTGTTCATAGTAGCGGACGGGATGATTTCTCGAAGTGTATGCCAGTTTGAGGATGCTTGGGGTCGAGGTTTCCGTATCAGACGACACGGGGGATGGAGCAGCTGACGAAGTAGGGGTAAAATCAAGTTGGGCCGGAAAGACGAAGTCTTGTTGGAGAGCGGCAAACGCAGCTTGAATCGTGTGAACGGTTTCCATGGACTTGACAACGTCGTTTGAAGTGGGTTCTGAAGATGAAGTGGGTGAGGTCTCCACCTTTCCTTTGCCTTTGCTGTCACTTTCGGCAGGGGAATCGGTAGATGAAGCGAGAGTGGAGGAAATAGGGTTTGGCTTTGAGTTGCCAGAAACAGGCTCGGCTTTATAGGTGGCGGCGTCGGCTAGAGAAGCTAAGATAGCTTGAATGGTATCTCTGATCTCAGTACCCTCGTCGTTGTTGAGCCTCGCTTCAAGCTGGTCCCTCAGGTTGGATGGAGAGGCTGGGTGATTGGGGATCGTAGTGTTTGTAGGCTGAAGTGATGCTAAGTACTAGGATCAAAGCAGAAGAAAGTTGTGACTTACTTGTTGAGTCGAGGATTTCGTACTGTTTAATGATTCACCTGTGACGGATCTCTCAGGAGCAGATGCATTGAAGAGCATGTTAAAGAAATCCTGTGGAGTTGCGACGTGCTTTCCATCTTGAGAGGACGTGTGAGCCCCTTTCTGTTCGAGTAAAACTTTCCGGAACTCCTCAGCAGGTGTCAAGTTCGAGGATGCGGATGCAGTCGCCTTGGATGTGTTTTCTGAAGACGAGGTAGGCTTGACGGATTCCTTTGATTGATTGAGCATGAAACTCCACCACAATAGATCGCAGTTTTCGCACGTACCTGTTGTTTCACCACTTTCAGTACACCCGAACCCGTGCCAGTGGAGGGAGTGACCGATTTCCGCTCTTGTTGCATGCTCCTTCCAAACAAAAGGTTGAAAAACTCTTCGGGCGTGGTCATTGGGGCTTCTTTGCACCTCTTCTCTTCTGCAGCTTTTCTTTGGCTACCACACAAAAGATGCAAAACTTGCTGAGCGTCCTTCAAGTCGTTTCTGCTGTTGGCGGAACCACAGCTGGCACGTTTAGGCGGTTGACAGTGCTGCAACTCCTACACTGGTTAGTTAATGAACGAATAAAGTACGGCGATAATATCACATACCTTTGGGGCAGAATCGACTACATATCGAACAGTCGGACGTCTTGCAGTCTCGGTATCGGAGCGGTTATGTTCCGCTACCAGTCGTTGAGCGAGACGAAGCTCGAGTAGCTTCTGCTCTTCCTGTTCTCGCTGCTGTCGGAGCAGCTCAAGGCGATTCTCCTCTGCCTTTCTCAACAGTGTCAGCCTCTCCGCCTCTCGAAGTTCCTTGTTTCTCAACGCCTCGCTCTCCCGAGCCTGTTTCCTCTCCCTAGCAATCCTTAGCTCCTCTTTCTGTAGTTCGAGACGGAGGGCAGCAAGACGATCA
Source organism: Marasmius oreades (assembly GCF_018924745.1). NCBI lineage: Eukaryota > Fungi > Basidiomycota > Agaricomycetes > Agaricales > Marasmiaceae > Marasmius > Marasmius oreades. Next base: position 1,539,717 of record NC_057328.1, read on the forward strand.
TGAGGGGAAGTACCGTAGTCGAAGTCCTCAAGATGAGGGTAGCGACGGTGGAGGGGAGAATGATTTTCAAAGGAGCTTCGTGGGACACAGTCGGTATAACTGAAACGTCTCTCGGACTGAATCTCATTTAAACGACGACGAAGGAGGAGTTCCTCCTCGTCGCGCTGAAACCTTTCAGCTTCGGAGGCAGTAAACTCGGCTTCAGCTTCTGCCAGGGATGCGAGAAGCCTGTCTCTTGGAGTAAGAGGACTCGAAAGTCCACGCGGGCCGTGAAGATTAGAAGTAGGTTGGTAGGGGTAGTAGTGTTGGTTACGAAGGCCTGAGAGCATGATAAGAGACGAGTTGATGATTCGAAAGCAAAGTAGTGATAGTGAAAAAAATCGGTAGATACATCCTAGTTTTTATAGGGGATCGAGTACAAGGCTGAGTCAGAGAACGAATTGTACGCGCGTACGCTGACTGGGACGCGCGTCGTCGAAGTTGGGAGCAAGTTCCAGTAGATTCCACCTCTTAATTAGCAATTTGGCAGCTTTGACTCATCTTACATAAGTAATACGACACTGTCTTGACAAATCCTGCCACTTGTAGGTGCTTGGCGGTGCAGAACTTTCTGGAACCTTCCTAAGCACGGAAATACTCAGGTTCAGGAAAGGCTTCACTTCCTGAGCCTCTTTACCATACAAAAATAAATGACACGATAAAGACATTCTCTGGGTATACTATCCATTATATATAACATTCAATCAACCCGCTGCCCCACCAGTCCTTATCCAAACATTCGTCGGCCAGCCACTCGGAACCAGATCTCTCGACAGAGGGGTTCCATGTACGAATTCCACTTCCCACTTACTCCGATTATATCCTGGATAATCCTCCGAGTCTAAGCAAGAGCGTAATAACTCATAAGACTCGTCAGATCGAACACGGTATTCATGTTCTGTCTCCGAGTCGTCGTCTGTGGGTGGAGGTGCCGGTGGTGGTGGATGTGTATATATCTGTAGGTGATTCGATGTCGTGGGAGGATTGGTATGTGGAAGTGGTGGTGGTGAGAGGGAAGAACCATCCGAATCGACACTCGATCTTCTTCCCCCAGGCCCACGAGGATCAAGAACCAACACTTTCAGTTTCTCAAGACATGAACCGGCTCTCCTTCGAGCCCGAACAAGCTTGGCGATGAATATAGAAGCTAGATCGGCATCGTGCTCGATAGTCAGATATCTCAGTTTGGGACAAATAGGAGTAATGGGAGCGGAGGACGAGGAAGATTTCATGGACGGCGACTTCGTGGTTGGAGTCGAACCACGTATATGATTACTGGGAGGCACTAAATGGTTCTGACATTGGTCCTGGCTCTGGCTCTGGTCTTGGTTCTCATCTCCATCCCCAACCCCACTGCCTTCTGTGCCTTTCGGCATCAATGCTCCAAGGACACCTCTCGTCGTTCCCACTGACTGGAACGCCAAGATTCTCAACTCTTCCAACTTATCCATCTTGTCTAAAATCTCTTTCCATGCGCTTGTCGAGAACCGATTTGTCTGTAAGGAGCTATCCCTTACTACGAACGTCTTGACGTCTTGTAACGGGAATCTCGGAAGGGTCTCGAGGAGTCGCGAGGGTTGAAATGGACCATAAGTATGTAGCGCCGGTCCGGATTCACTTCCGCCACCAACGACTGCGAGAAAAGGTGTGTAAAGAAGTTCACCCACTTGAGAGGCGAAAAAGTGCGTTAAAAACCACCTCTTAATGTTTTGGAAATTTCCAAGGTCGGACGTGTCTATAGGTATCACGGAGGAGAGATCTGCAAAGGGATCTGAGAGAACAGACCCCCAGATGTACAAATCCGTGGTCGAGGGTATGATAAGAGTCGAAAGGAATCTACCGAGAGGTGAAGGGGTCGGCCATTCACCCAGGTTCATTTCTCGCAACTTGGGTAAATGAACCTTTGCTCGATTCGGACTGGGAGGAACGTCGTCCGAATCGTCCAATGTGGGACCTGCTCGTACTAGAGCAAGTTCTTCCAGGGTTTGTGACGAGGCTTCAAGGAAATCGAGAAAAGTAGAGGTAGTTGGACGTGTTGATTCGTCTTGGTATGAGAGACAAATGTGGGTGAGATTGTGAAAATGATTGCTGGGCCACGAGGTGAAATATTCGAGATCGAGTTGCGTCAACCGAGGCGTCTGACTGTGGAACAACTGTGGTAGGACACCACCGGCCACAGCTGGATCTTTACCATATGTACCGATGGACAGACTTTGCAATGAGGGCGCGGGTGACGTGAGAAGAGGACACGAGTAGAGTGTAGAACCTGCTGTGGTAGTGGTTGCATCCACTCCAAAACCATCGGCTGCCATATGGAATTCACGGATGCGGGGAAGATGGGGGTGTAAAAGGTCGAGAACGTTGTTTTGGAAATCTGGTTTTTTGATGCCCAGGTAGACCGTGAGAGGTGTAGACTGCGATCTCCGAAGATACACGTCACTGACATTGGTGTTATCCACTACCCTCCACATACCGGGGCACCGAGCTATAATTCCTCTCCAATGTCGACAGACATGTAACAGACATTGCCAATCTCGTCCATGGTCCGAATAATCCGTGTCGTCTGGGAGAAAGCTGGTCAAGTTGAGCTGAACGTTGTGGAAGATCATCGAGAGTATTTCTGTGGGCAATTGATTGACAGCTTGCAGAGAATTCCTTCGACCCCGAATTGCTGAGGCTACTATTTGAAGTTTCCGTTCAAGCGAGTCTAGCTACCTTTGGTGTGAATAAGCTGAGTCTCTAAGAAAATAAAACGGTAGATGACATTACCTCAGATTCGGAGAACTTCAGCAATCTAACCGAGAAAAAACTTGACTATGAAAAAAACAAGCATACCCTGACAGAACTTTACTTACGTGTCTTTATATCGCTTGGTTTTATAGGTCAAAGCATCTACCAACTGCTTGAGGCTCAAGTCGACACCAGGAGGCGACATTGTGAACGTTGGGGAGAAAACGGGAACTCAAAACTCCCGACAGCTGAGCGCTGAGCTTTGCGTCATGGCACCATCAATCAATTTATTGTTTTTCAGCAAACAAGTAGGAATAGCTATGTCCTCAAATTGAAACTGATGATCAAGTAAACCCGAAACGGTACGAAGATCCATCCACCCAAGCCTTCAATCAAGAGCGTTCAATTCGATAATGCAAACCACATAAACCACACGAGCATGAAATCCTTGCAAATTGATATTTTAGCAAGCCTGACGATTTCAGTGAAAGCCGGGTTTGAATGGCTGATAATGTACGAAAATGGCAGGGTGATGGCAGAAGTGGAAGGAGAGTTTGAAGTGATTACGATACGATGCGGAACCAAAGATCCTAAATCACGTCAATGAAAAAACAGACAGCAAGCTCTGCAAGATTCAGGATCTAGCAAACTGTCTAGCAAGACCCAGAATAAAGACCGCGTTTCTGTGGGGGTAAATCTAGCAAGGTTCCTAACCCGGCCAGGCGTTACGAAGCTTTTGAAACGCGACGTTATCGAGGCACCGTATCCTCCATCCTTCAATCACGCTCCAGAGTATCCCAGGTTCCTAAACCACCTGTCGGATGCGAGTGCCTGTATTTTCAAACTCGAGATTCAAATTTCGAGGGATGCGCCCGGTGTATCGGTTTCAAACACCCCAGTCGCCCAAGTATATTAGTCCGCTGAAGATGAAGTTATGTTCCAGATAGTAAATGTAAATCATCTAAACGGTTCCCGAAGACGTGATGGAAACCTTGGTTTTGGGTTGTCCACCGGCAGATCCTTGTTCTTCAATTGTTTTGAGAACATCCATGCCCTCTATGACTTCGCCGAAAACGACATGCTTGCCATCAAGCTGCAAAACGAACGTCAAGATTGGTATTGGCGCACGACAGCTATAAGAAAAGCTCACCCATGGGGTAACGTCGGTGGTAATGAAAAACTACGCAGAGAAATGAATTAACGTTCCGCTTCTTTGTCAAGAATATGAAAAACGTCACCTGAGAACCATTGGTATTGGGGCCAGCGTTCGCCATAGACAAAAGGCCCGGTCGGGAGTGTTTAGTGGTAAAGTTTTCATCTATAGGACGTTACGCTAGTCAGAAATTGTGAGGATCAAGTCGTAAATTTCGACATGCCGGGGAACTTGGGTCCGTAGATTGACCTTCCACCCGTGCCATTATTATTTGTGAAGTCTCCACCCTGAACCATGAACTAGAAAGAAAAAAAAAGCAAGCAATACACGTGTCAGCGTCGCGGATGAGAGCGAGAATTGTGAGACGCACGCCAGGGATTATGCGGTGGAAAATACTTTTAGCGTAACCAAAGCCGTGTTGACCTGTTGCAAGCTCTCGGAAGTTCCTCGATGTCTTTGGTACGGCGTTATCGTAAAGCTTGAACACAATACGTCCAGCTGGGTTTGAGTTGATCGCCACGTCGAACTGTTCAAGTCAATAAGTTGCTTTCTTTTGGATACAACGAAGACTTACAAAAACATTGGCTCTGGACGTCGGGGTTGCATTATTCAGTAAAATGGGAACAAGTATACAGCTCGTATACAGACTTTGTAGAGGCCGTGCTTGCAGTAGCCATGAATCGTTTTAAGAAGGACATTTTGTTGATTTTGTAGAACTAGACTTGCGGACAGGATAGGAAGAACGAAAAATTTATCACGTGGCCACGACTTCTCAGGCGCTTCTTATCTCGACATTGGCGCCAACCCCAGAGATATACATGTGTATTTCAGAAATGTTATTATTTTCTTGCGACCAAAGATCCCCAAAAATACAGCAGAGGCACTACGTCTGTTCTCTCAAACTCGGGTGTACAATTCCCTCATGTAAAGCTTTACCTGCTGGTACCTACAAATTTGTATTAATCATAAGTTAAAGATTCCGTTCAAAGTAGAGGAGTCAATACTTGCCATAGGGAAAACGTGTTCGGCCTTTTCGACCAAGCACTCCATCAACACAGGTTTTGAATCGTCCCATTCCAAGAACTCCTTCATCTTTGCGGGGAGTTCTTCCGAGTTATTACAGCGTAGTGCGTGAATACCCATAGCTTCAGCAAGCTTTATGAAATCAGGGTTCACCATAGCAGTGTGGGAGTACCGGTGGGAGTAGAAAAGATCTATAGAGGGCAAATGAATCATCCAATGACAGTGGGGAAAAGACGAGTAATTACCCTGCCACTGCAACACCATCCCTTGGAAATCGTTGTTCAAGATGAGGATTTTGACTCCGATTCCGAACTGTGACGCTGTCTGCATCTCCATTGCGGTCATACTGAGACTCGCATCCCCGTCGATATCAATCACCGTTTTGTGAGGGAGAGCTACTTTAGCACCGATAGCGGCAGGAAGACCGAATCCCATAGTCTGAACAAAAGATGATTCGATACCAGAAAGAGGCTAGTTTATAATCGCAATCGACTTACCCCTAGTCCACCACTGGTGACCATGTGTCTGGGTTCCGTCCACCTATAGAACTGTGCAGCCCACATTTGATGTTGGCCAACACCGGTAGTGACAACGATATCACTCTTCCTGTGTTTCACTTGAGCGTCCAGCTCTTCAATGACCTCCTGTGGCTTCATTCTCTCTCCCTTGGAGGCATCCCCTTTGGTGTATGTAAAAGGGTACTTGGTTTTCCATTCCCGTATTTTATCAAACCAAGGGCCTCGCGGTGCGGACGAGATGTGGGGAAGGAGATGTGCAAGGTTGGTGGTGACGTCTCCCAAGACAGGAATGGACGCTTCAACAACCTTGTTCACGTTCTTCGGCATAATCTCAAAATGAATTATACCTCCTCTGCCTTCCTTTGCAGCCTGTCTTGCAGCAGGCGCAAAAGTTTCGACTTTCCCCGTCACACGATCGTCGAATCTAGCTCCCAGCGCAATGATGACATCTGCTTGTTGCATGGCAAAATTGGCATACGCTGAGCCGTGCATTCCGAGCATGTGCAAAGAGCGATCCTTCCTTTCGTCAAAGGCACCAAGGCCTTGCAACGTTGTCGTTACGGGGATGTTACCCTTTTCCGAAAGTTCAGCTAGAAGGCGTGGGCCGTTGGGAGACTGCAATATGCCGTTACCCGCGTAGATGATAGGTGAATGGGCCCGATTTATGAGTTCGGCGGCCTGGCGGATCGAGGCGAGATCGGAAGGGGGTTCAAGAGATTGCAGAGGGTTCATGGGTAACCCAAGGTTGATTCCGGGAGTGGTAGCTTTGTAAGGGAGAGGGGTGCGAAGGACCCCAGCTGTGACATCCTTGGGCAAGTCTACGAGAACAGGACCAGGACGCCCTGAGGTGGCGATTTTGAATGCTTCGTTTATACGACGAGGGAGCTCCGAAATATCCTTGACCATGACATTCCACTTTGTGCAGCTTCGAGAGATACCGATCACGTCTGCTTCCTGGAATGCATCTGACCCAATGGCTGATGTGGCTACCTGGCCGGAGAAGACGACAAGAGGAATACCATCACTCAATGCATCCTGCATTGGAGTGATGACATTGGTTGCGCCTGGGCCGGAGGTAACCAATACCACACCTGGTTTGCCAGATACGCGAGCATAACCTTCTGCCATATGACCTGCACCCTGTTCGTGTCTAGGTAGAATGAAATCGAAGTGGGGAGACTTGTAGATGGCATCGAAGACAGGAAGAATGGCGCCTCCGGGATAACCAAAGATGTGTTTGACGTTGTGTCGAAGCATCATTTCATGAAAAATTTCACCTCCAGAAAGACCAACGAAGGAATGATCGAGGGGAGCGTTGGGCGCTAGACCTGGGCCATTCAAGGGAATATCCACGCCAGGACCTGGATATGTGGCGTTGGGATTGTTGTTTTTGGTTGGGAGTTGTTGGAATCCTGGGGCTGGAGTAGGACGGCTGTGGCTCGATCAGTATGGCTTGCAATGAAAGCAAAATAAAGTGAACTGACGAAGTTGGTAGTGGTTGAGCACCTTTTGTAGACGTACGACTGATATTTCTAGCATGTTCCCGCACTCTGGACCTTGCCTCGAGAAACGAGGGCCCAGCAGCGACTGTTGAGTGACATCGAGTGAACTGCTGGGGAGCTATACGAATTTTTGAAGCCATCGCAGGGTGGCGTTGGTAGCAGAGTACTGGGAAGTACTAGACGAAGGGCTGAAAATCGAATGAGTCAATGCACGGAGTCAATTTTCAATTTGGTGGACATTTGGTGGACATTCGAACTCCGAAACTTTACCGGGTTCAGACCGATTTCGGATTTAGTCGGCACGTTTAATCCAGCTGCCAGTTGCTTCGACGTTGTTGCTGCAAGTTGAGCGATTTCATTTCACCGCCTTGCCACTGCAGCCAGCGTCGATCCAAGTTGCATTTTCCGGGACGCTGCTGCACGGTGTTCCCACGTGTTCTTTATTTGTTTTCTGATTTCCGCGTTCGGTGTGAAAGCCGATGGCCACTGACAAAAAAGGTACATATCCTTCTCTCTTATTACCAGTCCACACCCTTCTTTTCAGCACCCGTTTGTCGTTCGCCAAGGTCCCCTTGGCCAATCATTCATTCTCGTGTTGCGGCAACGGGGAGTCCCTTTCGCGACGTCGCACCGCCAACCAACTTCCCCCTTAAAAAGCCATCGACCACGACCACGACCTCCACACGACAAACCCACCATGTTCATTCTTCATTCACTCTCTCTATGCCTCCTCCTTCTCCTCGATACTGCTTTGTACGTGTCTGCTACCGGTTATTCTATCGCCAACGACATAGGAGACCGCAATTTCTTTTCACGAGCAGTCCATAGTGCGCACACAGTCGCTGCGCGGCATTCCAAGGGCCTCGCCGATGATTTACGAGTGGCGTTGAGTGCAGTGTTGGTTCCACCACAGAAGAGACCCATTGCTTCGGTGCTATCGAGGCGAGATCAGGCGCTCCTGGGAAAGAATGTCGTCTATTGTAAATCGGGTGGGAGCAGTAGCGAGGCCGGAAGTGGTCAACAAGATGGTCATGGACACGGAACGAGTACAGGTACTGGTTCCGGTCGAAATGGAGGACACGTTACCGATTCTACGACGCGCAGTACCCGAACTGGTGGTGGTGGTGGTGGTGGTGGTGCCGGTGGACGTCCGACAACCACCAGTACTAGTACGACTGCTGCTGATCCTACACGGACCCCAGTCTCGTCCCCCTTTCGATTACTTTTGTCTTCTGTGCGTCGAAGAAAAAAAAACTTGAATTTCACAATCTCATTTTACTTTTCATCTAGGCTGGAAACGACTTCTTCAATGGTTGGAATTTCTTTACAGGAGGCGATCCTACCTCAGGCATCGTGGACTACGTTGACGAAGGAACTGGAGTGAGTCGCAAATGTCTCCTCAATCTAGTCCTGCCCCCCGTTTCTAACTTCCTTTTTCTCCCCAGCGCTCCAACGGACTAATTGAAGTCAACTCGGCAGGAAATGCAGTCATGCGTGTAGAAACCACCCCAGAAGTGTCTGGCAATAGAAAGAGCATTCGAATCACTACTCAGTTAGGGCTTGACAAGGGCCTTTGGATATTGGATGCCGTTCATATGCCGTCTGGATGCGGGACTTGGCCGTGCGTTGCTCCTACCACATCGAATACAGTCCCCAACTGACTTCTTGACTTATTCGCAGTGCCTTCTGGACAAACGGTCCAAGCTGGCCTTTTGATGGCGAATTTGACATTCTAGAAGGCGTACACGACTACACCAATAACCAAGCCACCCTCCACACAGGCCCTGGTTGCACTTTATCGCCCACTACCGGTTTCGACGGAACAATCGTCACCACGACCAATTGTGAAGTGAACGGTCCCTCCAACCAAGGTTGTGGTATACGCCAGTGTTGAGCAAGTCACTGGCGGACAGTAGCCGGCGTCATGTGTAGCCGCCAAGCTACTGGCGGACACATTGTGTAGCTGCTGTCACTCGGCTATCAGGCCTGCTTATCTGAGCTTGCCTCTCGTATTGACCTGCATATATGTAATTACAGTCTATTGGAATAGAATACGCTTTCGTGTCCTGCTCCCAACAGTATTTACAGAACCGTCTCGGTTTGTAGCTTGCAATATGCTCAGTATAATTGCTCCGTTTGTGACTGGCTCCGTTGTCGAGAATTCGAGTCCTGCCGCTGTTATGATCTGGATAGTTGAGGAAATACTGTTGAATCCAGTCATTCCGGTCTGAGGTCATAGTATACCATATATGTATATGTAGGAGTTGAGAGGATACAATATTGTACATAGAAGGGCTCGGGGAACGACTCGGACTAGCGGTGCGACGACAATGGGGGCATGACTGGTACGAACTAATTGGGCAGGCGGGGCAGGCGGACCGCGACCGGACCACTGCCTTTCCTGTGTCCGCTACAGCGGTCACAAGGGTGTCCGCTACTGATGCGTCGGCTAGGCTACTGGCTGGACACAAAAATGTAGCTGGGACAATGTGTCCGAGCAACACTGGTATACGCTCGTCTTCTAGTACCTCTTACGGTGCTGGTTTCAATAGCGTTGGTGGTGGGGTGTATGCAGGTCTGATCGATAGTGACGGTGCAACTGTATGGTTCTGGCCGCGAGACTCGATACCAGGAGATATTTCGGCTGGAACCCCGTTGCCTTCCTCTTGGGGAACTCCAATGGCCAGGTGGAGCTCGAGCACTTGTAATCCCGATCAGATCTTCAGAAATCAAGCTGCTATCTTTACTAACACTTTATGGTACGTTTAAACCCCCCTCCCCCCCTCCCCACTTCTTGGTTCGTAACTCACTCATATACCAGTGGTCAATGGGCGGGAGGTGTATGGAATACCGCCGGCATTCCCGGTCAAGACCAGAGCTGTGCTCAGAGAACCGGCTTCTCGACTTGCGAAGAGTTTGTGAGGAAGAACGGAGCCTCGTTCACTCAAGCGTGTGAGTAGTGTGTACCTTTGTCATCCCAACAAAAACGCTGATTGAACACATCTCAGACTGGGAAATTAAGAGCGTCAAGATTTATGAACGGAAGTGAATGTGATCTATTTAGACGGTTATTATTGGCACCGATTTGTATTTTTTTTGATCGAGCCTCACACGTAGAGCAGATTGTATTTTTGGTTTATGCAGTAAGATAGACGTGCTCACACGAATGAACTCTCAGATGGCTATTTAATATTTAATCATTGAAAGGGTCCGGGACAGCTGCGTTTCACAAATGCTAGTGATCCACGGACATCATGAAAAGCTTATTCATGTTGTTCAGAACGATATTCAAAAAAACTCGATGTTCCGGAAAGAGAGATGTATACAACGATTAAACTTGGATAGACGGCAGGTGACATCGAAAAAGCTGGTGAGTTTCCACAGACCCCAAAAAAAAAAAGACTCCAGGTGATCGGTAACCAGACGTCGACGTTAATAAGTATGTAAGAAGAGGCAAACGAAGAAAAAGCAAATAATTACGGGGAAAGGAAGTGTAGTAAGAAAGTTAAAGTTTCGAAAGGAGCGTTCACGTCCGTCAAAAGAATGAACAGGAAAAGACAAGGAGAGAGCGGGGGGGGATGGCAAAATACACAGACACAAGCACCGGGCCAAGTGACTCAGCGATGGGATCCTGGTGCAAACGCCTCCCTTACACTCCTCCTCAGCTCCTCATGTTCTCTAGCATCTCTCGAACTCGATATCGACGAACCAGGCTGTATATGCGATGGCGTCACGCTCGAGGGAACCATTCCATCCCCATCTCCATCAACAAACTCCAAAATCCTCCGCGCTAACAGCTGGATCTCTCCTTGGCCGTCATTTGTCTCGGTATCGTCGTACGACTGCGAGCGTGAACCGACAGAAGATGACGGCGAAGAAGCTTGAGAACTGGCAAGGTTTCTGATATTGGGAACCAAGAGTGAGGAGCTCCGAATGTTACTTATCAGCTGAGGATCTAAAAAAATAGAAACCGATGAGAAATCCCCCCATCCCTCCGAACAGTAGACAAAAGGGTGCTCTTACCTCCAGATTCAAGTAGTTGAACAATTGTCCATACGGCTATGTGTTGGAAAGTAGCATCTGGACTACTTAAGAACCGGTAGAGATATCTATGCATCCCTCCATCAGGTTTCTCCCAAACATCGTTAAAGGCTGAATAATCATCGGTAGCAGAGCGGCCGTCTATGACAGATATAAGGAAACACAACGAGGAACCACTAAATAAGCACACCTTTCGAAGACAGGTTTCCAAGAGCGGCGGCACTATTGCCTTGCACTTCCGAGCTAGGAGAGTTCGTTAGAGGAATTAAAACCTCGCAAATACCCATCTCTAATAACTGTCCCTTCAAGTCATCTAGAAAAGATCATTAGCTTCTGTGACATGAACTCATATTGAGCGAACTACACACCACTAAGCGCTAGGACAGCGACACACGCCGTCATCTCGCTCTGAACATTCATTGGTACCTCGAGTACCAAATCCTTGATCGACTCAACTGCACCGGCTTTCACTATCGCAGTCTTATTCTTCTCGGAACTTGCGGCTAGATTCCGCAGCGTAGAAATGGCATGACATTGAACTTCCTCGTTGTCTTTGAATGAAAGTAGATTGATGAGAGGTTGAAGGAAACCAGATTCAATGATGGGTGATTCATTCTGCGGATGTATTGACACGTTCCGGACACATGCCGCCGAAGACAGGATGAGGGGAAGGTAGGCGGATTGGAGTAATCGAAGGAGAGATGATAGGCCGTCAGCTCGAACGATTTCAAGCTGGTATTTCTCTTTTCACAAACCGTGTCAGTAAAAGTGTGATTGCTTCCAACTCGGTAGGACACACCGTCGCTCGCAAGATTCCGAAGCGCTAGTGCGGCTTGGCATTGCACTTTTAAACTTGTACTCTCCATCAGCGCGACTAGGCTGGTCACCAACTTGGGCTCGCTCTGGGCAAGTTTCTTACGATTGGCACCGTCAACTGCAATGTTGCTAAGTGCGGTCGTGCAGTAGTACTGCACATCGGTGTCAGGAGAATTGAGGAGGCTGACGAGAACAGGTATTGCTCCTGCATTGACCAACTGTTGTCTGTTTTCGTCTGAATTCACGGGATTGTCGTTATTATTGTTATACCACTCGTAAGGGCAAAGAGCGTACCAGAATGGGTCATATTCAACAGTGCTCCTGTGGCGTTCCTCTGTACGCGCATATCCTTCGAGCGGGCGAGTCTGGTGAGGGGAACTAATGCCCCAGACTTGGCAATCTTGGTCTTGTTGTCGTCTGCAACAGTTCTCAGAAAGACGTAAATCAACTATATACATCAGGCTTGCCGCACCATGAGTTGCCAGATTCGTGACACAACCAACCGCATTACATTGGACTTCAACGTTGGGACTAAGCATTTGCCGTATGAGTGGTTCCAGACCTCCCAACTTTACAATGAGAAGCTTGTTGTCGGCTGCAACACGGATCAGAACAGTGTGCCCTCTAGAAGCAGAAAAGGTTATGAAGCTCACTATTAACAGCCAAATTACCCAATGCAGCACTGGCAGCTCTCTGAACTTCCGCATCATGACTACTGAGCAAAAACAGAATGGGGTCGAGTGTATCCCTTCCAACAGGCCTGACCTCCTTCTCGGTGATTTCTGCGAACGCCAGAGCGGCACTACGTTGCAAGTCAACATTGTCAGAGAAGGAAAGAGTTGTCAATGCATGAAGAGGTGATCCAGAGAAGAAATTTGTGGTAGTTCGATCTAAAGATTTTCTCCAGTGAAGGTCCAAAGGTTACCACCAATAGGAAACACTCACTTTCGAGATATTGAAGTAAATCTGCTACAGCTTCGCGCTCATTCTCTAGTAGTAAAGGCTCATATGCTTGTGATCTCCTGGAACCAACTACAGAGATGCACAAGGTCAGAGGTCGGCTGGAAAAAGATGAAGAAGAGAGACCAACAGCAAGATTCGCAGCAGCTAGCAACATTTCCCATGTTGAAATGACAAGCAGTGAATGTGTTACGGAGGAGAGCTCGCGGCTGGGGAAGGGAAGGGGAAGGGAGACGAGGAGGAGAAGGGGGTGCAAAATTTCGATACAAGCTACTTACTGTCCAACAAGGGGTTGCCGCTGCTCGCTATTTGCCGAAAGTCACGTGACCTCATCGCAACGACAGTCGTCAGTATTCTGGCGGACTGGCACCAAGATCGTATTGAATTCCACAGCAAAAAAACGGTTACATTTGGCTAGGCTCATCAAAATATCCTTAATCACACTTCCAGTGTGCCTCCTGTAATCGTACACTTGGAGATAGCGGAGCATCGTCCACGAAACCGAGCTTTATCTAAAATTTTTATATCATCGACGCAAGTGCAGCGATCAAGAGCAAGGAGGTGGGACAGAAGCCTAGGTTTCGTGGCGACACGGGCTGCATCAAACAAAACAAGGTAAGAGACAACAAGGGGTGAAAACATGCGCCTAAGCCAAGACGGATGATCGCGTTTGAGTTTGGACATAAGGTAGGGGCAAGCCATAACCACCGAACGTCACCTGACATGTCCAAATCCGGATTTGAAGCCTCGAAATGACTGTTTCTCAAAGAATAGGTATACATACAATAAATCCAATCCCGTACTTTTGTTCTAAATGATATGAAGGTGTATCTACCAACTTTTCTTCATTCAAATGCAAGAGCTCGTTGACTAGATACAAAATTACATTTCAAATAGGTACAATCAGTACGATTTGAATCAAACTTGAAGGAGGCTTAACTCCACCGCAACATTATCATTTTTTGTGATTTTTTCTTCTTTTCTGAGCAGTGACAACCTTTCTCAACAAAATGTTGGGACTCGATTTATGAGAAAGTAATTGTAGGATACGCAGAAAGCAAAATTCAAATATTTGTCCTGAAAAGGTTAGACCACGTGACGTTTGGTGGTTATGGCTTTTTTTTTTTTTTTTGTTTCTATAGTTTACCGTGATACAAGTAGTCTAGTACTAAGACGCACGGGCGCGTGGTTATGGCTTGCCCCTACCTTACATGCTTTCCATCGTAAGGCAGGGATCTGATTCAGGTTCAACGAAGACGTTCCTAGTTCGTTCGTGTTCGAGGATCTCTGCTCCTTAGATGCGTAAAGAGCTCGGCATTTGCGACTAGTGGCCTCCGGATGCATTCTGTTCTGAAAATCATACTAAAAAAAAAAAACTTGAAGAATGTCGCTATGTGTTCCGAGTCGGTATAACTTCCATCGACGAGACTCTTTGATATCATGGTCGTGGTCGTTATCTTCTTCTTTGATAGCAGAAGCTTAATCTCTTCAATATATATACCTCCAACAGCTCTACCCTTTGCCTTGTCTTCCTCGATACCACTCGACGCTCCAAGTCTTCTTACTGAAAAAGACAGCTGATTTGACCGGTGTTTTCAGAGCACTGCCGCGACCGTTATTGAGACATGCACCATTCGCCAACACAAGTGATTAGTTATGGCAAGTCCATAAAAGAAGAGTCGCAAGTACGAATGGGGGACGGAGGGATACTTGAAAATGGCGGTGTAAGTAGGACATGAAGGCAGGCGCTGGTGGGAATATTACTCGGCAAGTCCCGTTCACCGTCTACCGTGTCCACCTCCACGGTCGCAGTCCCCCGATTATCAGCGTTGGGCTATTTGGATCAGTCGATCCATCGCAAACTCCTTACCACCTGGATCCCCAAACTGACCATCAAAGCGTCGCCTTCACACACAAGGTCTCAAGTCGCCGGCAGCTCTTCAACTAGCTGTTAAATATATTGCATTGAAATCAGTTTTCCCGCGCGTACAATACACCGCCGGCTCTGTGATACCTCACTGCATCCTCGAGCGCAGTACGTGCGCAGTCAATGTCATCACTAACTACTGACTCGATTCCTTGGAACTATAGCCTTCAATCCTTCGGAGGACTACCATAAATACCTCGTGCTTCCTGCAAAATGTGTTCATACATCCTAAGCTCTTGATGATTACTGAAATCGAACCTCAAGAAGTCGTTCATGTTCCCGCCGCAACGACGAAGACCGCCACCGTAATCTTCATTCATGTGAGTCACCTCAGCGCGTTGACGGAACTAGTTGTCTTCAGTAGCCTAAAGCTATATTCCCAGGGGCTCGGTCAATCTAACCTGACTTGGTCTCTACTCGTGCAAGAAGCATTGGCGCCCAAACTACCCCACGTCGAATGGATTCTTCCGCAAGCGTACGTATTTGCCCTTTCCTTCGATCAGAATATTTAAGTGATACTTAACATACATAATTAACACCAGAAATCACCGTCCAGTCAGCCTTAACCAAGGTCAACTCCGTCCCAGCTGGTTCAATATAACCCGTTTACCCCCGGACAAGCACGAATACGACGAAGCTGTAATATCAGAGTCCATCTCAAGAATCGAATCTTTGATTCTTTCCCAAGTACACTCCGGTCTCGACTCTCGAAGGCTCGTCATCATCGGCTTCAGCCAAGGTGCCGCCCTCGGTCTCATGACCGCACTTTCGACTCTTCATGAGCTTGGAGGGGTGGCAAGTCTATCTGGATGGTGAGGAGGATTTGACACTGACGAGTACTCAGACTCACTTCGTTCAAAGGATTCCCGTGCGAGCACGACACACACTAACCCCTGCAGGCAAACTGCCTATTCTGTGGTGCCATGGCCTAACAGATGGCGAGATACCGATAGAATGTGGTCGGGATGCTGTAGAATATCTCCGATCATCACTTGAAGTTTCTAGTGAGCTACGGTTCAAAACATACCCTAAACTAGCACATAATATCTGTGACGAGGAGTTGAACGATCTGGTTTCATGGCTAGAATCCGTTCTGGATCATCGATGTGTTTGCGCCGCGAAATAGATTGCGAGCAGTATCATTATCCCTGATGTTGGTGTAACTAATAGATATACTGAACACCCAAACTTACAACAAACATCCAACCAGGTATCAGCAGTAGAATCTCAGTGTCCTTCCCTCTCTTTACGACCTCCCACCTTTCTTCTTCTTATTCACCACCTTGAACCCTCCCCATTCCGAAGTCTGCTGTTTCGGCTGGGCCTTCACCACATCCGCGATAGAAATAGGCTTCGCCCCAGCGCCTCCTGTCCCCTTGGACCTGGTCATGGCATCTGCCTTTCTCTTACCAACGAAATCAGCAGCAAACCTACGTCCATCCAGTGTCGTACTATTAGCATAAATCAAATCCGAAATGATTTCGGTAGTCGAAGGATCTGGATCTAAAGGAAAGGAGAGCAACATGCTCATGATTTCCTCGACTACAAAAGGTATATAAGTTTGAGTGCTTTTTCGGTGGAAAAACATACCATTGACGGAACTATTAAGTCCTTTCATGTTATCACCCAGCCACCTCATGAAATCATTGGAAGGAGGTAACGGGAAGTCCTCGACTTTGCTCGCCGCAGATGCTAACGGCTTACTATTAGCAGGAGGTGCAGGTCTCGTAGTAGCAGTAGCAATAGTAGTAGAGGCCCCATTTATACGGGGTACAGAAGATGAACTAGCTGCTGATGGTGGTGGAACAGGACGCGGAGCTGGACCAAAGGTTTTCCCACTGGGCCCAACCGTCGTCCAAGCGTTTCCTTGAACAATTGTTGGTGTTGACTATACACGTATAATTGGTCAAAAGTTTTGCTCACTCCAATAATCAACCCAAATCTCACCTTGGATGTGCTATCAGCGTAACCTCGTCTCGGGCCGCCACCCCCTACAGAGACACCGCTACCGCCGCCAATCTCCTTCGCAGCAGAAACTTTCTTCCTCCTTTCCTCTTCTTCCTGGATTTCCTTCATACTCTTCTTGGCCGGAGTCGCCTTTGCCGCACCCGTCCATACAGCCGGTGCTGGAGACGGAGTAGATATCGTCTCTTTCGAAGGAGAGGCGATGCTAGAGCCACTACCACCTCTCCCAGCTTTAGAAGTGGGCAAACCCCAAGAAGTTGTGAACCCTTGAAGATCTTCATTTCCAGCGGTTCCCGTCGCAGATGTCGTGGGATTCCCACGCGATATTGCAGTAGCCCTCTCCTTTTCTCTCTCCCTCTCTGCGACTTTTCGAGCTTCTACCTTCTTCGCCTCTGCATCTTGAATCTGACGCAAACTAGTAGCGGTCGATAGTTTCTTGGCATCGTCGTCCTTCGCCCATGGTGCCTTGGAAGTCATACCAACTGTTTGTGGCTGAGGTGAAGTTTGAGCTTGAGGCGGCGCCATCGCTATCGGCTCCACGGGTGAACGCGAAACAGTAGCAGATTGCTGTCCCAGAGTTGATTTTATTTTCACTTTCAAGCTTGAAGGCATTTGCTCTGAAGGAACAGGAGCGGGAGAAGGCACCTCTTCAACGGTTGTTGTTGGTGGTTGAGGTGAAAGTTGAGTTTTTGGAAGAGGTGGAGAAGGGGGAATCGTAATGACATCCTGAGGAGAGGTTGATGTTTCAACAGCCTGAGCAATCGCCTCTTCCCGTTGCAGGAAGGAGGATGGAGAGGTACCAACCAATTCCTGCTCCTCTCTGGTCTGACTACTCTGGGGCGGTTCGCTTACCTGCGACACTGGCCCTAGGGTTTGATGAGTTTGGTGAGCAGTCTCCCACGGAGAGTTCTGAGTAAGCGCATTAGCGGCGGTGTTGGTGGAGATTGAATGAGGAGGGTCAAAAGGACCGGGACGTTTGTTTACAGGTGAGTCTACAGCACCCCACGGGGAAGCCGAGACAATAGAGTCGGAATCAGAGAATTGGTTAGGTAACTGTCTTGTTTGATTTTGGTCGAATAAATCCGGGATCGACGTTGGTATATGTTGTTGCTGAGTTTGATTGGGGTTTACGTTGTACTGTGGGACCGCAGATACGGGAATTGTCTGCGACGAAGGGTCACCATAAAGTGGCGCGCCTGCGAGCGAACGGTTATATCCACCGAGCATCTTATCTTGCGAATGCAAGTCCTGCTGATTTACACTTGGTGTCCCATAACCGAAATCGCTGACCCGATATGGAGCAGTATTTGCTGGGAGGTCGGAAAAAGAGCTACTCCCGAGAGAGGAAGCATTCAAAACCAGTCCAGCATTATTTCCAAACGCTGCCTGATAACCCGACGAGTCAGCAGAACTACGCCCATTACCACTCAGACCGTCAAAATTCCCTGATCCCCACGGTGAAGTGAACCCGCTGCTGCCGTTCATTCCGAATCCATTGTCAACTGTGGAACCTCGGGGTGGCAACATGTTGTTATATCCAGCCGACCGGAAATCTACCGAATCAACAAATGTGGTCCTTCTACCAGGAAGGGCGGGTGAGGAGTCGCCTGTCATCCCAAAGCCTCCGACACGACTTACGCCTATGTCTCCAGCGCCATATTGACCTACTCGGCCACCAAATGCTACAGGATCAGGAGAGCCATCTCCAAACCTACCACCACCGAAAGAAGATGCTGGGGAATCAGAGGGGTTTGAGCCTGTTCCGATGTACGAGTCGAGGGTAGAACTTCGAATGGAACGTATGGGAGATGGCTGAAAAGGACTATCGTTGAACAAATTTTGTTCAGCAGCCAAGCCGAATGGAGATTCCGTATGTCTGGTCAATCCAGGAGGCATAGGTGGAGCTATTGGTGAGAGGAACATCTTCCCGCCTCCCGTGCGTCGCGCTAATTCAGCGACGGTCATCCAATCGGTATCAATATTGTTGCGTTTCATGTGCAAATCGAAGGTAAAATACCCGGCGTCGTTCCATTTTTGCATAAGATCAGCACGGAAAGGACCTGTAAAAAAGAGAAGTGAGTTTGTAAGAGTTATGGTATTTGATCAGCTCTGCTGTAAGATACCTTGTACTTGACCCTGTGGATCGAGATACGACCAGTCCACACCGGCCAAATCTGTGGGTTGGGGAGGTGCACTAGTAGGGGGTGGATTTGGGGAATTAAGAAGATCCGGAGTTTTCTGGTCTAAGGATAGTTGGGAAAACCTGTTTTCGATATCTTGCGGCCGTTGTAAAGCTATGCCACTTGCGTTGGCCGGTTGATCGGCCTCATTGGGTAAAGTCGACGAATCTCGAGGATCAGGCTTTTCCTCAACACGAATCTCTTCCTCTTCCTCTCTAATTTCATTCTCATCACCACTAGTTTCCCGAGTTATTCCTGCCGTTTTGCTCAAACCTTCCGAAGTTCTTCTACGAGCAATCCATGATTCTCCGCCGTTTAAAACGCCATCAAAGCTTGGCGTGTGCCCAAGTCTACGGGGAGAAGGAAGACCAATATCGCGAGGAGAACCTAGAGGTGCTTGACTAGAAAGGGAAAGCTTGCGTGGAGTTATGTTTGGTGCTTGATCTTGAAACAATTGAGATATAACTACTTCTCGCGAAGTTAGACGACATACCCGTGCTGTCCCTTCTTCGCTGCAACATGCTCATGGAACCATATCGCTCCCGAAGTGGGCTTCCCGTGCTCGAGCCTGTACCTGAGTGGACTAACCTAGGACGTTCAAGGTTTTGAGTGTTCAGGTTGAGATAATCATTGGATTGCCGGCGACGCAGATCGGAATTAAGGGAAGTGGCGAAAAGCTATGGTGTCATGAGCAAAACAGACATGAAGAAAGGCATGATACAGGGCGTGAATACCTTTTTCTCGTTTTCTCCCATTTCACGTAATCCAATAGGATCGGTGCCAATCTCTCGGACGACTCCTTCCCACCTCTCAACTTCCAGACCTAAACCACCTTTGTTAGATTCTTTGTAAATTCTGAGCATTTCCTCCTTGGAATATCGGAAGGGATGTGCTTCATCCTGCTTTTGAGGTTGGATAGGAGGAGCTGGAGATACTAGGGCTGAATAACTAGACGCGTTTGGAGTCTGAGGAATTGCAGCGGGAGGGGGTGAAGGAGGAAGGGGTGGTTGAGTACGTGATACTGATTGTTGCTTTGGACGCATCCATTCTGGACCAAAATGCATAGTGGTAGTAGACATTCTGAGGTGGAATCGAGCTGAAGTTGTGTTAACTTGTACGAGAAGATTTGTGAGTACTTCGAGATTTTTTCTCTCCGTTATTGAGGTCACACGTGGTGACCGTAAATTAGTACCTGTAGTCAAAGTGTTTAGGGCAGGTTCAAGCTCAGTGGGGCAAAACGACTTTTTTTAATAACCTTCTAAGAATATGACTCTGGCTATTATGCGACAAATCTATGAATTATATTAGACCATCTTTACCCTCCAAACAGACGTCGGAAGTTCTGCACGATGATCAACGACAGAGCGCCCAATGAATTCAAGAAACCTCACCTTGCAATTTCCTTGCAGTCGGAATGATGTACATCATCAAAAATGCCACACCAAACACCAAACAAAAGCCTGACACCATATAATACCCATCCGTCTCGGTTACACATGTACCTCCCAGTCCCTGGCACACAGCTTTCCCGTGGTCGGAAACACATTCCGTCGCTGTTGAAAAAGTGAGTATCTAAGAATTCAAGTCCCATGGACACACGCAACCTTCTAGAGCAATATCTAAACTCGACTGTGTTAGGTGACATGTCGCAACGCTGAATACATCGACACCTGAAAGCCTTCAGTTTGAAGGGACGTAGACCTCATCGTCAAACGCACCGTTCAGAATAAACCATTTCGGCCACGTTCCTCCCAAATTGGAAAATGTGTTCAAGAGCTTCTCAACCGTCAAGTATGCCCTCCTACAACGACGATGAGACTCACTGTCATGTACGTTCCTCCAATTACAGGATCCGAAACTCGTGTGTGAAAAGCAGAAATTCCAACAAACTGGACGGTCCTGGAAGGAGTTCAGTTGGCAATCAACCTCACCATAAAATTAATATGGACATACGAAGAGAATGACGAGAACACAGTGTAAGAGATTAGGAACACGAAGAAGCTCGTGCTGATCGGAGGCGTCGGAAACCAGTAAACAATCAGCGTCCCAAGTAAACAGAACCCGAGTCGAGGCCAAAAGGCAATGACCCATGGCTGAAGAGGTCGATCCCCTCGAGACCACCTTGCTGCGAGATAACCGCCGAAGAGTTGGAAGGGGAAATCGATCAAAACTGCCAGCGCGAGGTCCTCCCGCTTAAAACCTTTTTCCACCATTTTCAACGAAGTTGCAGCCTCATTGGCAGCAAAACCGAGCTTGGCGAAGCAATGCATTATGATGAGTGATTGAATATCTAGGTGGAAAGAGTTTGCGTCAGTTGACAGAGAGTCAAGTAGACAGCACTTACGCTTCAGTTTGCAGATAGACCATATTGTCTTGTATACAGCTTTTATGCTCATATCGGTTTCTGTGACAGGCTCCTTATCCTACCAAGGAGTCGTCAGTTAACGAGTAGGTAAGTAACGGTTGCGTAACTTGCTTCTTTCTTGAAGAATATGAGCCAGAAGGTGACAACGAAACAAATGATGCTACAGAATTTAAGATAGGCACTCAGTGTTAGGTGTGGTATGCCCCATTTTTCACTACCAAAATGTGGTTAGTAGACGGACATGCTTCGTTTGACTTTCACGTACCAGAATTCAACGCTGTTCAAGGCCAGGAAAACAGTGAAAGAAGCGAAATATCCTGTGTTCAGTCCTAATGTCTGGCATGTCGAAGCGTATGAGAGATTCTCGTGAGATAGTAGGGTAAGCGCCCATCCTGTAAGGTCCTAAGTCAATCGTTTTTTTGTGTAAAAGTAGACCAACCATCGACCGCGATATCTGGTTTAACAACGTGAGAATAGTGTATGCGGACTTCTCAAAAACCGGTACCTTGGGTGGCAGATATGAACACGAGAGACGTAAAAACAGACGTGAGTTCGTATACATGATTCGAAGGCTGGACAGCAAGATTAGAATTAGATGCATCCTATCCAAATTGGAAGAACTACGAACATCTTCCATCAGTCTGGGAACATTGACTGCGATGTACAGCATGAGAGTTCCGACTATCAACTGCATCGGTATGATCCAGGATTTCCGTCGTCCAATGGAAGGCAGAAAGACCGAGTCGACAATGGGCGACCATAACAGCTTGAGGGAGTAGGGATACCCAGAGAGTGCGAACGTCGCAAGCTGTGAATATGATAGATGGTCTTTTAGGAGGAAGGGTACCGACCCTAGCCAAATTCCGGTGTCAATCTCTAAAGAGTACATAGAAGTAAAACCACCTACCCAGCGCCAAACCTAGCTATTCGCGAATTCCAAGCTCACGACTCAATGATCCATGCAAAAATTAGAGACTCTTACTGGCACTCCTTGAATGAGATCTGAATTCACCCGCTGTATTCAGCTGACTCTGCAAACGACTTTATATATAAGGAGCTCACATAGAACACATAATAATACCATAGCCTTCTTGTCCTTTGTAGATATAGGTCTTTTCGAGACGTCTTCGCTCAGGTCTGGTTCCGATCCTTCACGAGCCCATTGCCTTTCCTCCTCGCCCAAAAGATTCAACTCTACATCGTCCTCATCCGCTTGGCCTCCTAAACGATTTGAATGGGGTCGTGCATTGATAGGAGTTCTTGTTGCGACGTGGGAGCCGTCCAAAGAAGAGGTAATTGCCATAGAAGAATCCCGCATAAGACTATCGCGATGATTCTCGTCTTCGGCGCGGCTTTTGACAGTGGGTTTAATGGTGTTTGAGGACTTCTTACGGCGTGCAGGCATTCAAAGAGCGAAAAGATGAGTCAAGTTAATTGACACAGACGAAGGCGGTATTGCGAGGAGAAATGGGAAAGATCGAAATGAGAAACGCTCAAGTAAAGGAGTGAGAGACGCAATTGCAGTACTGAGTAAAGTGACACGACACGACACGAGATCCTGAAAAGGGTGTTTGTTTCGGAAGTTGACAACAAACAACGGAACCCTAATTGCTAACAGCTTCTTCTTCCCGGTGCCCACAAGTCCGGTTCGCATTGCAACATCAAGTTACCGCAGCTGGCTATTCCGGCTCGCAATTCGAAATTCAGCTTGAACCACATTAATTGGACATTCTCCGAATCTTCTAATATCCTATCTCCTGCCACCTGTAACTGAGATCAGGCGCCACAGCTCGACCTCAGACGCGTTCAGTCTGCAATCCGACGTTGTGCTTCATACATGGTCCTTCTTGGTCGATCCCGCGGTGGCGAATAACCACCGGATGGCGTGGATGTCGGGAGTAGGGCATCGGTCAACGACAACTTACAGAAAGGAGCAGATCGCCATGACTGGGACGATTTCCGGTCGACCAAAGTCCTGCGATTAAATGGTCTTCTTTTAGCTAATCGAGAATCGCTGGTTCGCGTCGACCATCTTTTTTCATTGAACACCTCAATATCTTTCGCCTGAATCCACCCAGGGTGGAGTTGTACTGTTCACGGTCCAACATGATAAGAGGAAGAATTAAGGCATGAAGAGAGCTTGAAGTGAGTTGTCTTCCGGACTGATATCGCTTTCTGCTACGTTCTCCTAACCTCTCAACTTTCTTTGAATCCTTTCAAGCTTGTCGGTCGAATACTATTGACAGGCAGGTTAAATTCGGAAATCTCATACAATCATGGTCATCTTAGAGCCTTCTAGCTCAGGTCTTGCTTACTGCGCGAACTTTATAACTCAGGACTTGTCGTCACAGAATGGCGCCGCCCAGTATTCCGTCAGCGAAGTGCTCGCTGGCCCCCGATGATCTTTATCAGACATATTATGATCATCACTTCCATCCCCACGACAATATAAGACCCAGAAATAAAGGAATCGATAACTTATCTTTCTCTTTCTTTCTCGACGATGGTCTACATATCTTCTTACCTACTTCTTGTTGCCGCTTTCTTTATCGGTATTCACCTCACCAGGTCCCTTCTCCATTACTTCTCCGTAAAACGATCTCTTCGATCCATCCCTGGCCCGAATCCTTCCTCGATATTGTGGGGTGAGGAGTGGGCTCTGTACCACACGGCGCCTGGCTCACAATACGTGAAATGGCATAGGGAATATGGAAAGATTGTCAAATTCAGGGGAGCTCTTGGGGTGTGTTTTGCGTGCCACTTTTGCCGAAATTCTTCTTTTGTTCATTCTCCTAGCATCAAGCGCTGTCAATCATAGACCCTCGCGCTATCACGTACATCTTGGGGGAGGGTGCCTACAACTTTCCAAAGCCTGACGGTGTCAGGGCTTGGTTCAAGGCTACCCTTGGTGAAGGGATTCTTTGGACTGAAGGTAACAGCAACTTGTCGGTCCGCTCATCCCTCAACGGATTCCTGATTTCCCCACGCAGGAAAGGAACTACACGAAAGACAGCGACGGTTATTAGCACCCGCCATGAGGTGCGTTGTGCTTTGCCTGCAACAACACTTTTTCCTGAGTTCCTGCCCAGTAAACAATCGGTCCGAAATCTGACTCCACTATTCTACGAGACTTCCTCAAGAATGGCCGCGTCATGGTGCAAGCTAGTCGAAAATAGTAACACGGATCAAGCAGAGGTCGAAATTACTTCTTGGGCTGGTCGTTTTGCGTACGTGATCTTTTCCTGTCGCATCCTTATTAGTCTCGATAGATTTAAGTTCAGATTGGACACTATCATCATTGCTGCGTTCTCCTGCGACTTTGGTTTTCTTTCTGGACACCATCAATCGCTTTTGGCAGCCATTGATGGTCTTACGAATAACGAGAACAAGTTATCATCGTTCTACATGCGAGCTTTATTCTGGGTGTTTCCGGACATCATTTCCATAGGCACGAAGGGGGAGATGATCCGGCTAACTAAACACGAACTGGGGAAAATCGCGTCCACTATGTGGAGGGATGCCAAGATCGCGGGTGATATCGATAGAAAAGATTTGATGTCGTTGATGCGTAAGTGCTTCTCGCCACTTCACTCAAGATCTGAACCTTCGATTTTTGAATAGTTAGAGCTATTTCTGACTCGGGGGACAACATCAGCGAGGAGGAAACAGTTGCACAAATGCGGACCGTAATCTCAGCGGGGTACGAAACAATATCTGCATTAATTGCAGTGAGTATCTCATATTCTTTCTCGGGTGACTGTAGTCTCTGACTCTTATGGACCAGTGGGTCCTCTACGAGCTTGCTATCCACTCGGAGATCCAAACTCACCTAAGGAAAGAGATAGTGACATCGGGAAAGAGTGAATTGTCAATGGATGAGTTAAACTGCCTTCCGTTTCTTGATGGGGTCATCAAGGAGACTCTTCGTCTACACCCGCCCATAATTGAAAATCATCATCAGGTCCGGTGGCAAGTTTCTCTACCCCACTACTACTCTCACTATGTTCCTCGTATCACAGGCAGCAGAAACGATCAACCTGCCGATATCCGAACCCCTTACAGGGTCAACCGAACCTCAAATTATCATCCCAAAAGGCACAATAATAGCAATACCCGTCAACGTCATTCAGACAGACCCATCGGTATACGGGGATGACGCCCATCTATTCAGACCAGAACGTTGGTTAGAAAGGCAGAAAGAAGGTATTCGACATGGGCGAGAGATTTTTGCCTTCTCGGAAGGGTGAGTTCAAACGGTGCTGCAGGTGTCGCACTTAAACTTTGCTTATCTGAATCTGCAGGCCGCGCGCGTGTATCGGTAAGACGTTTGCATTGACCGAGCTCAAGGTAAGTAATTTTTTTTGGGTTCATCCTCTCTGTAACGTTACTATATCTGCCGTTTATCAGGTACTAGTCACAACATTGTTGCGTCAATTTCAATTTTCTCTTTCCTGCACCCACGACATAGAGGCCTTTCAAAGTTTTGTGATCCGGCCGCGTGTTAGAGGGGAAGGACCCAGTTCTCTGCCTCTAGTGATACAAAAAATTTAGCACAAATTGCACAGTAGAACTTGAATCGAACAAAAATATCTAAATCGTCGCTTGCAATTATGACGGTTCCCGATTTATTTCATGGTAGATCTGACCATAGTCTAGCTAGACATAATACAGGCAGAGGCCTGGCGGCAGAGCAACGTGAACACAATTAATTGCAAAGGAATGCGAGTCAAAGCCTTCTAGGAGGGACATGTATGTGAAACGAGAGAGTTGACTCTCGAAGTCGCCAGAGGTAAATGTTCGCACGATGCCCTTGAACGTGGTCAGCGGTGAATACCAGGTAGTTCAGCTACGATCTACAATATCTAAGACGCAGGATTCATTATTTTAGGTAGTCTATGCTAGTCCTGCTGGTATACTTGTCCCACCAAATACCTGATCACTCCATTTCCTCAGTAAATGAATCATGAATGAGTGCGGGGCGTCAACTTCATCCTGCACCCGTCCTTAGGAAAGAGAGTTGCGATAATCCTGACAAACAATGTCAGGTTAGACAGACGGTACCATAAATGAACCTACTCGATGTCATTACTCAAAGAAGTGAGTTCATGCTCCCAATCAAACATCATTGCAGCGATTCCGAGGACCAGGGCCATATTCATCGAAGCATACTCGATGCCAAGACAACGATGAGGACCACTTCCCCACACCAAGTAGTTCTTGGGATTGGCATTGGCAGAACTGTTTGCATCCAGCCAGCGGTCAGGGTCGAACTTATCGGGCTCAGGGTATACTTCGGGGTCATGCAGAGATGGGTAGAACGAAGGGATGACCATGCTTCCCGTTGGAACGGTGTAACCATCCTTAATAGGGAACGCTTTGGTCACCTTGTACGGAACCTAGTCCAAGGTGAGGATCATGAGGATGAAAAGACAGGTACACCACATACCATCGTCACCGGAGGCCTGACTCTTAAGCTCTCCTTCACTACTGCATTGAGATAAGGCATTGAGTCGAGCATCTCAAGAGTGAAAGAAGCGTCGAAATTTCCTTCACGAACACGTTCTTGCTCGCTGCGGACTTTGGCTAAGACCTCAGGGTGATCAGCAAGGTGTTGGAAACCATAGATCAACCCGCTGCTCATAGCATCCTGAGAAGCAAACAAGAAAGAGAACACGACGAGGGCAATCTCATGGTCACTGAAGTCCTTCCTGCCCTTGTAGTTGGGGTCCATGCAGATACGCATCCACTCGTCAATAAGACATTCCGGTTCGGCACCGTTAGACATAGCGATTTTGCTGTTCTTTGCGGCAAGGGCTAGCCAGTCCATGGCAATTTTACTAGCCTGCTTTGCCTTGTAGACCTTTGTACCTGGAAGAGGAAATGGGAAGTTAACAAGCTCCAGGGCTCGCGTGATCGACCAGTACTTGTCGCTGATTTCCTGAGTAGCGTGGTCGGGAATATGATTTCCACAGAACACACGCAACGACGTATCCATGTTCAAGAAACGGGCGATCATCATGATGGGTTTCGCTTGAGGCTTGTCGCTTTTGTCGACCCAAGATGCGAAATGCTTGCGTGTAATCCGGTCCTGTATATCCACATACAACCTAATATAATGGTCTTATTGGTTGACTCAAACACCTCGAGAAAGTCTAAGACTTACCCCAGTGCTTTGCGGGTGAAAAGCATGTTTAAAACGCGTCGGTATTCAACGTGCTCTCTGCCATTGAGGAAAACCCTACAAAATATAAGTCGCGCACGGCTTTGCAAGAATTTGTGCTGAGCATTACCAGTTCTTGGGGTTTAGTATAGTTTTTGCCGAGTAGACGAGGCAAGGCTCAGCGTAAGTTGGTGAATTTAGAATCTTGCGAGAATATTCGGTTGTGGACGCCATAACAATGAAGCTAAGAGTCCAGTAAAATACACTTCGAGGTAAGTTGAAAAACATTGACGAACATATTGAACACGCTGAGGGCACTCAGCGCACCGGAATTCCATTGCTTCATATAATTCTCGAGGCTGGGATGCATTGAGTCGACAAATTTTCCAATAAGGGGAATGGTCCATGTATCGCCCGGTAGGTCCCTTTTCTTGTATCGGTAGACTGCTTGTTCGAGGATGAGCATTGAGCTCAACAAAGCTGCTGTAGTGTAGAGCCAAGTAGTGCTCTCTTGAGAGAGAAAGGGAAGGATTGAGATAGGGAGTCTGAGGACGTCTTGCGTCGAGGCCGGTGACGAGGCATTGAGGGCCATGGTGAATGTCGTTCGACAAGGGACGCAGGAATATTATTTCTAAGTATCTATAGCAGCTTATGGCCTGATTTTCTGAATTTTGGCTTGACTTTTTAAGGCATGCCGCGGCCCGATCCGACGGCAATTTTTGCCGCGGCCGACAACCTCACTCCCGAGACGGCAGAAATGTAACGCACTGTGTTCGGAGCTCTCGCGTTTCTCTCTCTCGCTGACTGAGAACCGGCGGTTGCAAATATGCTCTAATTACCCGATACTCTTAGGATTTATACATGGATACAAACTCGATGGAAGATGCACGCATAACGGGCTTCTTTGCACTGAGCCGGTTAGTCACATGATCGTGTCGCGAAGCACAGAATCATGACTCGTAACGCAACACGGTCCATTGATCTGACGAATCAAGTATTTACTGGTTCCAAGCGTAGCTCAAGCACGCTTGAACCAGCCGACTCTTCAGGGGAGCACAATCTTCGGATGACCCCGCCTCCAGCTCTCCGCAGAAACCAGCCTTGGTGAACGATGAGAATGCTTATCCTGCTGCCTCGGGTCGCAACAGAAAGTCGGTTTGGTCGAAAGTGATATGGACCTCATCCGCTAATGCAGGAGCCTTATTACAGGGCACGGAAGGCTGAATCTGTTCTGATGGATGAAGCAATGGATTTTGACGACGACGACATGGACGTCACTCGAGTTCATGTGAATGTCTTTCGAAAGCGATCGCTATCAACTTACATTCGTGTGCCACTGACCCGACTGTCCTCGAATCCACCGAGCGTGTAACCATCCTCGGATGGTCCCTCAAGATCAGATGATACTTCTAAATCTTTTGCCTCGGAGCGGTCCATTAATAGCGAAAGCGACCAATCTGGAATGGAATTCACTGTTGCTCTCAATCAAGTCCTGCGTCCACCTCGGCACAACGAAGCTTGGGTTGCATTACATAGTACAGGCGACTCGCTCAGGCACCATCCTCTGATAACAGTATGGAGGATATGGAGGTTGACAGTCCGGTTAAGTCGAAGCATATTGAAGACAATTCAATATCCAATGGGAGTTCGGAAGAGCTAGCTTGGGATCAGGGCCCTCTGATGCTTGGAAAAGGTTCGACAAGGATGTGGTTACTCAGGCAGTGGTTCCGAGATAACCGTTACGCCTACCCGGGCCCACACGAACCCCAGAAGAGTTCGCATTGGTCTTGGATACACCAACACAAGTATTGGATCTCTCTACTTTGTTAGAGGACGATGGATCCGGTGACGAAGAAAGGGAGAGTCTATCAAAAGGTGACTTACGAGCGACCGAGTATTGGAGGGAGGAATTTGGTTATGTTGAGGAAGATATTGTAAGTTTCTGTTCCACTTGGTGTGCTCTATTGATACTTGATTTTGAGCTTCATAAGCCGTCCATATCCATTGAGTAGTTCTCGAAATGACCGACATCAGATTCATGGACGAGATAGCGGTACCACGAAAATCTATCCAACCTGAGCTGCGTCGCAATCCAAGGCCATTTGCGGAGGTCCCCCTCGCAGAATATGCTGTGGCAATGGGTGTTGATGTACCGAGGCTTGTACTATAGTCTCGTGTTGCGAGAGACCTTCACGTAAGGCGACTTTTCTTGCCACTTGTACTACGTGCTTACATAGCTTCAATAGCATCAATTGAATCTCATCAAAACGAACACAAGGTTCTTAACCAAGTCGGACTGGATCGAATGAAAGCTCCAATGGGTTGAGAGCTTACGCGCTACAGCACAGGAGGTTTTCACCAATTTGAAAATGTGAGCTTCCTAAGTGTTTATGGAGCTTCCATTGACCAACTTTAAAAGGACGCAAAAGCTCTTGAGAAACTCGAGGCTCCGACTGACGGAATCGTCCCTGCTTTGCAGGAGGAGTAGGCCGAGATCTGCGATCAAGGATATCTTAACGAGTTGAAGGCTTCTTTTTCTTAATCAGGCTTCAGCTGAACTCGAAGCGCTCCAAAGCCTGCACATGTTCAGGATTTGTAAAGTCAACTCCAGGCTTTTCGAGTATGTGTATGCTGAGCGTTTTCGCGCTACGATACCTTGCAGCAACCACATACCACTCGTCGACAAGGTGGATATCACAGGAACATACGACGCGCGGACAAAGGTCAACTTCCCTCGATTGACAAATATTTACTCGCCGGAGCCAAACAAATCGTCCATGGCCTCTCGCTTCGGAGAGCGAGCGATACAGTGTCTACTCGACTTATCGTGCAAACATTTGCCGACTACTGGCCATCCTGCGCCCAAATTTGTGAACAGTTGCTTCACTTGTCGGTGAAGTATCCAGTTGAAATCGAGGCGATTTAAGAGAACTTGGTATTCAAAGCCCATGCAGAAGTTCTATTCCCTGCCGTCAAAGAGAAGGCCATATTTGTCACTCGTGTTCAGTACCGAGACGTACGCTCATTGGCCTGCCACTATTAGGACTTTGGAATGTGAAGTCAAAGTTGCATATGGAATCGTACGTGGTCTTTCATTTTTGTCACCCTCGAACGCCTTCACCGTTGCCTACAGTGGACGATCCCTTCTCGACTCCCTGAGGGGTAGGTTGAGTCAGGCCACCCCCTCGGACATTTGCGCGTGCTTATTGGATGCGTGCATCGAAGCCCAAGAAGAACACGGAGGAGGCTGATTTATATCTTACATGTTATCTCTAGGCATTTTTCTAGTTCGACGTATGTATCTCGATCCCTCTCTTGAGTACAGATTGTAGCTGTAACAGTTTTGTACATTATACTTCATGGGCGTGTCTAAACCTGTTAGAGATCAGTATGCGATATATTTGAAAGTCGTCAGATTTTCTGCAGATGAATGATAATGAGGTCTACCCCCAATCAAGCTTCAACAGACACAAAAATGCTGCACCTTCGAGGTATAAAAATGGGAACATGATATGGTATCAAGCTCAATGCATGCCGTACTTCCCGTTGGAAACTGCACCGGTCATTGAATGAAAGTTCATAACCCTAGAATGAAAAATTCAAACTCAAGGGCCGAAAGTCTAGGGCGAGGGCGAGGAGCAACCACTGCATAGGTTGTTCAACGAATCTCGAATCGATAAGATATGTACTAGGTACGTTTAACACACCGGCATAGGTCAACGCTAGTCACTATAACAAACCAAGATATGCATACACTTATTCACGCTAGACCAGTCCTTGCGTCTGGAATGAAACGCGATCAGAAATAAAAGCGTCCTATAAGCTTCCTCCTGAAGCAGTTCAACCATCGGTCATATCAATATCAGTCGTAGTCGCGGTCCCACCACCACCAACACTGGTCGTGGAAGGCGGCGTCCCTTGAGCACTCTGCGATTGTAGTTCATTACTGCCAACTGCTGCGCTTGAACTGGATGCGTTTGGTGAACTCGGGAAGGGTGAAAGCTTCAAGGGCTGAACCACGGGCACATACGACGGCTGCGTCGTATGTGCCATCCCAGATCTCATCAAGGGCGCCTGAGGAATCTCAGCGTTTGCTCGTCCTCCTTCCACACAGGGGCGACAGAAGCCTGTTATTTGCCACACATACAAAGGTAAGCTCACGCTTGGAAGAACAAATAATAAACCTACGTCCGCCCATTAGCAAAGGTACATCCGTCTGTCCACAACTTAGGCATCGTATAACTGGAGGTGGAGATTTCATCTTTTGTTTTTTAAGCTGCTTAGGTTGTCGTGGTTGCCTTGGTTTTTTGTTGTTGTTATTGATGAGAGTGGCTGGGGGTGCGAAGAAGGTGGGATTGAGATCGTGCACGGGAATAGGTGTAACAGCTACGGGAGTGACAGTCGGTGAAACGGGAACAGATGATTCGAGAAGTGCAAGTGGAGGATCGAGAGCAGTAGAATGAACAGGGTCTAATTCCATAGATGGAGGAACCGGCGAAGCCACGGTCGTCGGTGCAGGCGTAGGAGTCAAAATTGAAGGAGAGACAACTGTTCGTGAAGTAGCCTCTTTCGCTTTCGTGGCTCTCTTTCTAGGAGCTGAAGGTCGTTTATACAGGTTACCCGATGTCTTAATGGACTTGAGCGGATTCGGAGGAGCGGTAGCCTGAATACGAGCTTGTCACTAATAATCCGCATGAGCACTTGAGAAACGTACCGATTGCAATTGCATTAATAAGTCTGGATCTTCCGGTAGTTCGTATGAAAGATATGTGTGCCGTATATATCTCTGCTTGTCGAGGATCTGTCGATTTTCTTCAATTTTCGCCTCCCCACCTGCCCATCGCCAGAGAGAATCGCGTATTGGGGGAGGCGTGTTCGTCAATTCGAGCTCAACCAGTCGGTCTTCAGTATCCTCGGTAGAAAGCATTGTTGAGGTGACGTTGGATTTTGAGAACGGTAGCAGTGCAGTCACGGTTACATTGGTTGGGTTATCTGGCGAAGCAACAATGGAAGCAGTTCCTCGTGGAAGCAGCCATCTCTCTGTATTGTTCTCTCGGAATTCAATGATAAGGTCGAAGGAATATTGCATCGGCACTTGTGGTACTGGGGCTGAGGTCGTGGATGCTGCTGGAGCTGGGGTCTGATACGCCTGAGAATTCATATTCGTTGCCGCCGCCGGGAATGTCGTTGCTACTGTCGATATTGGGGGAGCAGACGAAGTCGTTCCAGGTAGCTGAAAAACCGGATTGCTAGCAGCAAGACTCTGGACCAACAAACCCAGTGTCTTCAATTGATCTGGGCTAGCTTTCCCTGCAGCAGCCAGCTGTAACAAGTTGGCAAGAGTCGGATTACTTGAAGCAGCCGAGTTGACTTGGTTGACAACTTCTGGGGTTATCATCATTGTGGCTGGATTGACACTCGGTGAGAGGATCGACGAGTAGGCGGAAGAGTAATACGAAGTTGATTGCTGCAGGTAATGAACCTCGTAAAACATCGTATCATAGAAAATATGCGGCCCAATGGCTAGATCACATTTTCCTCGAGATTGGATAGTATGCGGTGGGGAGTTAGGTGTCTGAGTTTGGTTCGGGTTCTTCGAGGACTTGGATGTTTGCCTTGCGGTGGAGGAAAATTTGGGGAAAGCGGATGAAATCCACTTCTCTCTGGATTGTCGTAGAGAATGCAACAAGACTAGACTAGATATCGGTTAATTTATGAAGCTAAAACTGTAAAAAAAAGAAAGAAAAATACTTTTGTTCTGAACCTTTGGTAAACTTTGTTGGATGAGTGGCAAGTGGGAGATTGATGAAGGCGCGAGACATGCACTGATCAACACCTACGCACCCTTTTTCTCAACGTTCATGTTAGAAGCCAGGAAGCACGAACTGCTCGCACAACGCTAAGGCTCTTAGTAATTAACTCTCCGCAACCGTCTTTACATGGCAATGGCACTGGCAATGGTGTCACGAGTCCACATACTTACTCGCACTGCGGCCACTATCACCCCTCGAGATCTGAACAACAATGGCCGACAAAAACGAAGATTGGAACACAGTTCTATGGCGGCCCGACAACTCAGACGAATGGAACAAGCCCGAGCTCGATCCTGAACCCAAAGTATGGAACATGGAATACCTTACAACGATCTCCGACACGATCTCACGCCGATCTGGCGACCTTCGCGAGCTCTCCATGGCTGTTCACTCTAATCCAGAACTGGGATATGCTGAATACAAAACCCACGATATACTTGTCAACTTTATGAGGAAGCAGGAGGGATGGAAAGTGACACCAAACTACGAGCTGCCCACTGCGTGGCTTGCGACGTATGAGAGTCCCGAGGCAAAAGAGGACACCAGAGTCATTGGAATCAACTCCGAAATGGACGCTCTCCCAAAGATTGGGCATGCTTGTGGACACAATCTGATTGCGATTACAGGCGTTGCTGTCGCACTAGGTGATTATAATTGTGGCTTTTTCGCGGGTGAAAACGCAATCTGAGCAAGTACTTTGTGTTCAGGAGTCAAAGCTGTCTTGGAAAAATTCGGTCTTCCTGGTAAAATCGCTTTACTGGGCACACCAGCTGAAGAGGGCGGTCACGGAAAAGTCAAGTTGTTGAAAGCAGGGGCTTACAAGACCATGGCCGCTTGTCTGATGGCACATCCAGCTCCCGGTCCCAGACACACTTTGTCCCTCACCAGCTGTTTGGCACTGAAGAAAATTGAAGCAGAGTTCTTTGGTCACACTGCTCACGCCGCTTTGTCGTGAGTACCTCGGAACCTTTTACTGCCACCCGACTTTATCACTCATTCGCTTTTTTACAATAGTCCCTGGGAAGGCAAAAATGCCCTTGATGCAGCTGTCCTTGCATACACCAGCATTGCCGCTCTCCGCCAACAAATGCACCCTACATGGAGGGTACACGGTATCTTCGAGGGGAAAGATTGGGCTGTAAATGGTTTGACCCCTCCCAATGCATGTGTAAAATTCCTACCAATTCTACTTATGATTAGTCATACCGGCCTATGCCAAATTTATTGTGGGGGTGCGTGCTTCCACTCGTGCTGAACAGGAAATTGCGATGAAGAAAGTCCTGCCTTGCTTTGAGTACGTGTGTTCCTCACCTATCCCGGACTCTACATTCTGACGCACTACTCTCCCTCCGTATAGAGCAGCCGCATCAGCCACCGGATGCACGGTCAAGCTCACGATTGACGAGGGAACCTTCGATTTGCGGCAGAACGTAGGACTAGGTCAAGATGTCGAAAGAACGTTCAAGACAAAGTTTGGAAGAGTCGAGCGAGAACGATGGGGGATCAAGAGTGCAAGTACGGACTTTGGAAATATCGGATACGGTAGGTCAGGCTTACGACCCCAACAGTAACTTATCTCTGTCTGTAGAGCTCCCGGCTTTACATCCTGGATACGCCATCCCCACTGTTCCGGACGGTGGAAACCACACACCCCTTTTCACTTCTGCAGCTGCTACGGATGCGGCGCATCGTGCGACATTGGACGTAGCTGAGGCGCTTGCCCTGACCGGAGTGAGAGTAGTGCTCGACGATGATTGGTACAATAAGGAAGTGCTGGAGAAATTCGAAGAAGATAAAGTACGGAGAAGCCAAGGGGTGCTCGGAATTGCCTAAACAGATGGATATTAACAAAAATAGGATGTACATATGTGTAGGATAAGCAGGTAGTCGAACCGATTGGGACAGTTGGCTGTACCAAGCAGTGATGTTGTCCGTAATCCCCTTTGCTCGGATAAGTCCGGACAAATCGGCTGCCTCGGCCCACTGCAATTTTAGCGCCGGGTGCCGACATCATTTGTCCCCTACAGCTGGCACTGATTCTCCTTCACAACATGTTTTCCTCAACGTTACCTTCTTACCACCATCATGTTCTCTCTTATCTTTCTTTTCATTCCCCTGGCTTTTGCTCAACAATCCGCAGTCACGGACTATGCGCCCTCCGTAAACCAGCCATGCCCTGACCTCACGTCAACGGAGTTTGTCCGCGTATGGGAGCCTCAAAATCAAACATTGAACGCTAAAGAGGAGAGTTACGTCTCAACTCGTCAGAATACAACCATACCTATCGCTTGGGGAGACTGGCTTGGGGATGGTTCACAGATAGGCTACAACTTCTCTTCGTTCAAAGATCTTCCCAAGGTCGGAATCGCTGTCCCAGGTGGTGGTCTGAGAGCAGCCCAGGTCGGCGCCGGTACTCTCAGTGGCATTGATGCTCGTGATCAGTCTGCTAAATCAGCGGGAACTGGTGGACTTCTTCAAGTTTCATCTTATATCACCGGGTTGTCAGGCAAGTGAATACTACTACTACTCCCAAACCCATTACTCATTCTTCAATTCCCCTACTTTCTAGGTGGCTCATGGGTAACCTGTTCTCTCATAATGAATAATTTCCCCACGCTGCACGATTTAGTCTTTGGCAACGGAAAGGAATTGAACGGCTGGCAGCTCAACCTCCCCTTCGTAACTCCTGACGGAAGTAACCTGTTCTCGGAAATGAATCAGTATTTTTTTGGGAGCATACTCTGGAGTGTGATGGCGAAAGCCAAAACTGGCATGTTCGTGATCCATCTCCCCTTTCCCAAACATTCTGGATATTGAATTTCTCTCGCAGAGACACTTCTCTAACAGACGTGTGGGCTAGGATGATATCTTACCACTTTCTAAACCAGACTACATCCAAAAACTTTTTCACGAATGACTCTGCCCACGGCGCAGGTCAGTTGTGGTCGCACGTTCCTAAACTGTCGGCCTTTCAGAAGTTTGAGCTACCTTTCCCCATGCTCGTCTCCGATTCACGACCATTCAAATCCAACTTGACGACGGCGTTAACTCTCGAGCCTACCGTGTATGAGGTCTGGTCTTTCTTTTCTGTTGACCCGCTTTGTGACTGATTTGAGAGCTAGATCACCCCTTATGAACTGGCGTCGTACGACCCAAATCTGTCAGCCGGTGCAAATATGACCTATGTCGGGACACACATGACAAACAGAAAACCTGAAGGTGGATCCACTTGTGTGACAGGTTTTGATCAAGTAGGCTTCGTAATGGGATCGAGCGCTAGCCTCTTTAATGTGAGTGGGAACGTTCATTGAGGTCGTTAATTGTGTTCTTATCTGTTTCCGAGGTCAGCAAATACTTGATTTTGGACACAACACTCTCCAGGGTTTCTCCGATTCTGACGGTGCTGGACTCATCTACGTACTTTCCCGTCAATTGAGTGAAGTACGCACCCGTGCGGACGATGTTGCCAATTGGCCCAGTCCGTTCCACGGGTTGAAGCCGGAAATTTTCGGTGACTCTCCATCTACATGGCTCGAGCTACTAGATGGCGCATCTAACCTAGAGAACGTCCCCTATGGACCTCTTTTCGTGAATAAGAGGGCTCTCGATGTGATCGTCACGGTGGAGAGCAGCGCCGATGACCCTCAGAGCTGGCCCAAGTAAGTTCAGATTAGATTCTATTCATGAGCTTGAGAGTTTCACTAACAGGGTTATGTAACAGTGGCAGTTCGCAGATTGTTACGTCGAGACGACTGAACACAATCTTGAAGTCTTCACATCAGCCCTTCCCCCCCATTCCACAGGACCCACAGGCATGGATAGAGACAGGAGTACGCAGCCGCCCAACATTCTTCGGATGCGACCCCACTCAGAACCCCCCCGAGTATCCTCTCATGATCTACCTCCCGAATGCGCCACCCTTTAATGGCGACGATCCTGTTGCCAAGTTCGTGACTACACAATTTACATGTTGACAGACAGCTAATGAGTATCCCTTCCAACAGCACTGCCACTTTTCGTCTCACTTACACTTTGAAACATTCCCAACTCTTGTTCGACCAAGTTCGCAATAACGTCATTTCCGGATTCGTCCCAGGTACAAACGAAGCCGACCCAAACTTTGGCAAATGCCTGCAATGTGCCGCCATTGACCGTGCTCGAATGAAGGTCCAACCTTCGATTGCACGTTCAGATTTCTGCGGGAAATGCTTCCAACAATACTGCTTTGACCCTCAACATCCTCCAAGTCTTTCGCAAGTGCCAAATCGGAAACTCCAATTCGTTGATCCTGACCCCCAAGGAGTGGCCCAACTATCGGGTTTCTTCGCGGTGAACAAGTTCAAGCTAATCGGAGGTCTTATTGGATTGATCGTATTCATCGGTTTAGTTATTGGCGGGCTGTGAGTCCTTTCATTGACATCGCGACTAGAACTGATGGTTAATTCACCTCAGGATATGGTGGAGAAAGCGTCGGGATGTGAAATACAAACGTGTCAGTGCTTTGCACGGCGAGGAACCCTTGAACAAATCTTATGCAGATTATGTTCGCCCAGAGTCATACGAATTACCTGCACATCAAGGGAGTCTCAAGGTTGATGTTGCTGACGGACGCGCTCTATAGTGTAGATCATTTTTTATCATCTCGATTGGGGCTTGGTGTCGTGGACCATCTGCTTTTAGTTCGACTTTCATTCTGTACCTATTATGTTATCGAGGTGACCTCGTGTTCATATAACAGCATCTAATATACAATATAACTATAACTCACGCACACCTGGCTACTGGATATCACCCAAAATCAGAATCATTGCGACCGCGTCACTCTTGTAATGGTGTTTCCTCAAGGTGGTATTAATTAAAGTCTACCAGAGGCGGTCTTCCAACTCGTGTAAAGGTCGTTTTCGGTCTGTTCTCCAAGATCACCGACTTGTACCCGTCTAGTTCCTGCTGTAGATCGTTATTGAGTGCCACCACAGCTTCATGGGACTTCGTCGAAGCGAGCAATTTCTACAGAGATATATGATGTTTGTGTAAGACTGGAGTAAATGAAGATGACATACATGCTGAGTCTCAGCTAATTCGTTGCGAATCCTTTCCACATACATTATACGCTGAGCTGGATTACGATGGCCAATAATTTCAGCATTGAAAGCGCTCAACTTCTGCGCCTCTTCCTCTGCTAGTGCATTTCTGGCTGAAAGAGCTTCTAGGTGGTCGCACAAACCATAGTATGCTTCTTGGTACTTCTCCGCTTCGATCAATTCTGTGGTCAGTCTGCAAGAGTAACAAAATATTAGACCTCTAACATGAGAAATGAGGAAGTAAATCCTTACACCTCAACCTCAGCTCTTAAGCCGTCTTCAGCCATCTTTCCTTTTTGTACTAGTAACGACAGTTTCTGTACACTGTCATGGGCGACGGTAGCTTGACGCTTCTCCTCCTCCAATTTCGCCTCCAATTCACTTAATTGACGCTTGAAAATATCCAGAGATACTCGCAAGTCGTTTGTGGTGTTTGTTGCGGTCTGGAGTAACCCCTCTGCCAGTCCCCGTTGTTCCCAAACTTCCTTCAGTTGCAGCTCTACCGCCTGCTTTGCAGCCTCCGCTCCCCAGAGTTCATTTTCCTGCACATGTACAAGAGTTCGAACTACCAGCAACTCTTCCATGGCGGAGGAGTACGCAAGCAAGGTTTGTTTTTGTGCAATGTCGAATAATGAAGTTTCTTGCTCTGCAATTTCAAGTTTCACCGGCAGAAGTAGATCTAGGTCGTCCTCGATACGCTTTTGAAGGCCACTCAGTGAGGCTGCCAAGTGCTGTTCGGGAATATACTTAGTGGCGTTTTCTTGGCAAATCCGTATTTCAGCTTCAGCTTCTCGCAGACACCCGTTTAAAAACCGATGGTCGTCGTTTACTTGTATGATAAGACGGGCGAGCTCCGATACTTGGCATTCCGAATTCATAAGCTTTCGCTGAGTACGAAGATGCTGAATCTGGAGAGTCGAGTGCCGATGCTTCAGGTCGTCGTATAAGGGTTTTGAGATCGTCGTCGATGCCAATTTCCCGTACATCTGGGTTACGTTCTCCAAAACGATCCTATGGTTCTCCAGCTCGTTAAGAAGCGAGCTCACTTTAACGGAGCTATCTGCCTGACAATCGCGGTACTGTTGTTGCAACTGCTCGAATTCGTCCCGAGCATGCATGACCTCCACTTTTAACAGCTGAATCGACTCCCCCTGAGTCTTAATCTCCTGATCTTTCGTCTTCAGCTGTGACTCGCTTTTTTTAATCTCTGAAGCAAGAATTTTTTCCAACTCGGCAACCTTCTTGTCCTTCTCCCTAGCCTCTTCTTTCCGCCTTGTCTCGGCAGTACGTAGCGTCCTCCTGACTTCACTAATGTCCTCTTGTTTGGCCATCACCTCTGTCCGCTGATTTTCCGACCGACGCAGTTTCGAAGCGAGTTCCTTAATCTCTGCTTTATCTGCTAAGGACTCACGTTTGAGTTCCTCAAGTCTGTGCTCGAGCGCAGTTCCTTGCTTCGCTTGCCTTTCAAGTCGCTCCGTCAGTTCAACTTTGGATTTCTGGTTCCGTGCTAGTTCCGTTTTGAGTCGTTCGACTTCTGCACGATGCTTAAAGTCTAAAATCAGGATGCGGCATAAATTTTAGGCATAACACGCACGGATTTTTTCCCTTCGTTATGTATTCGTTCCAGGTCTTCAAGCTTTCGTTGTAGAACCGCGTAACGGTCATTGGTGATAGGCATGGCAAGTACTCGTTCCCCATTCGCTTTTGCCACAGATTTGACATGGTCACCATAGGTATTGGGTCCTGGTATTCAGCATGGATATGTAAGCTGTGTTGGTTGACTCCCATGAACTGAGGGCGAACCTGGAGTTCCCGATTCCTCGTTTCTACATACTCGATTCACCTCGTCCAGAACTGCGTCTTTCTTATACGAGTTGGATTGAGCCGCTATGAGCACACTTTGAGAACCCATACTATGAATTAAATTGGCCCAGAAAACCTTGAGTGGATTGTGCGGGTGGTATGCCCGACTCTGCAATTGAGCCCGTTAAAAATAAATTAAAGTGAGAAACATCTATACTTTACCTTTCCCTGACTGAGGCCGCTTCCCCTTGACGAACATTGTGGGTGGATCCTATCAGAGTTATGAGAGAAGAAAGCCAGAACGCTGCCAGGCCTATCCCATTTTCAACATGTGCTCACTCACGTGACCGTATAGGGCGATGCAGAACTAATTATGACTGACTTGACATTGGACAACTCAACTGGGCTGTAGCCATGTTCAGACTGCAGATCTTCGTAGCGTTCAAGATACTACTGCATGAAGTGATTAATTATGGGGATGTTAAAGGTGTCGGAGGTGAGCTTGCAAGCGACTCCATGGTAGATAAATCCACTTTTGTCGGCTTTGTCGGGTGAAGTACGAGGTTGCCCAGCCTGGGCGGTGTCTCCCTATTGATAAACTCCATTTTTGTGGGAAGTTTTGACGCTGCTTGTCGAAGAACTGATCATGTTGTAAACGCATAGCTCAAAAGTGCGTCAGAACTGTCTACTTACTATCCCGTGCAAGCTCCTCACGAATAGGAACACCGC
This sequence comes from Marasmius oreades, assembly GCF_018924745.1. Lineage (NCBI taxonomy): Eukaryota > Fungi > Basidiomycota > Agaricomycetes > Agaricales > Marasmiaceae > Marasmius > Marasmius oreades. The sequence goes on from NC_057328.1 coordinate 1,580,522, forward strand.
CAATCTCGAATATAACACGTCCAGTGGGTTGTCGAGTAGCCCAGAACTCGAAGGTACCTTTACCTTTGCCCATACGGGTTTCATTTCCCTAGAGTAATGCAAGGAATGAAAACAGTGTCTAATGAGTTGCTGCAACACGTACTTTGATGCAAACCGGGATATCTGGAAACACTCTAAGCCACACCTTTGCTCCTTTCAATGCTTTCAACTTTCTCTTGATGACCTCCTCCACAGTGGTTAGCTGCTTTGCACTAAATCTAGCACCATTCCCCTTAATTCGAATTCCCCACTGGCCAAATGCAAGAGTCGTCCCACGGACAGAACCGCCAGTTGGGATTGGTATGACACCTTTGTGTCTTTTGATGTATTTGACTTGTCGAGGTGCGAGTTGAGAGCGAGAGCGAGTGAAAACAGTCATGGTGTTGGACACATTGGTGCGTGGACGGATAAAAGGCAATACCGTCTGCGACAGCGACGAGGAAAACATGAAGGAAGACTTTGCTTATGTAATTCTGACTGTACTCCGCCTCGAACGTTGACTGTCTCGCCGATGAGTGACAAGAAACGGCCCTTGGAATTTGGTGCAGAAGCATCCAACAGCAAGAAGTTGAAAAGGTTTGCCACTTGGACGCTCTCTTTCACGATGAACTGACAGTCCTTCTTTTCCAGTGATGTGAGTGCATAATAGTTCCTTTTTTTCTCCCCAGGTGATTATTTTCCCTTGGAATATGAGGATTGACGTGTCTCTATAACCCTTTTCATTCCCCAGAATAATGGCACCAAAACCCCCTCAGCAACGGTGAGTAAACATACGTGACTTGAATCTCATCCGGAATCTCATTTCCAAGTTCCTCCAGCTTTCAGCGGAAGAGATTGCCCGAAAACGAGCAGAGCTTGCTGCGAAAGTTGCTGCGATGCGAAACAACGCATTGGGAACTGGAGCAGGACCAATTCAACTCCCTGCACCAATACCCAAACTGCCCACAACCTTACCCAAGGGTTCTACGGCATCGCCTTCAGTTTCAGGAGGACAGACACCTGTGGCAGGCTCACCTGCTCCTGCCGGTGGTCTCATGATGCAAGACCTTGCCAAACGTGTAGCAGAGGCTAAGAGGAAAGTTGCAGAATATCAAAGTAAATCTGCCGTCAAGGATAACCCGTATATGGTGTGTTTCTGCATATTTTTATTCCCAATCTCAATTAAGACTGACTCGCAATTTCCACAGTCAATGCCGCAGACAGGGAAGAACAAGAATCGACTGCCTGAGCCTGCTCAACAAGGCTCTGGGTTGAAAATGACCGCTCATCCTTTACTACTCGACCAGACAACCCCAGCACCACAGTCCAAAAAAGATCGTTATAAACCGATGCAACCTAAATTTGCCTCAATCAAGGTTCACAACTTGCTCGCTGCTTGCCTGTAATCTGCTCTTAACTTAACTCTTTGTAGGCAAACACGAGAAACGCCCCCACACCTACCCCGCCACCGCCGCCTGTAGCGGTTGTTGAATCTTCTAATCCCTATTCGTTTGAACCGTCGTCGTCTAAGGACACCGGTTTTTTGGGTGCTCCCCGCGAACGTGCTGGTAGAGGGTTCCGTTTCAATCCGAAGGGCAAGTACGCTGCCATGGGCAATGAAATGCGTCGAGAACAACAGCTAGAGGCTCTTAAGCAACGTATCGCGGAAAGTGCCAGGAAAGCAGGGTTGGATGGCGACATGGGAATCGAAAGAGGAATCAAGGTGTGTGTCTACGTTCATTCGAACATCGAGTCTTGCAATAAATTATCCTTGAATAGCGACCGCCACCGCCAGAGGCGGAATGGTGGGATGCCCCCTTACTTCCAAACAAGAACTATGACGACCTGGACACGATGGGAATGGAGAATCTGAATATTAAGTCAGCAGATTCTCCCATCACAATCTACATTCAACATCCGATTCCCATCCCAGCTCCAGGAGACAAGAACAAAGTCGCCCTCAAGCCGCTCATGTTGACCAAGAAAGAACAGAAGAAAATGAGGAAGTTGAAGAGAGCGGCAGAACTGCAGGATAAACGGGATAAGATCAAGATGGGCCTGTTACCCCCTGATCCACCCAAAGGTCGTGATTCCAGATTTTTGCAATTCATTCTTTTTAATGATTTCTTCGCAGTCCGTTTGGCCAACCTCATGAAAGTTCTCACATCCGATGCCGTTCAAGATCCAACGAGAGTCGAAGCCAAAGTGAGAAGGGAAGTCGCTATGCGGAAACACACACACGAGAAAATGAATACCGAGAGAAAGTTGACTGACGAGCAGAGGAGGGAGAAGTTGGAAAACAAAAAGGTCGAGGAGGAAAAGAAGGGGATATATGGAGCTGTTTACAAGTCAGTTCTCTTCATGTTCTCTCCTTTTGTCCTTATTGATTTTGCTCATACTTTTTCAGAGTCAAGAAGCTGACAGATCCCTCTCATCAATTCAAAGTTCGAAAGAACGCCGAACAGCTCAATCTCACTGGAGTGTGTATTTTCAATCCGAACTTCAGCATGGTATATGTCGAAGGGGCTGCGAAGTTCATTCGGAATTATAGACGACTCATGACCGTCCGTATCGCATGGACGGAGGCCGCACGACCGCGTGAAGGAGAGGACGTAGAGATTGATAATGACGCTGAAGAAGGCGACGAAGTGCATGCAGGGGGTAGTAGTAGTGCAGTCGATGTGGAGAACAGCAACGATCAGGCAGCGGGGGGTCTGGAAGGCAACAGATGTGATCTGATATGGGAAGGACTCTTGAAACATCGCGAGTTCAACACCTTCAAGGCTCGAAGTTGCCCTACCGATGGTGCGGCCAAGGAACTTCTCGGGGAGCGATTGAAAGGATATTGGGACCAAGCCAAGAACTGGAAGCCGGAGGAAGAAGAGCTGTTTTGAATGTTTACCCTTGATCAAGATTTGTTCTCTGTCCACTCATGATAGTGCCTATCTCTATCTTTCCTCGCAAAAGAATTGGTGTCATTCGAAAACAATGGGTAACCGATCCTGCGTAGTTAACAGACATTATAGAACGCTAGGGAGAGTCAATAGTGGAAAATATTTGTGGTGGGGATCCTCAAGGTATCATCACTCGGAAGCGTCTAATGCTTCGTTCAAATTTTGCACTGGAAATAGATAATGAGTCTACAATAACGGAAGCAAATATAAGCGAAATATCACTTACACTCATCTCTGAGGTGGAAGTGTTCATAATGAGAGCTACAATAAGTCCATATAACCCCAAGACTTCGGCAAAGATGAGGATCAAGATCTTAAACGAGAGTGAGCAGGACATCCTGAAGGAAAAGGTCCTTGCTGATTTACCATTCCGACGAAGAGACGTGGCTGCTGAGCGGTCCCTCGAACACCGGCGTCACCGACAATACCAATAGCAAAACCAGCAGCAAGACCAGAAAGACCGACGGATAGACCGGCACCAAGTTGAACGAACCCTTTCGCGAGCGACATGGTAGGGGACACTAGATGATGTAACGTCAGTATGGGTCACGTAGGGCACGATCTTAACCTACATTCTCCAGCAATCAAGACGGAAACGACCAGACCATAGATCTAGGTCAAAGTGAAGACAGTTGAGCAGGACAGAACGCACGACACGTACGGCAATGATACCAGCCATAATGACTGGGACGACACATTTCATCATTAAGTCCGGCCGTAGTACTGACATGGCGGAGATACCGACACCAGATTTTGCAGTACCGTAACTGTAGACAAAATACTTGAGAATCCGCAGTCGGCGAGTATGGTTGTTCGAAGCTCACCTTGCTCCTATGCCTGATATTCAGTGCGTAGGTGAGCATTCCGTCTCTCGCGACACGGTGATATAGCTAGCAAAATGATAACAAAGAACTTACAAGTGAAAACAATGGCGCTTGTGCATCCCTGTGGAGGGAAATTTTAAGAAGATGAACACCTGAGACTGAGGGAAGATACTGACCATTGCGCTGAAGAAAGGAGCATAGACAGGGCAGAGATCAGACATGTTGAGGTATTAATGAGCAAAGTTGAAGAATATGAGTTGCAGAAAGAGGAGCTCGACGTGGATGACGGTGCGGTCGATGTTGGAAGGTACGGAGGTTGTTGAGAGCTTAGGCAACCTAACCCTAGTCGGAGTTCCAAATCAGTTGGTCACGGTAAGGTCACGGTCAGGAGAAACGCGCGCGCTGCATGAAAGGCCTTCAAAATCTGACTCGTATATCGATACGCCGCTGTTCCTCTACAACTACCACCATGTCCTCCTCTTGGACCGCACCCAGAATTCGAGAAGAATTTTTCAACTTTTTCCGTTCAAGAAACCACACATTCGTTCCTTCTTCCTCAACAATCCCGTATGAAGACCCAACTCTACTCTTCGCAAATGCTGGTATGAACCAGTATAAATCCATCTTCCTTGGAACAGTCGACCCGAATTCAGATCTGTCTAAACTTAAACGTGCCTTCAATTCCCAAAAGGTATGCCCACCCCACTCATTTGAATATGTTTGCCGATCGTGATCGAATTAGTGCATTCGGGCTGGAGGGAAACACAACGATTTAGACGACGTAGGAAAAGATTCGTATCATCATACCTTCTTCGAAATGTTAGGGAACTGGTCTTTTGGAGACTATTTCAAAGTATGTGCACACTCTTCCTCCTTCAAGGCTTACTTGTGACACGAATTAGAAAGAAGCCATCGCGTACTCTTGGGAGCTCCTGACAGAGGTTTACAAGCTTCCCAAAGACCGGCTTTATGTCACGTACTTTGAAGGCGATCCCAAAAACAACTTGGTACCTGACATCGAAGCGAAACAGTACTGGTTAGACCAGGGGGTACCGGAAGATCATATATTACCAGGAGATGCGAAGGATAACTTTTGGGGTACGTTTGAACGGCCCTCTTTTGCGGTATCGTATTCACTTTACCAGAGATGGGTGCTACCGGGCCTTGTGGTCCATGTAGGTCAGTCCTACTGAATACACTCTATTAATCTATCTCATGTTTCTCATGACCTCAGTGAAATACATTACGACCGAATCGGTGGTCGGAACGCTGCTAAACTGGTCAATCAAGATGATCCCGATGTATTGGAGATTTGGAACAATGTCTTCATTCAATTCAACCGCGAGGATGATGGTTCTCTCAAGCCCTTACCATCGAAGCATGTCGATACTGGCATGGGATTTGAACGTCTAGTCTCGGTCATTCAAGACAAACGTTCAAACTACGACACGGATGTTTTCTTTCCAATATTCGAAAAGATACAAGCCATGACTGGCGCTCGCTCTTACCAGGGCCGATTTGGTGACAATGATGCCGACGGAATAGATACCGCGTACCGCGTTGTCGCGGACCATGTCAGAACCCTGACCTTTGCTCTCAGTGACGGGGGTGTACCCAACAAAGACGGTCGTGGTTACGTATTGCGGAGAATATTGCGCAGAGGTGCCCGATATGCAAGGAAGAAACTTGGTGTTGAGATTGGATCTTTCTTCTCATCTCTGGTTCCTGTCGTGGTCGAGAATATGGTAAGGCATTATTTTTCAGTCGTAGGCATATCTATCTTACGAGCGTCAGGGCAACGTCTTCCCAGAGATAACGAAGAAAGTTGACGAGATTAAGGAAATTCTCGACGAAGAGGAGCAGTCATTCTCCCGCACTTTGGATCGAGGAGAGAAATTATTCGAACACTACGCCTCTCGTGCAAAACAGCAAGGAACCAAAGAGCTAAACGGCAAAGACATATGGCGGTTATACGATACTTACGGCTTCCCCGTGGACCTCACTCGCTTGATGGCTGAGGAACTTCAATTGGAAATCAACGAGCAGGAGTTCCTGGCTGCTCAGCAAGCGTCTAAAGAAGCGAGTAAGGCAACTTTCAAGAAGGGAGAGACAGATATCATCAAGTTAGATGTGCATGATATCGCCGTTCTTGAGAGGGATAGTGGCGTTCCAAAGACGGACGATTCTGCTAAATACAGTACGTTCTCTTTATCATTCCCTACAGAGGATACCGACATTTGTCAGGTTTTGGAAATATCAACGCTGTTGTCAAGGCCATCTTCTATAACAAATCGTTCTTGCAATCCACATCAGATATACCTCTTGAGACTAGCTTTGGTGTACTCCTTGATAAGACTAGTTTCTACGCAGAAGCTGGAGGACAGGAATATGACACAGGAAATATCGTCATAGACGGTGTTGCCGACTTTGCGGTCACCAACGTGCAGGTCTATAATGGCTATGTCGTGCACACTGGTCATCTTAAGTACGGACGGCTTGAAGTAGGGAACGAGGTTATTTCTTCTTACGACGAGGTAATGTGGTTGTCTAATTGATTGACATGAACTTCGGCATTGATAGACCTCACGGGCAGCTTCGACGTTGGCCGTTGCGAAATAACCACACAGCCACCCACATATTGAACTTCTGTCTTCGTGAAGTTTTAGGTGATCATATAGACCAAAAGGGATCTCTGGTCGCTCCTACCAAATTACGATTTGATCTCTCGCATAAAGCCCAAATAACGAACACTGAGCTCCAAAAAATCGAGTCGATGTCATTGGATTGGATACGCAAGAACGTCAAGGTCTTCAGCAAGGACCTCAACCTCCGGGAAGCATATAAAATTCCGGGACTTCGTGCCGTCTTTGGCGAAGCGTACCCCGACCCAGTCCGCGTTGTCTCACTCGAGTACGATGTAGACGACATCGCCAAGGATCTAGAAAACCCTCAGTGGCGCAAGACCAGTGTGGAGTTCTGCGGTGGAACGCATGTCGCCAAAACGGGTGATATCAAGAATTTTGTGATCACGGAAGAGTCTGGTATTGCCAAGGGTATTCGTCGAATTACCGCGGTGACCGGTCATGAAGCACAAGAAGTCACTCGTATAGCCCAGGGTCTGCAGGCGAGGTTGGAGCAAGTCAATGATATGGTCGGTAAAGAAAAGGATGGTCATCTCAAGGCCCTCAACGTCGTAAGTCTCCCGTGTTACCGCCAATCTTGATGTGATTTCAGTCGTGTTCATAGGAAGTAGGACAGTCTGATATCTCTGTCATCAAAAAGACGGAATTGAGGGATCGGCTTGCAGTCATGCGGAAGGTCTTTGACAAGCAGATCAAGGAGAAGGAGGCCTCTGCCGGGAAAGCTGTAGGTTTGCATTATTGAATACATGAATCTGACTTTGATGACTGCAATGTCCAGGCGCTGGAGGATTTCCAAGAATTCCTCAAGACCAACGCGGATGCGGAGGCGTACATTAAGAACCTCGATGTCGGTGGCAACGCAAAGGTAGAACCTGAGTAAAACATGTTTCATCATTCGCTTAGCGTGGTTACAGATCCTTCAAAGCCTGGTAGTACAAGCTAAGAAGTCCGGGAAAACGATTTATGTCTTTAGTGTCGACAGTGAGGCTAGCAAAGTAGCTCATGTTAACTATGTGTCACCCTCTTTGAAAGCCAAGGGGGTTGATGCTCGGACATGGGCACAGCGCATCACCGAGATACTAGGTGGCAAGGTTGGTACATTTGCAATCGATATCGATACTCGAGCTCGGACTGACCACTCACGACAGGCTGGGGGCAAGGAAGATTCTGCCCAGGGGATAGGAAGTAACGTGTTGGAAGTTGACACTGCACTCGCTGCTGCGAAGGAATTTTTGACGCATTAGACCATAAGGGATATCATTGAAATTTGTATACAATACAATGCTACAATGCTAACTTCTTATTTCCTTCAATATTATGTCATTCGTCGGCGACTCGCAGTGCTCTGAACGGCGGTGGCCTGTTCCATTCCAATCATTTCCTCAACAACAGCTTGAGCTTGGTCCCAATCCAAAAGCTCATCTTCCTCCTGTGTTTGTTTTGAGCTGTCGACCTTGCCTGCACCTAGACCCCATCCTCCGGAACTGGCATATGCGGCGGCGGTCTCTATATCGGGACTCCTCAACGAATCCAAAATCTCCCTTCCTCTCTCTCGCTCCATCTCCAACAGATTCCCGGCGGCAATAGTCCGAGGTGTCTCATCACCTGATGGGTCGCCTTGGTCTCGTGTCGTCGAATGTAAAGTATCTTGTGCGTTACTCTTCACGGCTATTCGACCCCGCCGGTCCCGAGGGACACCGCCAGACAAGAAACTGGGTGCTCTAGGTGAAACATCCCTAGACTTGAGGGACTGACCGCCACGAGCCTTCAAGTGGGAGCGCATGGAACGAGGGGACCGAACGATTCGCAGAAGGTCGTTCACGGCAGTCTCTCCCGGTGCTGGTAACGGTGGAGGTGCTGTCAACGAGAACGCGGGTGGACGTGACCTTGCTTGTGCACTCAACACAAGGAGCCTGTTAAATAGGACTTCATAAGGGAGGGTCGACTAAAAAGAGGACATTTCCGACTGACATTTGATGAAGTCGTGAAGGAAAATCTGGGCTGTCTTCCTGTTTGACCCATATAGCTAGACGAGTGTACAACCTTCCAGACAAGGGTAGAATAATTTTGTCCCGGAAAGAGCGCAGAGCCAAGGTTCTGATGTCAATGGACGGCGTTGGGGCGTTATTTAGACCAGTGGAACCTTGAGTGACTTGTCTGCGGGGCGAAGATGGTCGGTTTCGATACAGGGCGGACAAGAGAGGGTCGTTCTGTAGCGGTAACAAAACCTGAACAAGTGATTCAATTTAAAGAGTGAAGTCGCTGGAAACAACCATACCCCTTCTACGTATGTCAGTACTTGGTCCCAAAAGAAACCCCAACGGTCGACTACTCGGCCAACCAGTTTGTCATCCTCCACGCCGTTCAGTTTCGCATTCAGAGTAACCATTCCTGAGGTTAATAGTTCTATTGTATCATTCTCCAAGGTCGCCACACTCCGAGAAGGTGATGCAGATACAACAGCGGCAATATGTTGCTTGACATATTGGTTGAGATCCTCTCTGTGATACCAGAATTTAAGAACTGATTTAAGTAGTGCTGAGAGAACACTGACATTGGGACTCTAAGATGCTCACCATTGAAGAGAGGAAGGAGGTTGACATGGAGAGCACCCCAAGGGTCGGACGAGCTCAGCGAAGGCATGAGAGTAATTGAGCCACGTGACCAGGACGAATATTCGCGCCCTTTCGCAGCCTTTCGCGTTTATAGTCTCCGGCTAGATATAAACATTTGTTGGGACCACGATGACCAGTATGACTAGCTCGTACATGTCTCATCCTTGGTTCCGTCTTCCATCCATGAAACGTCGACATTCTCCTGAAGACAACCCTTCTTCACAAACCAGAAAGCGTCCGAGAGTAACTCTCGAACGGGGTTTTTCTCACATGTCTTTGAATAATCCTCCAACAGACGTCAGTCAACTTCCATCCAGCTCGTCCTCCTCATGGTCATCACCCCCTCTTTCAGTGATGGAAATAGAGGAAACAGCCGCCGATTCACAACCATTGTTTGTGACACGGCCTGATTTTATCGAGGAACCTATCTCTCCTCCACAATCATTCACCAACACCACGGACGTAAAAATGAAGGGCACCTCGTGGTACGAACCTGAACCCGACCGTGAGCCTTCCTATATTCGTAATCAGTCCTTCCTGAAATACAACGCTCGTTCCTGTCGTGCAGGTATAATAATCACGGACTTGGACTCGTCAGACGATGAAGACCCGTACGAAGACCAACCCTTATCTATATCTCCTGCATTACTACAGCGAATACGGGAACGCGACTTACTACAAACATACGTTCCTCCGGAACATAGTCAGGCCCTGGTGTTATTCCGCCCTCTCACGATACCCCCTCCATCAGAAGAAATAATAGAAGATACGTCGCCATCACCATCACCACCCGGCGCACTGCCGGAAATTCAACTCGACAAGCAGAGTATTCCAACCATAGCACAGGTAGAAACCGATGAAGACAAAATGGACGTTGAACTATAAAATGTACATTATCCTCCAAAAATGACTCATACAGGAATTCAAAAAATAATAGAACTGAATAGAGAAGTGCAGGTCGAAACTACTAACTGGAAAGGTTTCCCGCTCCGAACTGCACCATGTCCTCTGGCCTACGCTGCGTTCCCTGCTCTGACGTTGACGGATAAAGACCCTCCGTAAAATTGAGCTGTGAGTGGTGATGCCTCGCATGAGCGTGAGGGTGTGGTACGTGATGCATCTGAACTCTGGTGGGATATGGAGAGCTCAGAGTAACGGGTGCAGAGTTTGTGGTGCCTTTTGAGGCGTGATGCAATTGAGAGGGATGGAGATGGGAATGATGGGGTTGGTGCTGATGTTGGTGTTGTTGTGAATGCTGGTGCTGGGGTTGTGTTTGTGGTTGCACGTAAATATGGGAGTTGGGGACCGGCTGCTGCTGTTGAGGTTGCTGAACATGATAGATGGAGGGTTGCAAAGCGATGGGATTCGCACTCTCATCGTGGGAATGGATCTGGGAATGTAAAGGCTGCTGAACATCGACAGGAGGACGCTCATCATCATCCAATTCCTCGTCAACATCGTTCTCCGCCGAAAGCGCTCGCTCCTCTCCACTGACGGCCTTTTGAGCAGCGACTTCCTCAGCAGTCAGGAACCGACCACCTGGTCCTCTAGGACGTCGCATAGCATGTTTATGACGTGATTCGTGTAGATACGGCTGTCAAAGAAACGTGTTGGTTTACTGTGAGAAGCATAAAGCGAGGTTACTCACTTTGCGCTGTCGAGACAAACGATGGAGTTCCTCAAGACGAGCACGGGCTACTCGTCGTTTGAGAATACGGAAATACTGCTTCGCGTTAACGTAGAGAGGCTCGTCGTCATTGTGCTGAACGTCGTGGAAAGAAGTGGAAGAGGGTTGCTGGTCGATATAGTTATTGAGTTGGTAAGCGTTTGGGGGAAAAAGCTGATCGACGACGGACGAGCTCTCCATCTGTGATTGGCTCCCGGCTGTTAGCGGTCAACCAGCAAACCACACAGCCATCGGCCAATTGCAATTCTCATATCCACGTGACCTCATGGAGGCTAAACTCAAGGCACTCAGAGTCGTCGACCTCAGAGCCATCCTCACAAAGGCTGACCAGTCTGCTCCTGCAAAATCCAACAAACAGGATCTTATTTCTCGCATCATAGCTTCGGAACAGGCTACTGCGGTGTATCATGCAGAGCACGGTGCTCCAGATGACTTGTTAGCCCCCCCAGAAGAGTGAGCTCGCGAGGTTCTTTTCTTTCTTTCTTTCTTTGGTCTTAATCGAATCCTAGTGTCGATTGGACGGCGGAGGAAGCTATTGCAAAGTCTGCGGTAGCAACATCAGAAGTCGCCGTCAAACCTCTTTCCAAAGCAGTAGATCCTCCGACAGCAGCGGCAGTGCCACCATCGTCAGTAGCATCGTCTCAACTTCCGGAGGCCTCAGCGCAAGTCGATCCTGAAGAAGAGAAGCGAAGAAAACGCGCTGAAAGATTCGGAATTCCCCTTGTCGAGTCCAAAAAAGCCAGACTAGCTGCCCAACCGCCAGCTGTAAGACTCCAACACACACTGATCACTGATCAAAGCTCATTCTCTTTCCAGGACTCTGAAGCACTCAAGGCACGCGCTTCTCGCTTTGGTATCAAGACGGATGGCACCGGAAAACCTTTAGACACGCCTCAATCTGGACATAAGCGCGATCTTTCTGCTACGGAACAGATTGATCCAGAGGAACTCGAACGTCGAAAAAAGCGTGCGGCCAGGTTCAACGTGGGAGCTCAGGCTCAAGGTTCTGTTGACCCAGACGAACATAATAGACGAGAACAACGTGCTGCACGCTTCGGTATAAAACCAACTGTGAGCCTTTCGATTCCATCGTTTCCTATCTGTACTCACAAACCTTCAGGCTTAGTTTTCGTTGCATGCCCCTTTTATTGTTGTGCTTAAGCTAGAAAATATTGTAAATCATAACAGTCATCGTCCTTTTCATTAACTGATCCGCATAGGTACAGTGTTAGACTTCAACAGTATGGAAACTACATACGTTAATGTTCCAAAAACTTGGGGTATGAAAACATTGTATAGTTTAGCAATAAAGAGTAATGACCAGTAAAGCCGAGCGAGAGAGAAAAAAAGCAATGAAAACATGAGACTCTGTCTGTCTGTCGTGAAGTGTCCTCTCAACCATGAAAATGCACGTAATTAAAGCTGAAACGAATTGGAAGAGTTTAAGAGAACTCATGATGAGGAAGATGTAGACGCGGCTGCTTCCGAAGTCGAGGTGGTCGTCGCTTCAACCCGTTCTGTCTCCTTGACTTGAGTCTGCGAAGACGCTGTGGTTGCTTCCGCTGCTGCTGTCGTCTTTGCCTCCGTATTTACGCTCTTTGTTGTGGTCGTGCCACCAGCACTTGGAGAGACCTTGCTTGTGGATGAAGCCCCATCAGAACGCGACGTGGACGACGCGGTGGTGGCTGTTGCCGATTTTGAAGCCGCCAGCAGAGACTCCTTCGCTAGTGGAAGACTCAACAGCCCAAGTTCTAAATCATACTTGGCCGGAACGGCGAGCTGGTCGAGATGTAGCCACGGCACTTCGTATCCGTTTACTCCAAGCCGCACCGTCGCGGCCCCATGGATATCTAAAATTCCGAGAGGGATGATGTCCAAAGATGCAACTGCTCCTTGCACAAGCAACACGTTTTCGATCCTTCCGGAATTAATCGTTGAGCGGGCAGGTACCACGAAACTATCAAAGGCGTGCTCGAAATGTGCGTAAATCGTCCCGTTGAGTTCACCATCAGATTGCAAGAACTTGATCTCAAGGTCAGCATCCAGGGGATTCGTAATCTGTAGGTTGCAGCGGTTAAAATTGCGATTCAAAGTGAAGCCAAAAAATGGTAAGTACGTACGTCGAAATCGACGGTAACCAGGTTGGTGACCAAAGAATCCAGCGTGATGATCACGTGAACTTGTTGAAGCAACTTTTGGCCCATACCTTGAAGTGAGTGTAAGTAACTCACCCGTTCATCGTAAGAGCCTGGATGGCTTACCATTTAGTTGTGAGCTCAGCTTGACGCCGGAAAGGGCTTGTTTTAGTGATTCTATCGGAGTACTGTCAGCATCGCCTTCAATGGACAAATCCAGTGCGTCTGTCGATGTGAGGAAGTCGGACAAGAAACTCTACGAGTGGAATGTTATTTAGCCTGGGATACCTTAGCAATGGAAGCATTGACTTGCCTGTGCCACAGTATTATTCCTATCATCAGGCTGATAGTGGAACTCCGCTTTTATGACGTTCTCGCCCGATTGAAGGTTGAAGGGCTAGAACAACAATACGTTAGGCCGTAACGGGGAGAATTCACATAAATACATACATCGATGACTGCCCGACCAAGTTTTGTGCCTTTATAGATGACAGGGAGAGCTGTGTCAATGGTGTGCAGAGAGACATTGGAAGGATTCTCGAGGACTGTGGTGAGCGGGGAAACAATGAACTCATTTCCACCGTTCCCACCGCTACCGGCAACTTTGACGTCACGGAGTTCAGCTTTGCCCCCAAAGTTGTTGATACCTAGCGTTGGCAGATTTTTAAAAGGTGATAGACGTTCAAAAAGATACGAAAACTCCGCACCTTTGAGGCTGGATGGAACGTCGAAGGGTATACCGGAAATCGGCACATTGCCAATAGCCGTTTTCGCAGTAACGTCAGCTGTCCCTCTGAGTCTCAGGCTCACCGAGTCCTTCAGTGTGACAGCTGCAAAGAGCTGATCGAAAGCGCCGTTATTGACTGATTGCAGCGGCTGGTCTTTCCAGGATATGTGGAGATCCGCGACATTTCCAGTAGAGACACCACCATCAGCCGGTTCTTTCGGAAGGATGAGCTTAGCGGCATCGGTACCGCCACTACTGAGGAAGATAGTTTGGGCGGCTTCGATAACTTGGAGCGAGAAACCGAAGGGATTCTTGTACCGAGCAAGTGTGTTGTTAGCGCTCGTGAGAGGTGCAAACGCCTGGTCTCCACTGGTCAAGGTCACATCGAGGTCGAAAAGATCGATACTTTGAATGATCTATAAGAACAAATTATTAGTTCAAAGTAAGAAAAATATTGACTCGTAATCGCTTACATCGAATTTCTGACCAGGCAAAGCCACTTGCAACTCCAAGGTCTTAAAAGCAGTGCTGAGCCACGCAACTGGCTCGCTGGAACCCGAAGGCTGGACAGAATCCCCTTTCACACTAAGTGTCAGGTTCTGCCCTGCCAGGAACTCAGAGAACAGTTTCCCAATGGTATCCAGGTCAGAGCCACTTTGAGGAACAATGCGACCTGAGAGATGTGTCTTGGTCTCGGAATTGGGTTCCAGAACTAAACTTGATGCCGAAAGCGCTATGGGGAGATTTTTGAGAAGGAATTTTAAAAAGGCAGATCGAACATAATCGACGCACGTCCGATGAGCGTTCCCTCGAACGAAGCCGCGAAGGAGACCGTTCCAAGGTCGATACCCAACTCTGAAAGTAAAGTGAGATACCAAACACAAAGCAGAACGCGGTAAAATCCGACTGACGAGCAGGCGAAGGTATTAAAGAGTCCGTCTCGACGTGAATGCCCCCGGCGGGATCATCTGAAGGGAGCTGGAAGTTACTAATAGTTACTCCGGGAAGATTGTTGAACGCCTTGAATGAGACAGTCTTCTGTAGAGAAACGTTATCAAAGATCGTGCCCAAGGCTGAGACGCGGAGCTTGGGTGTCGAGATAGTCCAATCGAAGGAGGGATTGTGCAGCAAGAAGGTTGCAAAATCGGTGAACCTTGAAGACGTATGAAGATGACCTTTTGACTTCTATGGAAGGAAGAAACTTACCGTGCTTGGTCGGTAATCGTAAGATGACCAGTGGTTTCATACTTCGGAACACCGCTGTTGGCGGCAGCACACACTAGATTGCATAGGCATCAACAAGCCTGCAACGATCTAGGAGAAATAATACACACCTGGAGGAAGCGTTATAGTTGCAATGTCGCTGCCTTGCCAGTTGACACTGGGAATAAAGAACTGAGCGCCCAAATCAGGTTATATATGCGGTTTCGCAACTTACATCAAGGGTTCAGTAAACGTTATCTGGGCATCCAACGGACCGGTGCCGGTGAGACTTCCTTTGAGAGACAGATCAAAACCGTCATTTGAAATATTGCTTTTCCGATGATATCAGTCAATTCATTCAGTGTGATATGATAATAAGGGACGAACGTGATCCTCGCTTCCGAGAACGAAAGTTGAGCACCATCCACCAGATGTTGTGCAACTGGGCCAGCAACTGCGCCAATGAGGAATAAAGCGGTTTCGTCCGTCTGCGAAGAAACATTTATTTTCAAGGTCAAGTTCGGAAATGGTGTAAGCGTACCAGAGCCTTGACTTTGTGCTGCGCAAAGGCCAAATCCGTTGCAACTAAAAAAAAAGCCGGATTAACATCAGTGAACTGAGAGAGAGAGAGAGAAAGAAAGAAAGAAAGAAAGAAAGAAAGAGAAAGAAGAAAAAAGAGCCGATCCTCACAATCGTCCAGTTTCACGGAAGAATCGACTTGTAAATCGACCTCAAGATTCTTCAACGAGTTCAAGATTGCACTTCTGACATCAAACTGTTGACCACTAAAGATACGGTTTTAGGCGGGTCGCTTCGATATATGCTTGGGAAGAACCCATACCTGGAACATGTGGGAGACCCCGTGTCCACCGAGGAATTAACCTAAGAATACAAAGGCACGTCAAATTGAAACCTTAAACTGCTAAAAGACAGCTTGGCTTACAGGAGGGTGGAAATCTGGGTTATCCAGAATGAACTGGAAGAGCTCCGTTAATGGGCCGATGTCGACACCGTTCGCTTGTGAAGCCATCTGAAGGAATTTCACGATCGTAGCAGGATTCAAGTCGTATTGGAGGGGAAGAGTAGGTGAAGTGATGGTACTATGGCCAGACGCATGAATGGGGTTCGAGGAGACGTCGGTATCAATCGTTCCCAGTCTGAGATCATGATAGACAGCATCAGCTTTGATTTTCAGTAAATTGATGCTGGCGGAGAAGGGATTCGCCAGTGTGAAAGAAGTTTGAGCAATTCCAGTGGAAACAATGTCGGTTGGGAACACTATAGTCGCGCTCTCGATCAAGGATTGATTCAGAGCGGGGATGACGACTGGAGATAGCCGAATGCGGGAAAGAGCTGTCTTGAGCGATTCGACGGCAGTAGAATCACGGCTTCCAGATATACTAGTCTGAACGTCCACTCCTTGGATGAAGTTTTGCAAAAGTGTTTTCCCGGCTTCCACCGCATCGCCTTGGGGAGCGAAATGGACATCTACGACGGGATTTTAGAATTTGTGGAAAAAGACATTCAAATGAGAAAGTACCGATAGGGTATGTTTGATCGCCTGGTTTAATAACGAGGTTTTTCTATGAACATAGTAAATCTTCCATGATGGCAACCAGAAGCGCGGGGAGACATACTAGATCCGAGGTCCCAATAATTTGGTTGCTATAAAAACATTCAGAAGCCTTACTTACCCCGTGTCTGAAAAGTAACATACCTAAACTCCAAAGAAAACGAAACATCGCCAGTTCCTAAACAGCGACAGTTTCAATTTCAATGCGCACAGGAAGAATAACATCAAAGTTCCCTTACCCACAGTGAGGTTGCTACAAATAAGTACCCCAGTCAGTAAAATCATCGGTCAAAGACACTCGAACAAACCATACCTTGGATTGAACAAATGACCATCCACAGTTATCAACAAAAAATCAGAGAACCCATGCGCAACATCCAAATTACTGACAGTAACAGGCTTTGCATTTAACCCTTGCAGTCCAGCGATCGTCGATTCCACAGAGAACGGTATACCCGAAAGAGACAACACCCCAACAGCAGTGCTCGCATCAGCATTAGCTGAACCAGCAAGTCCAATCGTTTCGCCTTGTCCCATCGTTGTGTCAGCGAGGAAGCTATCAAATGTTCCATGACCACTCCCAGAGACGGCGAAGGATACGTCGTTGAAAGTGAGATGGATAATCCTATTTTGTACATCCGTAGTACTAGGACCTTTGGGAATCGCGAGCTGCGCAAACTGAGTACCTTGGTAGGAAACATCGATCGTCTGCTCCAACGCAGTGATGTCGATAGGGAATCCGAACGGCAGCGTAAACGCCGCATCGGAATTGTCGCTGCTGGTCGAGGGGTTGTAAGCTGTCTCGGGCGTGAGCATAAGAGATAATTCATTGAGATTGATGTTCTTGATGATGTTTAGGACGCCTCGGTTGGGCAGAACCGTGGCGACCTGGAGTGACTTGATACCCTCGTTCAACCAGGTAACCTAAGAGGGAATTAGGGCAAGAACACCAATCACGAGTCATTGCAACCTACATCACTCGATCCTGCACTCGCACCATGAACGACAACCTCACTGTCTTCACCGCGAATGAATTTGTTGAATATAGTTGACACTGTTGATAGACCCTCGGAACTAGTCTGAGGTATGAGACGACCAGCAAGAGAAAGAACCGTAGTCGATTGCGGAGCCAAAGACACCGTTCCGTTGCTTTGAACAGGCGCAATGAGAACTTGCCCTGCATAAGTGTCGAAACCAATCGATGACAACTCGATACCGACTTGCGAGGGCTACATGAAGGACAAGATAAATAACGGCAACTAAGAAAATTGAAAGTTGAAGTACATTAGTTGTAGCAGCATCAAGTGTGAGCTGAATGCCGCCGGCAGGATCGTTGGCCGGTAGGTCGAACGATTGAACTTTCACACCGCCTTTGAGGCCGTTGAAACCCTTGAGAGTGACCTTCTTGGGAGACAGAGCGATACCAGAGACATCGATACCTTATAATAAACCACAAGTAAACGACCAATCAAAAAAACTTTTGAGAAGAATGAATTACCTAGTGCACTAACTGTCAGATTATCTCCAGAAATCTCCCAATCGAAAGATTCCTCCGTCAACAAGACCTAGTCATTCCCAATCAACACCAATGTGACTTTGGGGAAAAGCCAACAAAAAAAACAAACCTTTGTAAATGCGGTAATGTGGTCCACATCGACGATCTGGAACTCCGATTCCATGTCCAGCTGAGCACCCACATCCCCGGCGACCTGTACGTCGTTCATCTTGATGTTCCCGATAGGCTTTCCTTGCCAATTCACTGTCAAGCCCGTAGGGAACCGAATAGTGGCATCGACTGTTCAAATGTGAACACCAATCCCGCAAAAAAAAGGCAAGGAGAACATACATGGACCAGTACCCGTTATACTACCCTTGAGCTGAGTACCGAACGACTGTTGCTGGGGATTCCTGATAAGCACAGTATCGATACCAAGCGCGGAACCGTCAACGATCTTCTGCACAATAGGTTGCGCCAAAACCGGAAGAATAAGATTCAGACTCTCATCTGTAGCAGTCGCAACACCTGCTTGCGAGTACGTCAAAGTAGTCGCGTAGTCACCTGCAAAATCGCACACTTAGACTCTCCAACGACAATTGTACGTGTTGGGCTCCCTACCTATGGTAACACCGGCAGTGAGATCCACATCCGACTTGAGCTGTTTGAAAGCCGCTTGAATGAACGAAGGCAACTCGAACCCACTGGAATTTATCAGCCTCGAAAGAAGTTCAATGACCAAAGATCTGCGACTCACGTATAGATATTCGCCCTCCGACTCTTCTCAGGGGTCGGACCGGTCGTTTTCAAATACGTATACCCTCCAAGGCTCACAATTCCATCCAACTGCCTCGTATCCATCCCAGCCTCAACAGCAAGCGCACGGGTAACGGTGAACAACGAAGCCGGATCAAAGTTCATATTCAAATCCAACTCTGGCGAATTCGTCTTTGAACGTGGTTGAGAGGTAAAATCCGTCTTGGTGTCGATCGATCCAAGTGAGATCCCAAAGGCCGACACACTTGATTTGATATTGGTAATCTTGAGTCCGGCGCTGAAAGGATTGTTGAGCTCGACGGTGACATGACTGATGTTGTTTTGACGACCCGTCGTCGGTAAGACTTTCAATGCAGCAGAGTTGAGTAAAGTCGAGTTTAAGCCAGGAAGGGCAACGTCGATCGCCAGAGTCTTGAAGGCTTGGAGGAGTGATACCACTTGTGTGCTACCATCGTAACCGGCAATAGAGAGCTGGACATCCTTCCCGCTCACGAAGTCTGTCAGAGTTTGCAGACCTTGCTGGTTGTTATTGGCAGCAAATGTCGATTTGGCCGCCAACGAATTGTTTCCCATCTCAAGTGTAAGGTTGGGTAGCAAAGCCGTTCCCAATAATGCACCATCGCGGAACAATTGGAGATCTCAACAGGACGTTAGAGGGTTCGATGATTAGAGAAAATAGAGCCATACTGAGATCGCCAGTCGAAAGCTTCAGATTCGCAGGATTAACGATGTTCACTGCAAAAGCGCATCAGTCCAAGGAAACCCTCCCTACCAAAAAAAAAGGCGTGCCTTGAATTCCCAGGGTGATCCCTTCAGAAGTCCCACCCTGCACATCCACCGATTGAATGGTGGTAAGTCCCTTGAGTCCCTTCAACCCATTCAATCCCGACGGGACATTGAATTTGATCGGGTTAAGCTCAATCTGGCCAATGCTAAGGTTCGCAATAGCTCGGGATTTGCCGACAAGATTAAAATCAGCTTCATCGCTGCTCGTCAAGTTGGCATCTAACGTAGGTGAACAGGAGTCAAGGCACGGAAAACGGACATGGGAAAACGAATTAGAACCCACTAAAGGTGGAGAAGGTCGGATGACTCTGATCGGGACAATTAAGCGGGGTGTTGTCGATGGTGATGTTGATAGAGCCGGTCGTCAGCGTGGACCCTTGGACGGAAATCGCAGATTTTGAGGCACCCAGAGGGGTGGAAAGACCGGCAACCACCTGGCCGTCTTTGGTAATGTTGAACTCGTTCATGATTTCCCCAATGGAGAGACCAAACCCAAAGGGCAATTCTAATTATAGAGTCGTGAACCCGGAAACAAAAAACAAACCAAAACATAAAGACCAACCAAGTGAAGCTGTCACAGAGTTACTTGAGGTGGTCGGAGACCAAGGAGTATCTTTGTTGAACGCGAGGGCAAGGTCGCCGATGTTGATTGCCTTGATGGGATTAATAGGCTGTTGAGATTTGAAAGGAACTTGCAACTGGAGTGATTGAAGTCCTTTGCTCAACCAGGAAATCTCGGTACCATCGGGTTGCAACGTCGACTTGCCGACTGCGATGACGGGAGATTCATCGCCGTTGAGATAGTTGGAGAACAATTTGCCCAACTTGGCGAGCTCAGTTGCGCCAGTTTGCTTATTGATAGCACCCTTGAGGGTAACAACGTTATTCGGGCCAGGATTCTGCGAGCTGGTATTCAGAGATTGAATGGAAAGGCTCGCGACGGGTACGTACGATCACCGTATTGGTACCTGTTCCCGTTCCGAGAAGAAGACCCTCATACATCAAGTCAAATACCACGGTACCCAGATTCAACGAGAACGGACTGCATGCATTTTGAGGAATGATGTTCAAATGATGACAAGTGGTAAGTGATCATACCTAGGATTGCTGAGGGTGGTTACAGCGACGAAGTCGATACCATCAGGACTGTCACTCGGTAACTGCAAGTCCGTGAGGTTGACAGCATTATTGAAGCTATTAAAACCTGAAATGATGGTTATATGCGATCGAAATGATTTCACACAGCCGAACTTACCTTTGAGTGTAATGACTTTATCGAACTTGATACCATTGGAGACCGGGAACTTGGCAGCTTGAACGCGCAAATTGCTGCTGGTGAGTCTCCAAGAGAATTCTTCGGCGGTGATCATTTGAGCAGCAAAGGACCCGAATGCATCTTGATCGGTAATGGTGAAGGTCGTGTTCTGGTTGATGTCAGCGCCAGACTTTTTGGCATGAAGTCCGTCCAAAGTCATTGTGCCGATGGGGACATCGTTTTTTCCATTCTGCACCCATGCTACGTGGATAGGTTCTTTGAAGTTGATTGTGGCGGGAATAGCACCCGTGTTGGTCACCTGGTAGTGGGATGAAAAAACATATGAAAAGGATAGGGGGGAAAGGGAAGTACCTTGCCCTGTAACGCGAGCTGAAAGCTGGGAGATGGCAATGAGATGGAGATGGGAGATAGGTAGCACGGACGACAGTTACCTGCCGTTCTGTGGTGAGCTGATGCGAGCTACATCCACGCCGAGATGGCTTTTGTTGACGACGAGTTGAACGATAGCTTTGACGACAGGGAACAAGAGGATGAAAAGCAACGCGATACCGAGTGGAATACAGATAATCTGACACCATATGAACCATTTTCTCCTGTAGAAGGGTTGCTGTGAGGCAGCCTGAGAAGGTTGTTCCTGGTTGTCGACCGCAGCCTGAGAAGGGTTTGGGTCTGCGAAGGGATCAGCAGCAGCAGCAGGACTCGAAGTGGGCTGTATGCCAGCAGGGGTTGCCCTTGTTACACCATCGTCTTGAGGCTCAGAGAAACGCGAACCTGCAGGAGCAGAGCCGCTGCCTATAAGACCAGAAGGAATGAGAACGACGCGTCGTTGGGAGGTGACTGGACTGACCTGCAAGGGCGGTGAGCGATGTTGAGCTAGGATGAGCTGGAATAGTGCCATCGTATATTCCGCTGCTTTGCCTTGCATGCTCCATGGTGGAGGTAAGAGAGACAAGAAGAAGCTGGGCGTATTATAGGCATTTTTCCATCAATAATAAGGTGAATCGAAGATCCAGGCAACCGCATGGTCAGCCCCGCTCCATTTGATTCGACCCCAGTCAGCTGTCCTGGAGGTACGGGAGTGCTGATCGCCGGTCCAACGGAGTTGAGGTCGTTCACATGCAAAGCATTGCAGATGTCGATGACATGTGTGCGTTCCCACGCTAGATTCCATAAGCAGATTAGATAATGACAGCCGAAATACCGCTCATTTACTCTCCTCACTCACTTCCCCTTCTTCCTTGCTCCTGCTCCGTCTCTTACTCTCAATCTCACCGTCTTCCTTTCGCACTGCGCTCGCCGCCCTCGTCGATGCCGACGTAGTCTCACTCGCCGTTGAGTCTCTCCTCGCCCGCGATCGCGTCGTTCGTCTTTCCACAACCCTCTTTTCCTCTTCCTCCACATTCACTGTTTCACCGTTCGCCGGCCCGTCCTCTTCCGTGTTAACGCTCCCATTCGTGTTGGCTCCCCTGGGATATCTCGGCCGTTTGTTAGCAGCAGAATAGCTAGCGTCTTCCTCCGTCTCTTTCCTCTTCCGACGGTTCCCTCCACCACCACCACCACCACCACCATTTCTTCTCTTACGAGGACTGGCCTTCTCCGTCGTCGTCGTCGTCGTTGACGTCTGACCACCGTCCTCAGCCCCAGTAGGCGTCGTACGCCATGATGTATTCCCATTTGAATATGATATAGCTTGTTGATTTTGTAGTTGAGCTTGCTGAGCTATTAATTCCGTATCCGGTCTAGCAAGCACAGGTAACCCGTACTTGGCAGGGTCCAAAGGCGGCAGTGACAACGCCAATCGTCCCAGTGGATGGTATAGAGGAAGTGATGTGTTGCCCATATACGTCTTTCTTTTCACACCAGATGGTGACGTCGGTCCTGCAGACAAAGGCCGACCCAGGCCCGACCCTTGCGATGGTGGTGGTGGAGGTGGTGGAGGTGGTGAGGTCTTCTTCGAATAGCTTATGAGGCTCGTTGGATCTCGTACGTCCGTAGGCAACGGTGACTGATAAGTGAATTTCGGTTTTCGACGCATCGTCGACGTGCTCGCGCTCGCGCTCGCTGGCTGCACAGAAACGCTCATGACCGACCGCCTTTCAATGAAACGTTCGATTTAATGTGTAAACGACAAAAGAGGGAGAAAACGGCGACACTCACTGGAAGGCGTGGTGATGGTGGTAGGAAGGAGAGGAGAGCGATTTTGACACGCTAGCGTTCTCTATTCGCCGTCAGACCAGACAAGTCGGAGTTTAAGTATTTTATGGATCGATCATGCGCGCGTCACGTCGCGCAATCTACCCAAGTACTATTCTATTCTATCGTTGCCAGTACATGCCCCAAATTCATTACATACTTCTCGCAGATAGCCGCAAAATAAAACTCATGTTCCGAATTATGTGGCTGCACTAAATTATGTGCAATCTCATGTGCCAGCGTGAAATACCTGAAAACCACCCATCAGCCCTAGGCTTTTCTACCCGGAGATTTCTCGGCTCACCAGGATATCAGTGCATTCTTGACTCCGCCTCGGCCAACGTCCTCGTCATCTATGGAACCATTCAGTAACTAAAACTCCCTTCCAAGCCAGTTCATCACTCACGCCAGGCTTCATAATACCTTAGGTTGAAAAATATACTTCCATTTCGATTAAAGGCAATCGTTCCACCAGCTAGGTCGTAAAATATGTGCAAACTCGTCAGTGGCACTGCATATATCTGTGAAAGCATATTCATGATATGTATCAGTCTTGCAATAGACTGCTTCTTTTCGCTCATAATAGTTGTTGGCTGAGCCACGTCTACGAAAGGGATGTTAGTAAATGCACACAGAACGGATAAACACTTACCATGCGCGACGTACACCCTGACCTCTCCCATTCTCCCTGTCTTTTTTTAAGTAACCCATCTGGCTTTCGCAAATGGCAAAAACCAACCTATTTCCCTCAAATCCCCAGTGCGCCCAGAGACATCGCAGTACCCTTCACCAAGACTCTCTTTAACACGTTGCATCTCTTCTCTATTCCTGATCGAATTCCCCGACTCGGGTCGACATCCTCGAACGGCCATATCGATGTTGGCGGCTAGAAAAAAAAAAAGAATATAAACCTTGAAAGACCGAAAAGCATTTTTTTTTTCAACCCACCGATATCCCGTAGAGGCGTTACCCTGTTTTCAATACCAGAACGCTCGCCCTTCGTCTTGTTATGGGCAAGGTTGTTCAACCATTTTTGAACCTTTTTCGGTCTTGTCCCAGCTGTTTCGTTTCCATTTGTTAACTCCGACGTTGATGAAAAGATAGGGGGTGGTGGGGGTGGTAGGGGTGGTGGTGATGATGGAACTTCAGGAGGAGGAGGAGGCGGCAAGTTGGCTGCCTCTTCTGAAGCTTTAATTTGAGCTTCTCGTATAGCTTGTCGTTGAGCGTCTTGCTCACGAAGAATCCGATCCACTATCGACGCAATCAAAGCCGCTCGAGGACGAAAAAGTAACTGACTCGAAACTCACCATTATATCCCCGTCTCTTAAGCGATCGGAGGTCACTCGAAAGTAGCGTCATAAACAACAACATATCGTTCGCCTTTGGGGCCTCAAAAAAGAACCGGTTGAACGACGTGGCAACTCTGGGGGGGGAAAAAACGAAAAGACGATTAAAAATTCCACATACATCCTCCCGTCCACGTTGGTAGCCAAATAAAAAATAACGCACTCGTACATGTCGATTTGCGTATGCCCCGCTATCCACAGCTCAACCCTCCCGCCCGTCGACTGGTGAGAAACAGCAGACGCCTCCTGGGTACTTGACAATTCCATACCCGCATAACTAAGAGACTTCGTTATCGACACCTTGCCGAACGTCTTGACAACAAAATGGTTGGGCATTTTAAGCCACGAATACGAATGCCTCGTCTTGGCATGCGTATGTTCGTGCAAGAATAGCGGAAGCCGTTCCAGAATCAGATTGCGGATCTCGGTCGCCTGTTTAGAATTCTTGATTTCTTCAGAATGCCTGGGATCCTCTTTTACCAACGATGTCAGTCGTCGGGAACCAAGGGCGATGTAAAACTCTGGGGAGATCAAGTCAAACGAGATGCACTTTACATAGATATTCAAAATCCTTACCCTCAAGAATACTGTCCTGAGGGGCAGTAAACAGGGTGTCTCCGAAGGCTTGCAACGCATTTGTATCATCTGCAATAACGATCTGGTTCGCACACTTCAAACCGACTGCAATCATTTCCCGCTCTTCATCCTCAAATATCACCAAACCTTTCCCAGATATATGTTTACGTTGGAAAGCTAAAAGTACTGGGGTTTTCTTCATCCGTGACACCGTCGTTGGACTCAGAAGCCGATAATTGGCGGCGATGGCTTTCAGTTCGATCAAAAAGCTACAGGGTACGTTTTTTGTAAATTCTTTGCCTTGTGAATAGGAACTCACTTTTCTGCACTTCCGGCCAGTGCGTAGAAGTTATCGGGGTCACCGAGCAATATTTGAGCTACCTCATCCGTGGTAGGTTGAGGCTTCAGGCCACAAGCATTCAAGAAGCCATTGGCAACTTGGCCAAAGTCGACAAAGACGAATAACTTGGAATGGAAGGTTTGCCTCGCATCTTGGCCAAAGTAGCACTGACTTGGGCATCGGTAAACGGCTCTCTTTTCGTGTACGCCAACCGGAACAATGGGTAGCTGCGATATTTTTTCCAGTTGGACGCCCGAGAAGTCTACGTCAGTGTCAAGTTAGTGCTTCGTCCACAGTGCAGCTGATAAGATTATATACCTCCAACATGGGCTGCGAGTATCTGGAACCATTCCTTTGCCTGGGCCTCATTCTTAGGAGGACGGGTGGATAGGATATCGACGAGAGTTGAAGAAGGCGGATGCTCCCCAATCTTGAGCTTTACCAGAATATCCTTCTTCTCCGAATTCAAAATAGGCAGGTCGAAGGCGGCCCATTTCGCATTTCCATACACCTATTGCATCAATCAATGAACTCGCATGGTAGGGAGAATTCAGAATGACTACCTCCAGCGGTGAACGTAAACACGGTTTCCCGTCTTTCTTGGAGGGTACAAACGTCATAAGGCGGTATTGAACGGGATCGTAATCGTGATACACCGACGGAATATGAGAAAGCAGATACGTCAACGCTAGTTCTCTCGTCTGTTGTCAACTTATCCAGTGACCCTATCAACGACCATGCCAAACTGAAACATACCTTATCCTCTGCAGTGCTACATATATCTATCAGATGGTGAAGAGGTGGATGCCTCCGTAGGCCAATTTCAAACAAGAACTTTGCTGTGTGCTAACTGAGAACTCCGGGATATATTCTTGTCGGCAAACCTGCGTACCTTCGTCAGACCCGTTTCGCCATTTCGCTTTTTTACCCCAATCCATGACGGGATACCCGAGTTGCCTAAAGATATCAAGAGGTTCGTAGAGCTGTCGAGCTTGATACAGCTTATCGGTTTTTCCCCCCTCCGCTGTGAAAGCCACTGTTTCTTTCAACTTGTCGATCTCTTTCGTCGTCAAAGTGTCGCGGACGGAGACGAGGTACCTGACTAGTTCTGCTATAGTCCACTCCCGTGTCCTCACCATCCTGAGCAACAACTTAAGAAAGTGGGCAGAAGGAGGTGGTATAACTTAACGTACCGATCAAAAACGAGCTGGAGGTCAATATGTTTCCTGACATTCAAAGCTGTCAACACTCGTTCCATGGGACCTTTGATGACGGCCCCCGAAGGAAGTGTGACAACTGGGAGATCGTGAAAGATATCCGCAGAAGCAAAATACGCCTCCTCTGGCTTCTTCATACCATTGCATGTAGGAATGCAGGGAAGAGAATTTAGCAAGGAGATGATTTGTGTCTTGATCTGGGTGGATGCTGACGGCCAGGCGCGAACAATAACTCCTAGAACTTTCTCTGCCCAAGGAGGCGACAACCGAATGTCGAACTCCACAGAGCATGGCACAATGCAGACATGCTGGAGCCAGTCAAGAACGGAAAGTTCTTTCCACTGGAAGTGAAGATTGAGCTGCTCTGGCGTAAATTTTTTACTCAGGCTAACCGGCAACAAGTGAGGAGGCAAAGGACCGTCGAGCGGGATACCGAGACCGCTTCGTGGGTTAAAGAAGGTCTGGACTATGCTCAGTGGTATGATTCTTTCGGCTTTACTCCCCGGTGATCCAGTGATGAGCAACGCACTTTCTAGAAGACTGGTGAGTACGGTCGGCGACGAATCTTTAATGCTGGTCCACCATTCCAAACAACTCGCCATCTCCTCCTCAGGCAACGGCCGACCGCGTAATTCATTCAAGACATCTTCGAAGCAGATAGCCCTGACCAACCCTCGGTTCTGCAAGGAGGTGACTATTGGCCGTGCTTCGGTCAAGAGTTCATGCGGTAGAACTGGGAGGTTCTTAAGAAAGGTGAATGAAGGGTCAGGCATTCTGGTTTGGTATGCATCACGGATTCCGAGGGAAGACACGATCGAGAAAGTCTTTGCGGGGCTACAGGAAAAAAAGCCGGCCTCCAAAAGGCTTGAAATGTCGGGGGAGGGAGTGGACTGGTGGAAGGTAAAGAATTTGAGAGCGTGGATTGCTCTGCTTGTCAGCCACTTTTGCAGTTCGATATCGATAGGCTGGGATGTCGAAGTTCCACCCTCCCACAACATCTTTATGTCGTTCAGTTCCAGCTCATAGACCGCGCGAGCAACGATTCCTCCGACATAGAGTAGTTCCCTATTCCAAACTTGCGATTGACGTGAACAATCGTTTCAAAGCTGAAAAGAACAACTCACTGGCTACATTCCGATCCCTGAAAGTGGCACATGAGCGATCAATGTTGTTAAGTAAGAAAAACTCTGGCCAAACACTTACATCAAGTCTATCGATTCCCTCTCGACAGTGGGTATAAATCGAGAGCTCTAAGAAGAGAAAGTGAACCACCACTCGGATAATCCATTTTACGAATCATACCATATGTCCCCCTAGCCCCGTTGTCTGTGCCGTAGCATGTCCCTTGAAAGGACTTAATGAGGATACTAGTTTTACCAAAACAAGGTCTTACAATGAAAATCCGCCCAGCCCTGGTTCTAAAGAAAGATATCACGTTGTAAGGTAAGAAGTGATCATACAAAGGAAAAAGACAGACCCTTCGAGGTCAGCTCGTAGGCCTTGGAATATGCTACCAGTAGCAAACGGAATAGCTTCGTCTTCCTGTTTGCTGGCGTCGTATTGATCCTTGGCGGTCTAGTAGTGGAAGCCGGTCAGAAAAGATGAAGATGGTCAACATGAAAAGGACAATAGTACATATATGAGATCATATTTGAGTCTAGCCGGCGGTTTTTTCTTGGTTGATCTGTGTATCTCTGTAGCAACTTTGTTATCCAATCGCGCGTCTGCTTGTGCAGAGAAGATTGAAAGGGAGACGGTGGTGGTAGAAACGGCTAAATGGTCTACGGGAGGTTCAGGCGTTTGAGGTGGTAAGGGAGTTGCCGGTCGACTGGGAGTAGAACTGCGAAAAAATGATGAAAGCCAAGAGGTATGAACAGAGGTTTTAATGGGCTGGACGACAGTGGGAGGGGCCGGTTTCTCTGTTCCGGAGGAGTACACCCATCTCATAACATCGGCTCGGATATGGAGGGCTGGCCAACCTGTTAGGTGGAGAATGAGCTGAGAGACGGTGTTACGCACGAGTGGTTTGGAGGTTGGTTATATTCATCGTATTGAGCCTGCTTCGAGCTTGCAGGTAACTCGGAAGTACCAACTGTTTGGGTGACCCAACCCTCTTAGACAATTTGGTAAGGCACTTGTCGTCGAAGAACACGGAGACTTGGGAAAGATGGGTCATGAAGGTGATGGAAGATGCTAAGAATCTCGTGAAGTCGAAAGCGACAGGTATAGGTCCCTCTTCTCTCAAAGGCATCTCGAAAGAAGTCCACTTTTTTGAGTCGTTAATAGAGTTTGGAGAATCGTTCTCTCTAGCCCTCCCTCTGCGTGCAATTAACTGGTCCTTATTCCAGTAGAACCACATCCATTGATCTACGTTTCATGGTTAGATGGGTACTTGCACTGGAGAGATAGACCATGTACCGCCTGACAATACTTTCGGTTCATCCGTGACAGAGAATAAGCTGTAAAAGCCTGGAGGGGGTCAGAGACAAGTATATACTCACTAAGGAATATGCAGTACGCACCTACACCAAAAGCTCCAATTTTGTCTTCATCCGGGTTGCCCTCCGCAATCTTCTTCAAGCGATTCCAGTCTTCGTCTCGAAAGGCTATTCCATCGTTCTTAAAGATCCATTTCTTTACGGGTGCGGTCTTGAGATCAGGAAGGGGACCATCGTCTATTGATTTGCCTTGCAGAAACTCGTCCGACTGGAAATGTATTTCAACCGTCTGGGATTGTGCGTCGTCCGAATTTTGCAGGAGTTCACGAAAGACAGTGAATTCAGCTGAGTAACGGGCAAGGACTTTGTCAATTAAGGCCCTCTGATTGACCTCAACCGCTTCGTCATATCCTGTATCCCACTTCAGACAATACTGAAGTCAGAGGAAATAGCTGGGAATATCGGTGTGGTCACTCACGTCAATGCGGCCTGCCATCGACTATGCAGAGACGAAACTAGGCTTGGCAAATATACAACTTCGTTGGGCGTTGGTATAGTGCGGGACGATGCTGGCGGTTATTGGCGCTCAAAGTTTTTGTTTCTCCTATTGCACTTTGTTTTATATCCGTAATGTATGATACGCTAATGCTCATACTGGCACTACATTCAGAGCAAAATGAAGGAGAATAGTAGGTGCGTGGCATTGTATTGAATTGACTCACAATAGTTGTTCGAGGTTCAATTTAGATATTTTTCTAGCTTCCAAGAGCACAACTGTACATGTACGCCTTGGACTTCACCCGCGACTCAACTTGTTCGCCGTTCCACCTCCGTTGGATCCGCTAATAGTGATCAGTCGATGAGCCCCAGGGAAATCGACAATATTCCTGGCAGTACGTCTGGCAATAGGAAAAGTCGATTGTACTGCAAGTACGTCACTAACGACTTTCCCTGTGTCGTAACTTCCAAAAATTAACGGGCCGACCAGATTTGATGATTTTACATGGAGCACATTGCAGGGACAACAAGGGAAGGGTAGTAAGTATGCAACGAGCTCGCACTTGCTGTACTATTGATTTTTTTTACAAGATAATAATAACTGGCAAAGGTCGAGTTTGAGAAGTTTATCGGTCTTTCTGCATCCTACGCCGGGGTCCTTCGAGGGATGTAAATCCCTAATCATAATGTTGCGCAGATAGTCCGCTGGCACGAGATGAAATTATGTGTAGCATTTGGACCCGAACAGTGAACTCTATCTTATCGGCTGTCTCGGCGTCTGTGTTTCCAATCCAATGTGAGGCCCCAAACGGATGTCGAGCTTGGAATCGGTGGTGTTTGCAGAGGCTGTAACTACTTACTTGAATTAATGGAGAGAGAAAGAGCACAGCGTGAAATGGAAAAATACCCAAGTGGGGAATTGTTCGTTTTTGTGACAAGTTCTGAGAATTCCCTTGAAATTCGCCAGCTCCTTTTCTTTCCTCTCGCGAATTGTGTGTCTACAGAATTTACTGAAAATTACCGAGAAGTCACCCAAAATTCACGAGCTGCCTTTCGCTGGACTTGGCGAAATTATTGTTCATGGCGCCCACTGGGGACATGTTACACCAGTGTGACCGTCTCCTCTTGACCTCTCACCACCTCATCACAGGGTGTCGTTGACGCAGTGAACGCTGGCCCCGTTCACAGCGTCAACAACCCTCTGAATGATGCTCCCTTTCATCCTCATCACATTAACCTTAGGAACCTGAATGTTACATCCATGCCGGACCGATCCGGATCGACTGGTCAAAATCACTTACTCCACTTACCTTAATCTCCGTACTACCTATTAAAGCCTAGACTATCGGCTTGGGAGTCAGCGGTCCGAATACGGATCCGACTACTGGATCCGTCTCGGACCTTGTACATTTCTATCCTATATAAGATGTACGACTTAGTAGTTACATTCTTTAGAATTAAACTCGACTCTGGTTTCCCAGTGACCTGGTCTAAGGCAGTTCGACTCAGGGAGCCGTTGTCCAATAACTTCGGCTACTGTCAAGACTCCGTCATTCTCTTCAACCTCCTTCACTCTCCTCGTCGCTCTCCGACACACTCCGATCAACTCCGTTTCTTTCCTCTCCTCATCTTAGATCATTCCTCTTTAGTATATCCTTCAGTACATATCTTATATCTTATCTTATCGTTTCCCCCTTCGGTTCCATTCGGTTCCGAGTCATTCCGCACGTCCTTAACACTGAAGATATGTAGCCACGATAATCAAGACGTTACGGAAGGAAGGAGTACTTATTAACGGGTGCGTCACTCTAGTTCAGCACATACATGCTGCTGACACGCCGTATAGGACATAACAGACAATTTCAATACTCAAATTATTACCTGTGTGCCGCGGGCCAGAAGAATTCGAAATCATTCGTTATTTCTGTACTTCACCGGGAGAGAGAGGGCTGAGGGAGCTGCTGACGGCGTAGAGCTTGCGGATCCCCCAGCAAAGAGCCTGGGAGCCTGTCTACTGGGTCCGGGTGTGGGTCATTGCCGGAGACCTATTAGAGTTTTGAGGAGGCGGATGCATTGAGAGAACTTGGAGTCGAATAGACAGCTTTTCCCTATCCTCTCGAATGTAAATCCTCCCATTATCAATTCAGGCCAAATTGACACGCTTACATCAGCATTTGGGCACTTTGATGGCACGGCTGCCCCGGGTTTCGGTGGGTTTTGGCGGGTTTTTGGATGGTCACACAACCGCACCACCCGACAATTCCACACAACCTCACAATCCACATATATAAATTGTACATTAATCAATAATTTTATTTATACATGAGTTTAAATTCTGCCAAAAGGATGAATGAAAAGAATTACTTTAATCTAGAATGGTCTTATGGTGAGTGGTAAAGTTTAATGGTAGAGATTTGGGTGGTCAGACAGGTCCATCAATCGATTGCGAATAAACGGACTGGGGTTGCTGATGGCGTGGTTGTCGGTTGTTCCGGGTTTTCTTGGGTTGCACAACCCAAGATAGTGTTGTTGAAGGTCGGGCTCAAGCCCTCTGACCTGACCTGACCCGACCCAGGCTTTTGAAGCCCAGCCTGACCCTCTTGGAAGGGCTCATTGGGGTCAGGGCTCGGGCTTGGAGTTTGAAAAGCCCTGACCCCGGCTCAAGGCCTGGGGCCCAGCCACGTGGGATACTTACCATTATAGGACGCTTATCCGTACATTTTTCGCTGCCTTCTTTATCAACACATGTAAGTTATACCAAGTTATACAAATGATACTATGATTTTCACTAATTACCATCATTTCTAGTGCAATTATTGATTATTTAATGTTGGATCATATGCTCAGATGGGAATGATAGCTCACAGTACTGCCAAAACATTGCTTTTCATCCCACAACATTAATTCTACTTGTTATTACACAGATAACATCACAATACTGTCCAGAAATGGTGATAAATAATGACTAAATATGATGACTCATGAGCCCTGGCTCAAGCCTGACCTGACCCGGGCTTAGGGCTATCGAGGGCTAGGGCAGGGGCTCGAGATTTGGTGAGCCCTGACCCTCAGAAACCCGACCCGACCCCAGGGTTTTAAGCCCGACCCGGCCCTCAACAACACTAACCCAAGAAAACCCGCGGCAATCAAAGTGCCAAAATGCTGATGTATCGATGCGAATAGAGCTGCAGAAGCAGCGAAGGGAAGAGCGGCGAAGCGGGCACATGAGCAAAAAGCGACCATCGGTGATTTGTCCGTATATGGTCCGATTTTCTGAAGCCCAAAATCTCCCTACTTGTGTGCCGTGAATTCCTGGTAAATTGCTCGGAAATTGCGTGAAAAGACTAACAAAGTCCCATTCGTCATTTTGTCAGTACATTTTTAGATACATCAGAGAAAACCTACTTTACTAATTAGTACTAATTAGTAATAATTAGTAATAATCGGTACTAATCCAAAACTAATTTCCATTAATTGATACTAATCACTAATTGACACTAATTGATATTAATTGGTACTAATTGGGCAAAAAGTTATATGAGTTTTTCCATAAGTAATCACCCCAAATGGTAGAGAAAATCATACTTTATATACTAGTAGTAATTAGTAATAATTGGTACTAATCCAAAACTAATTTCCATTAATTGATACTAATCACTAATTGACACTAATTGGCACTAATTGGGCAAAAAGTTATATGAGTTTTTCCATAAGTAATCACCCAAAATGGTAGAGAAAATCATACTTTATATACTAATCACTAATTGGGGCAATTGGGGCAAAAGGTTTGCATAGGTTATTACACAGAATTACAGGGGTAAATTAGATTTATATTAGAAGACAGTGTAGTAAGTGTTTCTATCACTGAAGACATTTACAAAGAAAGCAGAACACTGGTCTAAAACAGTACTTGAAGTCCATTCTGATGGTACTACTAGGCCAAACTTGAGATGAAATTACTTATCCTCAGGTCTGCTCTCTGTAGAGTTGGTCACAGACCACAATATTGTCCAATTGCTTACATATTTTGGGAATCTACTCCCCCTATATATTACTAACTACTGGTATAGTATCATTGGTGTGGAAATAATATCTGTATGCAGTGTATTATTTTTCGCTTTTTTAGCATTTTTTGCCTAGGGGGGGTCAGCTGTCACTTTCAAGGTCCAAAAATTGGTAGGCAGGCCTTTACATATATCCAGAACATTCCCCCAAACTCCCTGTGATTCAATATTTGATTTGCCTTCTTTATTGAATATCTATTATTTCCAATATTTGGGCATAAAATATTTTCATTTATATTGTCACAGGGAAACATCCTATCATCAATCTGATTGTGAATTTGGATTCTGCACACAAAAACACATACTACCACCCATCTCACCCATTTCTATCATCTACCTTACTCAGACAGTGCTGGATTGGTCAGAAATTGAATCACACCAGGGTATCAATTCTGGGAGGGGTGGGAGAGCTCAGCTAACCTCATAGTCAAATTCAGAGGGTCAGGAAACCCTAGAAACCAGCCCAGGATTACACAAAATGGATCAGTTTTCATTGAAATAAATGGATATTATTTCCGATATTTTGGAATAAATTTTATTTATTTATAGTGCAGTAGGGAGACATCCTATCATCAAGCTGATTGGAAATTCGAGTTCAGCACCCAAAAATACATAGTTCTACCCACCTCTAATATTTTTATCATCAACCATGCTTATACAGTGCTGGAATGGTTAAAATTCTGGCCAAACAATGATATCAATTCAGGGAATGGTGGGAAAAATTAACTAAGGCCAGAATCGGATTCAGAGGGTCAAAGAACCCTAGAAAACATCCCAGATGAACCTGGATTGAATCAGTTCTCATTAAAATACATGATATACACTGTTTTTCAACACAGTACAAGCACTATCTCTTCAAGGAGTGATGGGAACAATTAGATAAGCTCAAAATCGAATTCAGGGGGTAGAAAAACCCTCAAAACCACCCCAGAATCATCTAAATTGACCAGGAACTGATGAAATACAAGTTACCGCTTATATGGGGTACCCGCCGGTGTAACACAATCATAACTGCTAGCACCAGGTTCAATTCCGGTCTAAGGAAAATTATAAGTATAAGCACCGTTACTACCATAACCTTATTGTAACTCTTTAATATGTTATATATATAAGTATATCTATTATATTTGTATGCATAGTGCACTTAGAAAAATTTCGGACTTGAAAAAATTTCGGACAAGTCTAATACTAATAAATGTAAGTAAGTAAGTAAAATTAGTTAGGTTCTACTTCAAAATATCATAGTAGAGTATACTATAGTATAGTAATAAAATAGTACACTATATACAATACAATATGGTGAAATGTCTTTTTCTATTTACCTACTAATTAGTACTAATAGAAGTATGTAAAATACAATATGGTGAAATGTCTTTTTTTATTTACCTACTAATGCCCACTAATTCGTACTAATTAATACTAATTAGTACGAATTAATTTGATAACCTAGCGAATTCATACTAATTGAATTAGTGCCAATTAGTATCGATTATTATTAATTAGTACTAATTCATACTAATTCATACTAATTAATAAATCTGGATTTTCCAGATGTAATTGTCAGGTTTTCCCACAAGTCCCCAACAAGTTACTGGTCCGGCTTTTTCGCCATATTACCCTGTGGAGGGAATGATCACTAAAGGAGCGATGGAAGTCAAATGTCGTAATGTCGTAAGTGACACGGAGCGTGTGAAAGCGGTGAAACGGGATTCACGGGTTGATTTTGACTTGACTTGACTTGAGCTCTGACTGTTACGGTGGGCCATGTACCATCGTCAACCACCTGTCCTACGCCGCCAGTCCCAGCCTTCAGCTCTTCCTACCCAGTTCACGTCGTCGTCGTCGTCGTCACCGACGTTTTGTGGGCTCCCGTTGAAGTATCTTTCGTGCGTCCTCGCTTGTCTTGTCGTGCTTGGCCTTAACTTACCTTTTACCCTTTCCTCTCCAGGCTTGTCACACTTGCCGTTCAGAATGCAGCGCTCTCCATTGTTATGCATCATTCCCGAGTATCGACACCGCCCTCATTGTCATATTCACCTGCTGCTGCTGTTCTCCTCAATGAATTGCTCAAAGGCCTTATATCATTCATCATAGCCCTTTCGCGTACACCTGAAGTAGCGGAGCTGCCGTGGAGGAGAATGTCCTTTTCCGACATGATATTATCTCTTCCATATCCATGGACTTCATCCTTTTGGTCCTTATGCGGTGAAATATTTAGTCCCGATTGTTGGAGGCTTTCTATACCAGCCATCCTTTATGTCGTGCAAAATTCGCTTCAGTTTGTTGCAATCAGCAATCTCCCTGTCGCGTCCTTTCAGGTCACCTATCAAATGAAGATTCTCACAACCGCCGCCTTTTCCGTTGTCCT
The DNA here is from genome assembly GCF_018924745.1 of Marasmius oreades. Taxonomy (NCBI): domain Eukaryota; kingdom Fungi; phylum Basidiomycota; class Agaricomycetes; order Agaricales; family Marasmiaceae; genus Marasmius; species Marasmius oreades. The sequence goes on from NC_057328.1 coordinate 1,616,274, forward strand.
TCTCAGGAAAAAGTTGACACCCACGAAATGGGTCTCCCTCTTTTTTCTCGCCATTGGTGTTGGCATCGTACAGATTCAGACATCTAATGTCAACGAATCGCCCAAAAACACTCCCGTTGGAAGCGCTCATGATTCCGCCCCTCTTCATATCCACGTCATGAGCCCCTTGAAGGGTTTCGCTGCTGTCACTGCCGCATGTTTCACCTCTGGACTTGCCGGTGTTTACTTCGAGATGGTTCTCAAAAACTCCAAAGCTGACCTTTGGGTCCGCAACGTGCAACTTTCGCTATTTTCAATCATACCCGCCCTTCTTCCCATTCTTTTCTCCACCCCTCCATCGGCAAATTTTCTTTCTCAGCTCCTCAAAAACTTCGGTCCATGGGCGTGGGCTACCGTGACAATACAAGTGTTCGGTGGCCTTGTCACTGCGATTGTCATCAAATACTCGGACAACATCCTTAAAGGCTTCGCAACTAGCCTCTCGATCATCCTTTCTTTTCTGGCCTCCGTGGTTCTCTTCAATTTCCACATTACTCCGTCGTTTACTATTGGCGCCTCCACTGTTCTATGTGCAACGTGGATGTACAATCAACCCGCTGGGAAGGAACCACTTTCCATCGTATTGTCATCTACCAAGCCGGAAAACACGGCTTTCACCCCAGTTGATCCCAGGGAGCCCATTATCGGGGAGAGTCCGAAAAAGCAGCCCTCTCCCTTTAGCAGCCCACGAGCTGTGGCGAGTGCGCTTGGAATTAGTCAAAGCACAGAATCAAATGGAGCTCGTGTTTCCAATACGCTATTCCCTGAAACGAATGACTGTCAGAGATACAATTTCGCACCTTATGGATCGCCCTATTCCTCACGTCCCCCATCCCGTGTGCCTTCACGCTCACCTACACCGAAGCCACCGCCTTAAGTTCCAGCTTCCCCAACGGAGTAATCGTTCATGACGGTCTGTCAATGATTGCTTCCGTTTCTTTCTTCCTTTCCTTCTTTTGCTAGTTGAAGACGATTATTCCAGATGATACAACTGTTTTTCTTTTCTTATCCTACACTCTTAAAGAACGCCAACGACATTACTCTCACCTAAGATACCCTTACAACACTATAGATTCAAAGCGAACAACTCCCTCATAGGCACTTTCGTTTACGTCGGTTTTCCGAGGTATTAAGTATAGGATCGTTCTGTTAATTCGCAAAGACCAAACCCTACGTACACATGTTTGAGACTATACTTAGATGACTCATGAGTACTTACGAAAATCCATCTTTTTTGGACGTTTTCAGGGCCTGAGCGTGACAGCGTTCATCGATGAGTGATGAATATGCTGTCACACCCCTTCATCGTTCTCACCGACTGACAGGTGCCGCTGCACTGTTTGTCCCTGCACTCTCCCCTTCATCATCAGTACCGTTTGTTGGCCGTCATCATCGTCGCTCCAGCAAGGTCTGAACTAGCCGTTCGTCCATCGCTTTCTTCACATTCCTTACTTCATTCTCTTCATTTTCACACCTAAATCATGGCCCCTCGTTCTCAGTCAAATGTCGACTTCACTGACGTCCCAATTCCAACGACAACGCCTAGACCTCCTCCTCATTCCGGTACAATGATCCGTCGAGCAAAAACACTCACTCGCCCAGAGCGAAGTGTTGCCCCAGTTCCTCTCATCAACCCCCAGTCGACATCCTCATCATCAACTCCTTCACCCGACGCTTACAACGGTTCCGACGCATGGAGAATATTTTCTCGTATTGTCACTTTCTGGGCCCCAGGATTCCTGCTAAGTTCAGTAGGAGGTTTGAGGGACAAGTCAAAGCAGCAGGCGTGGAGAGAGAAGATTACTTTGTGTTTCATCATCCTCATCCTTTGTGGTTTGGTAGGATTCGCTACCGTTGGCACACAAAAGGTCCTTTGTCCCCAGATAGCTTCAAACAATAAGCGGTTCTCAAGTATTGGGTCAACACCTGGCACCTTGAGTGTGCGAGGACAGATGTACAACATCTCATCGGCTAAATCCAGTTCTGTCAATTTCGTCAGCATCGCGCAGGCATCTCCAGGCCGCGACATCTCGGATTTTTTCAAAAGCACCGCTACAGATTATCGGTCATGTCAAGGCCTTTCCTTCAATGTCGCCCGAGACGATCCGTGCTCGAAATTCTCCCCTTGTGTCTTTCCCAGTCTTGCCACCTCGAGCCTTTCAAGTCTTGGTTTCGTAGACAGTGGCTTCGCAGTTGGTTACGACTGGGAACAGGTAGCTGCGCTACAGGATTATTTCGTCATCGACGGTGCAGTACTCAACATGACCAGTTACATGCTCCAACATCCCACCGCTATCCCAAAAGACAATGTAGATGCCGCTATACGCACGTTGTTGCGTTCCGGCTCATCCAGCGGCAAAGATGGAACCCGTTTGTTTTATAACCGCGCCGACCTTAAATCTGCTGTTCCTTGCCTGAAACAGCGTTATGTAGCAGGAAACATTGACAAAATCACACCAGGGTGTTTCGTCTCGTCACTACTGCTCTACATTGGATTATTTGTCATCTTAGGCCTTGTGATATTGCGATTTGCTATGGCCTGCGTCTTCAATTGGTTCCTCTCTGAACGACTTTCGGGGCCTCCGGACAGCAAGGAGCTCGATCGTCAGGCTATCAGTCCTGCAGTTATGCCGGAAGGAGCGAATCTTTCCATCGACAACAAAATTGGCACAGCTCCTTGGGCCGGAGGTGGGGTATCCAGGAAGTTGACAAAGGGTGCTAACAAGTCTGCCCGTTCACTTGCGTCATCAACGACCCTCACATCTCCTTCAACCGAACCTACGTCTGTAGTGAACCTCGCTTCCATTGGGCGTGAACTCTTCGCTGTCTGTCTGGTCACATGTTATTCAGAGGGCGAAACATCGTTACGAACAACATTGGATTCTATATCGCTAACCACCTACAGCGACAGGAGGAAGCTTCTATTCGTTGTCGCTGATGGTATGATTACTGGAGCTGGAGAGAAGATGAGCACACCAGATATTTGCGTTGGACTGTTGGAAGCAGACCCTCGGTTTGGCGACCCCATTCCTATGATATACGAAGCTGTTGGGTCGGGGTCAAAGTCTCAGAATCGGGCGATGGTGTATGCCGGTCATTACAGTACGTTCTGTTCGTTGGTTAGGTGGGAAGTCACTGATATTTTGTCCATGTTAAGCTCTCGCTGGTCGTCGTACCCCTACCGTCATAATCGTCAAATGCGGAACAGAGAGCGAGGCTGCAACCGACAAGAAACCGGGAAATCGTGGGAAGCGGGACAGCCAGCTCATCTTGATGAATTTTTTCTCTCGGGTTACCTATAACGATCGCATGACGCCACTCGATTTCGACTTATTCAGGAAAATACACGTCCTGATGGGGGTGACTCCCGATTTTTTTGAAGTTTGTCTTATGGTGAGTATTGTACTTTGGAGCTGTAGAGTTGATGATTCAGGTCCTTTTCAGGTCGATGCTGACACTAAGGTTTTCCCTGATTCTCTGGGTTACCTAGTGAATTGCATGCACCATGATCACATGATAATGGGAGTCTGTGGCGAAACTCGTATTGCCAATAAGCGACAATCTTGGGTCACTGCTATCCAGGTTTTTGAATACTTCATCTCCCATCATCTTGCGAAGGCATTCGAGTCGGTATTTGGTGGTGTAACTTGCCTTCCAGGATGCTTCTCCATGTTCAGACTCAAAGCACGAAGGACGACAGGCGACGATTGGGTCCCTTTGATCGTCAAACCTGAGATAGTGAAGGAATACAGCCAGAGCGAAGTCACAACTCTACACCAAAAAAATCTTCTTCTTCTTGGAGAAGACCGTTTCCTTACTACCATCATGCTACGGACCTTCCCCAACCGAAAAATGATGTTTGTGCCCCAAGCAAGATGTCGAACTGTCGTTCCTGATACATTCAAGGTGTTACTATCGCAGAGACGACGCTGGATCAACTCCACGATACACAATCTAATGGAACTCGTCCTTGTCCGCAACCTCTGCGGTACCTTCTGCTTCAGCATGCAGTTCGTCGTGTTCATGGATCTGTTGGGTACTGTAGTACTTCCCATTGCTATCGCGCTGACATACTCGCTCATCGTGAGCATGGCATTTGATCCTCCAAAGACCTTCGAGCAAGCGATTCCCCTTATTCTCCTGATCGCCGTCCTCGGTCTTCCTGCCATCTTAATTATGCTGACAACAGGCAAAGTAGTCTACGTACTTTGGATGTTCATTTATCTCCTCGCGCTACCGGTGTGGAACTGTATCCTTCCTTTGTACTCGTTCTGGCACTTCGATGACTTTTCGTGGGGAGAGACTAGGTATGCATCTGCTTATCCCCCAAAGCGGACAACTCACCGACTGGTTTGATCATAACAGAAAAGTGGAAGGCGAGGGAAAAGGAGATTCTCATGGTGTGCCAGGTGGAAAATTTAACGGTCCCGCCGTATCAATGCGGCGATGGGAAGACTGGGAACGGTCTAGATTACGCAAGATTCGTCGCGAAGAAAGACGTCGAAAGGAGTTCGAACGTGCACATGGCCAAGGGTTCTACTCCGGAGATGAGCTCCTCAGCGTTACGGATATCAGGAGTCAGTACGACGGCTCAGATTCCTATTCTGTCACATCTTCGGAAGAAGATCAATGGGGTGGGCAAATTGGTGGATACAACGAGCACAACACCCAATTTCCTCCTCCGCCTGTCGCTCTCATACCAGAAACCCAAGATTTCCATGGCGGCAAGACTCTTGATGGGTTAGAGTTAGAAGCCATGCTGGAGATGGGCTTTGATGATGATCGACCGTCTCCAACTGGTAGCCCTCGTAGCCCCCGATATCAGCGCGCCAATAATGAATCTACGACTCAGTTAGCCCCTGGAAATGAATATCTCTACGCACGCCCGGCATCTCCAACTGCTCAACCATTTATAAATCACAGTAGTTCTACTCTCTTTTCACCGACAACGCCCACGACCCCCATGAGCACGGCTTACGGGGCGTCGACCACCGATCCCGGCAGGCAAAGGGAAGGTTATGGTCCGTTGGGCCCTCTAGACCCTTCTACATACTGAATGACGGTCAAGGACAATCTTGGTATTTGCTGTCGTCTCCGTTACCGCCACATCTCTCGCTTTGTTTTGCTATACCCTTCGTGGTAACCGTCCTATCGCGTTTAGAGCACATTATTATGCATTTGAACCAATAATCTCGATTGTCTGTATATCGCATTCATTTTCTTACTTGAGCTAGGGGTTTTGGGGCACTCTCATTCGTCGAGGATGCTATCTAGCGTAAATATTTCACTGACTTGCCATACACCCTGTGATAAACTGAGAGGGCTCGACATCGGTAAGCGCTGAGATTTCGAACTCGCCAAAAGGAACTAGAGAATGAATAGTTGTGAATTCGGACAGATAAGATGAACATTACCTTTGTCTTATATATGAGAAAAGTCAATGTACATGTGCATCATGTAGCGGGTGGCCACCAATTCTCTTTAGCCGCCCGAAGAGCTTTGTCCATCAATGAATTGCCAAACAACGCCTTATCCAAATATGGTAACTCTATTGTTCTCTCGTTCCATCCGCGTTGTGATGCAAAATACAATGAAGACAATGAAGATGGCCTTCCTTTTCAATCAAGCTGGCCTCTTCCTTTCACCACCACCACCACTCATCCTCTTTGATTTATGTTCATGCAGCTCTTTTTCCTCTCGTTTTTCACCTTCGTTGCAACTGTTCTAGCCCAGAAATCCTCTTCTGTGGTCTGCATTGCCGGTCAATGTCTCCAGGGCTTCTCTAATACAACCAGTACGTTCTAAGAATCTCTGGAATTACACCATTTTGGTAATGTTTTTTTGGCTACAGTTGGCACAACCATATCAGCCCCTGGTGTACAGACTAGTGTTTTGTTACTTCCCGGTCAATACACTGCAACCACAAACCCTCAGCTTCTTCACGACCTACTAATCTCACCTTCATCCTCTTTATCACCTTCGTCCGGTTTTGAAAACTCATCATCATCGCGAAGTTTACCTTTCAACGTCGCTCTCTCACCCGGATTGGCAATATACTCAGATGCAACGTACGGCGGCAACCCTGAATTCACCTCATTGCCCATTTCACCCCTTGGCAACTCATCCACACCCATATCTGCCAAATCTTTAGTTCTATCATCTAATGTGTGGGCTGCTTTCAACATTGGTAGTCAGTCCCTGCGCATCGTTGTGTGGGATTCTGTGCCGGACGTTGCTCAACTACCTGTCACCGGTTCCCTTTCTCTCCTCGACATTCAGTCATCAGCATGTTCGCCCCCTTGTTCTGGCGCTGGTGTATGTTCTTCTTCAGGAACTTGCACTTGTCCTGCCGGCTTTACCGGTTCATCCTGTGAATCCTGCGCAAAAGGTTTCTTCGGACCCAAATGTCAGCCTTGTCCAGCAGGCTGCTCATTGTGTGATGAAGGCATGAATGGTTCTGGTCGTTGCCTCACTCCTACATTCACCAACGCACCATCGTCTTGCAACTGCCTGAATGGACAATGTGCTTCCGGTGGCCAATGTACATGCAATACTGGTTGGACCACAGGCAACAATGGCACCCTTTGCTCCAAGTGCTCTCCAGGTTTCTTTCTCACATCGACAGGAGATTGCCACACTTGTCAGCTGGGATGTTCCTCATGTGCGGATGGCACCGGTGTCTGTCAAACGTGCAAGCCTGGGTTTACTCAGGATGCCAACGACCAGACTAAATGTAATGCAGCTCAAAGCGTAACGAACACTGGTACTGTCTGTCCGGATGGGAGTTTTAGCGATGGAACCAAGTGTCAACCTTGTTCACCCAGCTGTCGTACTTGCAGAGGGCCGACATCGAATGATTGTGTGATCTGTGCGGCAGGCACCTATGCGTTCAATGGAGGTTGCGTTGCAGCCGATGCAAATGGAGTTTGTCAGGGTACAAACCTCATCGCGGATAATAACAAGGTTTCCTGTGACAGTACGTATCATTTGTTGACCACAGAATGTAGCACTCAAACGTAGAATCTTTTGCTCAGCTTGTGGCGCGAAGTGTACTACATGCAAAATCCCCAGCTTCAGCGTGGTGTCTACTGTGAACGAGTTACAATGTACTGGCTGCCTTCCCGGCTCTTTCCTCTTCCAGGGCAAATGCGTTGCAAGCTGCCCACAAGGCACCTTCGTAGACCCAAAAGATAACATGTCATGTAGTGGTGAGTATACTCTTTTTTTACTTGATCTGTGTGCCCTAATTGGCGCTATGTTAGCTTGCGACTCCTCGTGCAGCACTTGCACGGGGTCCTCGACCTTTTGTCTCACCTGTTCGTCTACCGCATCCCTCGCCAGTCAAGATGGGAAATGTGTTACCAACTGTCCACCCAACACATTCCAAAATCCGGCCATCAAACAATGCACTTCCTGTCACCCTGACTGCGCTACCTGTGACGGCACTTCATTCAGTCAATGCCAGACTTGTCCCCCTGAGCGTCCGGTACTCAACAACGGTCGTTGTTTACCCACTTGCAGCAAAGGCCAGTTCTTTGATTCAACTGGTGGTGGTTGCAAAGCATGCGATTCCTCCTGCGGAAGCTGTACCGGCTCTGGTTCAGATAAATGTCTTTCATGTTCCAACTCTGGTCAAATATTGAAGGGTGGAAGATGTGTCGACGCAGGTTGTACTAGTGGCACATCTGTTATCCCAGTCTTAGGCGTCTGTCTTTCCGACCTTGTCCAAGTTCCCTCTTCAACTACCGAAGGCTCACCTCTTCCGACCATCACCGGACTTAATAAACCCATTGTTGTGCAACAGGAGAAAAGGCGACTCGAGTGGTGGCAAATTCTGTTAATGGCTCTGGGTTGCGCATTCATTTTCATGGTATTCGTGGTGTGTTGGAGACGAAGGATGAGGAAGCGTAGATCAACTGCTACTAAGCAGTTCGCACAAGCCAAGAACCTTGATCCCGATGGTGCAGGATGGAGGTCAAGGATGTTGAGGTTAGGTGGGAAGGTGTTTGGTCACAATGGGAGTCCGAGAGCGCACCTTCAGCCTGCAGCCGAGGACATCAAGCTTCGAGATATTGAGGAAGGTGGCCATGACGAGCAGATGGATACTACTCGCAAGCACAGGAGAAGTGTGGGACAGAGTACCTACGACATGGACGGTCTCATCGGGGCGTATCAATACTCTGATGACGACCGTAAGTCAAAGTCGGAAGTCATGCCCTCTCTGAATGTTAACCACCATTATCACCACACTTACGATAACGGGCATAACAAGGACCTGAACAGGTTGTCTGGATCGTCGCTGTACTCTGAGATTACAGGTGTAGCCAGGAATACTCCAGATCCGAAACTACCTGTAAAGACGAGACCTTTTCTCCTCGATCCCAATGCATCGAAATTTCCGCGCAGCTCATTCGGCTCCTCCGTTTATTCGTCCACCTCGAGCAGCACTTTCAATGGCCTCTTAAGAAAAGCGACGAATGCCACCACCGACGCTCAAAGATACGCCCGAAAGGTTAGACCGACTTTAGGGGGAGCTGATGGGTCTAAGGTTGTCGACTCATACCCCGAAACCGGAACGTTGGTTGATACTTCTGATGTTCCGATAATGAGAGGCGCTTGTTGGATAGAGCCTCAGTACACAGGTACCAGCAGTAACAACCCATTCAGGAGATGACTAGAACCTATAGGACTTTTTTTTACAATCCATAGACTGGAATTAATCACTCTTTGTATCATTACTTTCGAATAATCGGACTCTTTACATACATACTGATGTATCGACCATTTGTAGTACAATAATCAATTGGCACACTGTTAAGTCGTCCCTCGGAAATTACCTAATTCGTTATTGAACTTTTTATGCATCTGCGACGATGAGCACTGCTCTGGTTATCCATGCACCCGCCAGGAATGAGCTCGTTCCTCAGTTGCACGGGTTTCCTACTCACTTGAACACCGTGTATATGGGAGAGCGCGAAGAGGAGGTCAGTACGGAGTAACTCTAACGTTTTTCGCAAGCTAATGACTACCTCCGTACTCCAGATTTCGCGTTTGGCCTCACAACATCATTTCAGCGAATACAGCCGCAGCAAGTTTGGTTCGCAAGGGGCGCCGATTCGTTACATTCCCTTGTCCATACAAGCTCCAGAAGTCTTCCGAGAGCTTCGTTCACGTCAAGTTCGTTCTTCAACCACAAAAACATGGTGGCATCATGAACTCCCACAACCTACTTCACCTGTCACACCAGTGCTGTTAGGTCCCACTGGTCTAGCTCCGGATGCTAAATCCGAGTCCGACGAACTTTCGAGGAAGTTATTTGCTGCAATGGATGAGCAATTAACCTCGCCACATTCTCAAGCTCAAGCTGCGTTTGGGCAGTCGCGACATAACGTCAAGACTTCTGTTTCTCATCCCATTAAGTGCGTAAACTAAAGCTTTCGGAATGTTTGAGAAAATAATTGCCACTAGATTGTCCTTCATAATACCTTCTGAACTTTTGGCTCTAGTGTCATCTCATTTACTCCTCACCCCATCCGCTCACTCTTTCACCGTAAAGCAACCGACCATCTTCGAGCTACCGTCTCCGTTCACCCTTGACCGGTTGACCAATCTCCAATACCCCATGTTTCGTCCTGACTCGCAAGTGAGGTGCCCACCCACAATGGCTGGTCCGCATCCCCATCACTCTGAAACGACATTTGCGTGTCATCTACAAACGCGTTCACACGTATCTGAAGCCCTTCAAGCCGCCATGAACTCCCGTTTTCAAAGCGGAACTACTACATCGCCCCATCAGAAGGTTGCTGGAGTACCTTCTCACGAAAACGGTACTCTCAAGACTTTCCATACCACGACGCCTTCCGTTGCTCTATCTGTGTCGGTTACGCAAGTGAATAATACAAACGACCCTTTTGGGGCTTTAAGTACGCCACCCATAGATACACGTCTTTATCCTCCCCCTACTCCTTTCCGAGGATCCTATTTTGGGTCCGAAGATGAACATATCCAATCTTCACCTTCAACACCATTACCGTCCAAGACGGTCCAGAGCCGAACCTTGGGTAACCTAATTCTCTCTTCTTGCCCAGGTAAAAAAGGTATGTTTGTGAATACACCTATGTACATATGCTAATACACACGGACAGTTCGGCTTGACGGTCCTGTGAGAGGTCGGTCGGTTGTCCACCGGGACCTCGAGTACGACCTTCGGCGAATGAAAGATATGGGCATTGGTTGTATCGTTTGGTAAGCTGAGACCAAATCCCCCCGCTCCTGCTCAATCTTGAGTAAAACTATATTCCGAATAGTTGTCTGGACGACTCTGAACTCGAGTTTCTGGGAGCACCTTGGCCGGAATATGAACGGATAACAAGAATGATAGGTTTGGATGTTTTACGGTGAGTCTGACTTTATCCACACTTCCTGTCTAAAACATTCCGTAAAGATTACCCACGCCTGAGGGCCTGCCTCCAACCCTTTCACCCGATGCCCTCGACACAGAACTTACACCTTTAATTAACCGATATACCCTGCAAGGCGTTTCTATACTTGTCCACTGTCGAGGTGGTGTTGGTCGCGCGGGGGTTGTCGCTTGTTGCTGGACAATCAAGCTAGGTCTTTGTGGGTGGCTCGACCCAAATGCCACCGGTAATCCTGCTGAATCTGTTCGATTCGTTGAAAAAGTCGTTTCCGTTCTAAGGCGGAGACGCGGTGCAAAAGCTGTCGAGACATATGAGCAGGCAAAATTCCTCGTTGATTATGTGGAATACCTGAGGAGCAGCGAGTAGATAATATGCTATCTCTCGTACTCTTCGTCTCTGGGATGGCGTTCGCACACGGAACAGTGATTTATTTTTTCACTTATCGAAATACATTAGGATGAATCTCCAGGAATTATTGTTTACCTGTTTTTCTTTGTTTCTCCCGCCTCAGCCTACCTTTCATCGATTCGGCCTTATCACCTACACCTAATCCCCACATGAAACACGTATTTGCTACTCGTCTGAGTGTACTCAATAAAGAAGGATGTTGTCATTGCACGATATACAGCTCGAAGCTAGAGAACGCAAGGTGGTAACCATCAAACTCATAGTTTATTTTGTCTGTCCTCCGATACGACTGGCGCGTGCCGCTTTTCGCTGACTCCGCGGTATCCCCAACTTCATCAACGAAAGGTAGGACGAGCGCAGCTTGGAAAGCTTTTTGCGCGGTCTCTACTGGGTACTCTCCGTTCGTTTCAACATCTCCATCTTCGCTGGAAATGAACAACGTAACCGACAAACGACCAGGGCGGAAGATCTTGCCCACTCGTTTCACCAAAGTTTTCAAATCAGGCATTGATTTCCCATCAGATGTCGGTGGTGCATAGGAGGTCGGAAGGGGAACGTTACACTCGAAACTAGCGTATGACCAGCCTGATTCAGGGGTTACATGAATGGTGTAGTATCCTTCACCTCGGCGTGGAGTACCACTAGATTTAAGATCATCTGCAGACGGAGTGGGTTTGAAGGAGGGGTCATCGCCCCAACGGACTAGAGCGTTGGAGGAATAACCACACGGTGTAAAGGAATGTGCGTTTAATGTTGTGAGATGTGAAGGGAAAATATCAGTGATTCCTAGAGTGTTGGCTAGGGCAAAGGCATGTTCAGACGGTGTTTCTGTGGAGGAGGAAGAAAAGGAAGAGAAAGGTTGACGTATTTGAGGCGGCAGGTCCGTCATTAGAATTTCGATCGTGAAATCGGGGAAGTCGCCTGCAGACGGAGAAGGTGAGCGGGGTACGACGGAGTAGGAGGGCTCATCGAATATCCCGGTGATGTAAAGTAGCCAATGGTCGCCATTAACTTTGCCTATTGTGTACGCTGAGCCATTTTTGAAGATTGTATCGAGGAACTGAACTTCCTGAGCCCAATCGCGATGAGGGCCGAGCTGGAGCTCGGGAAACATGAAAGACTTTCGAGAATAGAAACACCGATAAACGGTTTTCATATTAGCCTGTGTGGCGGCAATTTCAAGTATACGAGGTAGACCGAGGAGGTTGAGAGTGGTACCACAGGTCTTGAGGATCAACCGATGAGGGGAAACGAATAATGAAGACTCGCTGTGAAATCGGGGTGTTAACAATGGTCTGGAACAAAAGGCTATAAAGCCGACCTAAGTAAATAGGCATCGATCTCATCGCCTGTAACGGTACTGAGGATTTGACACCGAACGGTGCTGAGCATCTCGTCCCAAACTGACGAAGGTATTTTTCTGAGTCCAGTCCGCCCATTCACCGGACTTGAGGCATCTGGAACGGCACCTGGTGAAGGGGCGAACCAGATTTCTAAGAGTTTTTCTGGCCCTTCGAATGGCGCGCCGGACATGATGGTGGTTATGGTTCAAGAGGGAAATCAAGTTTATGTCTACTAGACTTGTGACATTGATTGGTGTCACACTTCCTTTTTTTTTCTCTCCATGGTACGCTTTCCTCTGTTGAGGACCCTCCTTCCCCGTGTAACTGCCCCAATACTACCCGTAACTCGACTTCGTCCTCCATCAAGAGTTGCCCGTCCCATCTCAGGGTCCCGGCTCTTCTCTCATTTTCCTGCGCGGCTCTCTTCTTCATCTCCCCCGCCAACAAATGACCGCTCTAAGCAACCCTTATCTCAACGTTTGAAGCATCTCATAAAGTCTTATGGCTGGTATGCCCTCGGCGTATACCTCATTTTATCAGCTCTCGACTTTGGCGTCGCTTTCGCCTCTATCAATCTTCTTGGAGCCCAGCAGGTGTCTGAGATAGCCAGTTCAGTAAAACAAGCCGTAGCCAACGTCATCCATTCTAAGCCCCCGGAACCAGGCCGAGATGAGGTGGATCCAACTCGTAATGCGGCACAGGGTGGGAAGGAAGGCTTATATGCTATGCTCGTTTTGGCTTACACCATTCACAAAACCCTTTTCCTTCCTGTTCGAGTCGGTTTAACCGCGGCACTCACGCCCCGTTTGGTTAATTGGTTACGCGTCAGAGGTTGGGCCGGCGGCGAAGGTACAAGACGCGCCGCAGGGGAAATGAGGGAGCGTTTGAGAAAGGCTAGAAATAAAGACAAGGACACTCATTAACCTCCATTCCTACTACATTCGAAAACACCTAATGTACATTCCAGTGCGTACTTATTAACATTTCGCGATGGCATACATGAATCGACCTCAACCGTCCGTCGCAGTTCTCATAATAGAAACCCAACTCAAATCTTCATATGGCGGAAAATCGAGCTTAGGTGTTGGTAGGGGGAGCTTCATCGGCTGCAAGGTATTTCAGCTCTACAAAATCCGAAGTATTGGGAGGAAATCGTACCGTGTAGGATACCTTCTTTGACCAGTTCCTCCGGCTTCGGACGTTGTTGCAAGGCATGATCGAGCTTGTCCTATATCGTTTGGTGTTGTAAATTAGCGACTTCCAGTATCGACTGAAGGAACCGTACTTCAAGCTGGGATCGCTGGAGCTGTATCTTCGCCTGCACGAGCCCAGGGGCGATTCCTTGGTCTTCTACTACCCCGTCATTGAGTGAAAAAATAATAGATAGTCTGCGCACCTTTCATGATATTTCGGTAGACGAGATCCCGTTTATCGGGACGTTCGTTGAGATGTTTTTCCAGCTTCTGAAGTGTGCTTTGGTCCAGCGACTGCTGGCGAAGTGGCTCTGGACCTTGCTTGCTATCAGTAATCATTGTTTAGAACGACCGACTTTTCTTACGGGTTTGTTCTGTCATGAGTATAGCTTGCTGAGTTGAGTGGAATTCCCACTTTGCACCACCCTACAGTACCCCGTTTTCCCACGGGCCATGTCTCACTTTGATTTGTCCCACATTTCTCGAACCAAAGCGAGATTGTGAACTTGGTCCGGACGCTACTGGACAGTAGTAGTACGGGGTAGGATAACTGGTAACTATACTGACGATGGTTACCATGCCGTGTAGTCTATCCATCCATCTATCTGCCAGCCAAAAGGAGGAGGAGCATTTCGCTCACCAAGTTGTGATTCTGTCCGAGATCTCCAGGCCTATGTTTAAATCCGTTCGAGTGCATGGGCGTGTACCCCACCTCACAAGAAAGAAAACTCCAGTAGATGCACTGCATGGTGTCACAGAATAACAATGATTGTAGTCAAGGCCCCTGATAACAAAACCACCAAAAATTTTGGCCGTCTTTCATGCCAAATCACCACCCAGATCGCCGAAAAACGGCTCCCAATCATGCCAAAACACCGAACAGCCCAACATGGTCTTTCAAACTGACGGCTGAGGTGTGTGCAGAATACCCAGATGCCTTCATCGCCAACACCCCAGTTCATTGCCAGGGTAATGAAAATCACCGATTTTGGCCCAGATGAGAGCTCTACTGTACATTAGCACGCTTGTGTCACAAGGCGTGACAGCTATCACACAATCTTCCGCCGAATCGAATTCGGAACCTCCATCTTTTCACTACCCAATGTTGAGTAAAGCAGTCAGAACAACGCTTCTGGCTCGGCCTAGAACAACGCCCTCACTCTCTGCAACCGGTCATCGCCATGGATCTTCCAGTACCCACCACGACGAACATCGTGGCGAGCACGATAACACAGTGTACCCCAAAGAAGGTTCGAACGCAAACGGTATTTGGTATCCCTGACTGACTGATATATTCATGGACGTAGGATTTTTTTCACCCGCTTGGAGGAATGGAGTCCTTGTGTCCGTGCTCGCGCTCGCTGCATGGCAATACGCGCCAGAACCCAATGACGAAGCCTATCTCACACGGTGGATAATGATGTACAAAACACCGAAAGAGAAGTGGCTAGAGATGAATGCAACCCACGCCGCGCAGTCAAGGGTGGTTGCGGAGCAAACGAAGTTGTTTGACTTGGGTGTTGCGCCCCCGGTACATCGCCTTCGATTCCCTCAGTGAGTGAGCTCTGGTCGTTCTACAACCTATACTGACAGCTGGAAACTATCAGAATAATTGACCAGGGATCTCCATTTTGCAATGGTATTGGAATGAATGTGGACATGAGCAACGTGAAGGTGAAAAAGGAGGGAAAGTAGCTTAGACTAGAATTCAATTAAGTCACGTGGCAAATAAGCAGCAAGTTTGTTCAACATGAGTGACACAATTGTGACCTTGCGTGGTTTTCTCGTTGATTCACGACGACATCTGTCCTTGCAACGTCAAAGCCGCCCCGCCGTCGGGACGACTACATCCATCGCCATGTTCCTCTTTCTCCTTCTCGCCAGTGCTGTCAATGCAGCTCTTCCCCAGGTCGACTTCAACCGTATGGGGACTGTCGGCTTGGCTGGCTCTTTCGCCGGATTCGACTTTTTCCAAAATTCGTCGCTTTCTTTTGACAACTCGACCTCGACACTCTTCTCCAGATCATCAGATGGTGCTTTGACTGCTATCGGTACCACTAATAATGGTGGTCATATTTCTGCTGGATGTGCCCTGGGCGATGTTTTTTATGTCGGGGGATCATTTTCGACTTTGGGCTCTACCGCTGCGTCCAATGTCGCCTCATATCGCGCTTCGTCCTCGCAATTTTTTGCTCTTGGCTCAAATGGACCCAACGGAGAGGTGGATGCTGTTTATTGTGATGCAAAAAATGGCAAGATTTGGGTTGGAGGGGAGTTCACATCACCAGGTGCTTCGGTTGCTGTTTGGGATACGAAATCAGGGTCGTGGTCTCAACCACCATTCGTTGGAGTCGCCGGTGCTGGGGGTCGCGTCCTTTCCATCACATCTAACTCGTCCCAATCCAGTCTTTTTTTCGCTGGGTCGTTTGTTGCTTCGTTTCAGGGTAATGGGACGATCAGCGGAAACAATAACCCAAACGTCCCGTTTTCCGCAGGAGCTACTCCATTCTCTTCATCACTAGTCCCAATACCCCTAACGAACGCCCAGGTCGAAGGGTCGCCATCCTCAACAGATCGTCAGTTTAGTGATGTGAAGCAAATTCTATGTCCTGCAGGATCAGATGGACCAGGCAATACTTGGCTTGGAGCAGATGGGAGCACAGCTGTACTGACTGCCAGAGCCTTTTCCTTCATCACTGCAAACGGCATCAGACTTGGAAACACATTTTTACCTAACCACGGGACGTCAGAGTTCAGGTAGCTCTTTGCTCGATTCGGAAAAGAACTTTATGCTGATCATCCTCTTCAGCGTGACCACTATTCCGGATAACACAGTTCAGACCCTCAAATATTTGGACCCTCTTACGGGCCAGAACGCAACATGTTCCGACCCTTGCCCCCTTTCTTCCAATCCATCTATACTCTACCAAGATTTTCTATTTCCGAATACCCTTTCGATAACAGGAGTTCAAATCAAGTTATCGAAGTTCACTGGCTCTGGCACTGGTTTGCACATACTGCAACTTCTCTCCTCCGGTGCATTCGCCTCTTCAGTTGCCGATAATAATAGCCTTTCTTGCTTTGCCCCCAACCCCCCGAATGCAACTTTTACTGGTAATTGGCAGGCGAAGGAGGCAAATACCAAAATATCAGGAACGGTGCAGACAGTGTTGGTATCCTCTGTTGATGTTGGCACAACTTCAGAGGAGGGCCCTTCTTTGACTTGGATGCCTTACGTCTCGGCGTCCGGAGTTTATGAGGTTTCTATGATGATTCCAGGTTGCACCAACTTCCAAGATTGCGGCCTTCGTACATCGGTGACTGTCACTGTTTTTCCCGGCCCCGGCTTAGCTCCTGTTGTGACTATCATTGACCAGACCAACACTGAGGACGCAACCAAAGTCGTTTATAGCGGTACTATTGTCCCCAGTTCTCCCGATTTTAGCACCACCATCCTCATGAAACTCGCTGACAAACCCACTGGCAGTGGACAGGACGGTAAATATGAGTTGGTAGCTGATAGAATTCTGCTATCGCTCCTGTCCGCTAACATCAGTGCCTCCGGGGGGAGTACTCCATCTGCTCCGGGGAGTGCGTCAGGCTCTCGGAATTCGTTTGGCTTCCTAGAATGGCCTCTTTCTGCCTCCTCCGGCACCGATGCGACAAAGGTTTTACCCAACACCAGCATCACAGCCTTAGATTCATTGGGAACGGACCTGTTCGTTGCTTTGGATGGTACCAACATCAACTCTGGTGCCTCTGCAATCACTAGCGTTGCGCATGCCGCATCCGGTTCTATCTACATCGGAGGAAACCTAACGCTATCATCTGGCGCAAAGAATGTTGTCGCTTTTGCGAATGGTGTACTCACACCATTGGGTGACAATGGGGTCAATGGTCCAGTGGCTACTTTACTATTAGTGGGGGACATGCTTTACGTCGGTGGAAACTTCCGAGATACCACCTCCGCTACCACAAACGGTCAGCTGAGAAATATTGGAGCATATAACACCCAAACCAATAAATGGACCTCACTTGGTGCAGGGCTGAACGGACCAGTCACAGGCTTGAATTTCTTGGACGGACACTTGCAAGTTTCCGGCAGCTTCACAAAGATATTCACGTCTCCTTCCGGCGACTCAGGTATGGATGCACCTGGTCTCGCTGTATGGGATACCCGCTCTTCGAGCTGGGTCAACAGTGGTGGCTTTATAGCTGGAAACCTTTCCATGATCACGAACGGCACCGATTCGACACAGTATTTGGCTGGTAACGTCGCTGCCTTCAGGAAGTTTGGTGCTAGCGGATTGGTGATGATCAACAATGCTGGTGGAGTTCCACATGTTTCGCCCTTGGGCTCCCGGCTTGACACCACGGCCGATATTGGCGCAGTTCCGGCGAGGCGAAGGTCTATCCCTTCCCTACACACGTCTTGGATGTCTCATGTGATGTTCCCTCGTTCATGGGCCAAGCGTCAATCCGGTTCCCCTTCTCCACTTCCTGCCCCCCTTCCTACCCCTGCACCTTCTGTCTTGGCTGGCGCTTTCTGGCGAAATAATAGTGGTAATACTGAATTGGTCATAATCGGAGGCAATTTCTCCTTCCTTCCCACTGGCGAGTTGTCCGGCGCGCAAAAAGCACAAGGGGTTGCGATCTATAATCCTAATACCGGAAGTCTGCAAGGCCTGCAAGGCAGCCAAATCAACGGAACAGTCAGGACGTTGTTCGTACAGGGCAACCAACTGTACGTTGGTGGGGGTTTCAGCCTCACTGGTACCAATGCTAATGGTTTCGCTGTCTACAATCTTGCTTCTCAGCAATGGGACAACAGTGGAATTCAGCCGCTTCAGCCAGCATCTGGTTCTACTGTGGTTGTCAGGTCCATTTCCAGCTCCCGGACGAAACCGAATAATGTTATTGTTGCAGGCTCTTTCGCCCAGGCTGGTTCACTGTCATGCACGGCGATATGCTCCCTTGATACCGCTTCGAAGCAATGGAACGGTCTGGGGGGCGGCATCTCCGGGGAGGTCGCTAGCGTATCCTATGGAGGAGTGAGTTGTTGTTAGCTGGCGATTTTGTAGCTCACTGCTCACCACGTTTTTAGAATAACCAAGATCTTGTGGTTGTCGCTGGATCTATTACACTTTCTGACAACAAGGCTGCAAATGTGGTGCAGTATATCGTTTCTAACAACACCTGGTCTGCCTTGGGGTCCGGCTCGGATCTTCCTGGACCTGTTACAGCTGTTGAGGTCAATGGAGGTAACATAGACAGCGTGTTCGCCGCTGGAAAGTGCGTATCACGATTACACTCGACTCAAGACATCGGTTCATTTTGGACTCTAGGTCAAGCGACTCCTCCTTTCTGATGTTCTATAACGGTACCAGATGGACACCCCTCGGTATGGCTCTTCCCCGTTTATTACATTAATTGAGCCACTCAACATCCTTTTCAGCTTCAACCCTTCAAAAAGACTCTGTCGTCTCCCAGCTTGCAATGGTACCTCTGCAAACGGATCACAGTGGTAACGCGATAGTGGAAGGCAATCGGATGCTCATGATCTCGGGTTCTCTGGATGATTCATCCTTTGGAAACGCGTCGTCCGCTCTTTTTGATGGACAAAATTTTATTCCGTATGCCGTCTCTACGACATCCACCGGTGCTGCAGGATTCATAGCGACCATGTTCCACTCGTTCCAAGACATCGATTTTAACAAGCGCCGTAAGCACGAATAAACGAATAGACGTCGTCCGTTTGCGCTAACCTTTTCCGCAGGTTTCCTGGCGACCGGTATTGTTATATTGATCTCCATCGCCATTTCTGCTGGCATTGTTTTCCTTCTCGGTCTAATCGGTATTTTGTGGACGCTCTTCTCGAGACGCGACAAGGATGACAAATTGAACAAGTATGACCCTCAGGATGATGACGATGACTCTATGCATCATCGACCTTCGTCATTACTGGAGCATGTTAATGCCGCCACTCGTGGGACCATCGTCGGCGCAAGTCCGTTGCCTGAGAAGGGTGACGTCTCTGAAACTCATGGTCACGACCCGTATGGCCCAGATGCTAGCCATTATGCCCGCGCTGAGACACCCTCCGATGCGATGGGCGGATTGGGTACGGAAGAGGCCAGTCGCCCAGCCCATGCCAGATATTCCTTCGATGGCGCCGGGGAGGGTGAACTGCCGCTTACTGCGGGAGCAGAAGTTGAGATTCTGGACGACCGTGACCACGCGTACGTTCCATACCTTACTGAGTAAGGCCTAGCTGATCTTTGGTCATGTAGATGGTGGTATGCGCGCGACCTCAAGACGGGGAGAGAAGGTGTCGTCCCGGCAGCGTATTTGTATTAGATGTACCTCTATATTGACAGTCTCTCGTTTTAATTAGTGCATTTTCCCTTATACCCTTAGCAGTCTTCTTTTATTCGTCTCTTGCAACGGCTATCTATCAATATTAACGACCTGATATTGTTTTCAAGTACATGCGTGGTTGGGGAATACAATAATAAATCACACAGGAAACAGACCGCCATAAAAAAGGTCACTGTAACACTGAACTCGATTAAGTTGCTGCAAAGTGAAGGTTCAGGTCGCAAACACTTACATGGATCACGGTAGTGCTTTTGCTGGTTGTGTCTGAATGCAACCTTTGTCTTGAAGTGCTCGCGGCGGGCCTGATCACGGAACTCCCGGACATGTCGCCCTGCTTCCCTGGCTTCACCTCTATTCCTCGCTTTGACCACCTGTGTGCCGCTGCCAAAAGCACCGTATCCACCTCGCACGGGTACCAAATCGGAATTCTTGTCAGCCAGAAGTCGTCGAACAATAGCAGCCCCGGAACTAGGATCTTGAGAGGCTTTGTTGCCTAACGGGGTGAAGGATTGTGCATAATAACGACGCAAACTTCGATGACCGATGCGTGCACCAGATGGAAGGACGAGTTCCAGGTGAGAATCTCCGTAAGTTATTTCACTCTCAGGTACTAGGTCCTCGGTGCCTTCCAATTCGTCTTCATCTGTATGTTCGACGATCTCATCGACGTCTTCATCACCTTCATCACCACTCATATCTTCCCATTCCTCTTCCTCAATCTTCTTCGACCTGAGTTTTGACTTGACGTCGCCGTACGAGCTCGTAAAGTCATAATAGTCTGATATCTCGAACCGGTCATTTTCAGTCTCATAGGCGACCTTACAATGACTCTTGTCCGTCATATGTTTCCGTACGGCATCCAACGTTCGGAACTCTCTCCCTTTGCCGTTGCAATATATACAAACGTTGCCCACAGCGATCTTTTCACCAAGATAAGTAATTAATCCGGGAAGGTCAATCAGGTAGTCAGAATCGGGGATGAAGAACGAATGTGCGGAAGACATGTGAGAGAGGTTTTCTTCAATAGTTGGGGATTGAATCGGACAGAACAGACAATGAGTGTTGGATAGACGAGATCGAGCGGCAGCGATCTTCTGGTCAATGGTTTGGTTGACTTCGTCCTCATCAGCGTCCTCGTCTGCTACCAATGATATGGAGGCAGCTTCTGAATCTAGTGTTTCTGAGAGTTCGGCAGGCTTCGTAATCTGGGATGACTCTACAGATTGCTGAGGTGGAGGGACAGAGTCTACTTTCTCTGCTTCAGGTTCTAGATCGACGACGGCCGGTGGTTCACGAGCAGCTTTGAGTTCGTTATCTTTATGCTTCTTGGAGTTGATGTGAGAACGATAAGCGTTCTCAGACGAGTATATTTTACTGTGGATAAAAAGAACCCATTAACAGAAAACAAAAATTACGATCAGTCTAAAGCTTACTTGCAAAGTTCGCAA
Source organism: Marasmius oreades (assembly GCF_018924745.1). Lineage (NCBI taxonomy): Eukaryota > Fungi > Basidiomycota > Agaricomycetes > Agaricales > Marasmiaceae > Marasmius > Marasmius oreades. The sequence continues at coordinate 1,637,504 of NC_057328.1, forward strand.
CTAGAACCTTTGAGAGACGACATGATGGATGTCTCTGCCCTCCTTTCTAGGACCTTTTCATTGAACGTAGCTGCACTGACCGGTGGTAAACCAGCCACTCTACGCTTCATATTGTACCTGTGGTGGTCGGATCGATAGTGTACGCCTGAAATTCATGGAGTTAGGCTTGTTCGAGAGCAAAAATAAGTCCGTACGTTGTTCCTCTGCGGAGAAGAATGCAATCGTGCATGATATACAAGTAAAAAGCACCTGCTGTGCTTGGTTCTCCATGATGGTAGCAAAGAAAAAGTGCCGCTTTTTGTGTTTGTCATCATCTGCAAACTCCCCGCGGGTCCGCCGTGAAAGCGGCACAAGTCTCAATAAATTAAGTTACGATTAATACAAATTGTTATGCAGGTGGAAGAAAAGCACTCCATAGAATGACCGAAATCACGCCCCAAACCACACTCCAACCTACCCACCATCTTCCGAATTGTGGATATTCCATCACCAACCATGCAGCAGCCCAATATGTCAAAGGCATCGAGGAGGCCTGTCTCAGCACGATCTGGACATGTGCGGAAAATAAGAGCGTGGAGCAAAATATGAGTGCATGCATTGCGTGAGGGATGAGAGAACAGCGCGCAAACGGCGAAACAGTAGTCTTGTCAAGTTGTTGCTTCAGAACGCAGACAGAGAAGGCCGTGATGGAAATGATAGGCGGAGCGGCAATAACAAAATTGGGTATCTGTGCGACGGTCCAATATCGAAAGAAACCGACGTCCCAGTATTCCGATTGAGTGTGCGAGTAGATGAGTGGGATGGTATTCTGACACCATTCAGCCAACTCGACCTCTGAACCAGTACAAAATGAGAGATACCCAGAGTATTGGAGGTAGATGAATGGCACAAGGGTCAAGGATGTAAGCGGAATTGCCCAGAAGATGTTGCGGAGGTGTACCTGAGTCTTGAGGGTCAGAATGTGTCGAGAGTAAACTTGGGCGAGTAGAACAAACCTTTCCTGTTCGAAGAAGGGGGTTTACAACCAAATCCCATAGTATAAATCCACCGAGCAATACACCGTTCGATCTGAAAGTACTCGCAATAGCGAAGTGCAAGGCAGCTGTGAGATAATGCGATCGCGCGCAAGCCCACATTCCTGTACATTGGTAAGAGCAAGAAATACCGGGGTGGACGCGAAATGGCACACCTTTATAGGCAAAATAAGCAAAAAATGGTTCGGCATACACGGCCAGGCGAAGCGCGGCAGGGCTACTGGGCAATAATGAGAGGAGGGTGGCCAAATAAGCGAGCTTTGGGGACCCAAGATGGTGCAAAGACAGATGATACATTGTCCGTGTGGTATCGCAAGCCATCGCGACCAAAGCACCTCCTAGCATCAAATCAGAGCGACCGACAATGAACTGAAGAGCTTTCCCGCCGTATCGCATTACGAAGGGAACACCGGGAAAGAATGCCCATTGATATTCGTAAAGATAGCCGTCTTCTGCAATGCTGGCGAAATGAAACGCATCCCATCGAAGAAAGGGTTGAGAATATTTGGAGAAACGGAATATCTTGGGAGACGCATCGAAAAGAGGTAGACACGAGGAGACCAGGGCGAGCAGATAGATGGGAACGTGGGACGAGAATGACAGGGCTACGACTCGAAATGGTATTCCAGAGCGATCGCCCATGGACGCGCTCGTCACTGTGGTGTGACCGCCGCCACTTGTCCATGGCTTTGCACGACTTTCTCAACTCGGTCCCATACCCACTGACAGCCGTACTCATCAGACTCGCTCCTTCCTTGTCTGCTATACGATATGTCACACAAGTCCTTTCTTGGTCAACTTCTTGGTACGACAGCTTCCTGTCAATAGCAGCTTGGTGGGCAATCTGTCTCTTCATGGATATAACCGTACGGTTTGTCAATTCATTCCTCTAGAGTGCTCGATTGACGCTAATAATGGGACTCACTCCAGATATTTTCTACCAGTTGCAATTCTCTTTGTCTGGTTTGTCGCCAAAACGAGCGCCACGAATGAACGAAGCACTTTACCACCAATTACCGAAAACGCGCTACAATCAGCCATTGCCGACCTCACCGCAATTCAGACTTTCGTCCCTAGTTTTAAAGAAATGATACGGCCTATTCCTTCTCGGAGCGTGCTGCTGAGAGTCTGCGCTCTCTTGTATATCCCGTATCTCGCCCTCACGCATTACATACCCCTCTGGATTATAGTCGGGTTTCTCGGCACTGGTACGAACCACATCATATAGCTTCCTCCTCAGCCTTACTCTCTCTTAGTTGCATTATCATGGTGCTCCCCCTGGGCCATCGTTATTCGTTCTTCAGTCAGCTGCAGTGCCTGGTGCCGATGGTGTGCTTACCACACTTGGTCTTTCCTGTCCGGACAGCCCCTTCCTCCTCCTCAGCCTATAGAAACCTTCGCAGTTACAAAGCCGATGGAACAAGAAAACAACCTACGCTTTTTATTTACCATTTATGAGAACCAACGATGGTGAGGTATTGATTAGCTTCTCCAAGCAGCTGCTTATACTAGTTCAAAAGGTGGATGGGTCTGGACTTCTCAGCTGCCTTGTTGCCATCCGAACGCCCCTCTTGGTCAACGCAGTCCCAGCAGCCTGTAGCGCCTCCCAATCTATTTACACTGCCCGAGGATAGCGTTGTATACCTACATGACCAACAAGGACGACGTGTCAAAAGGACTGCAAATTGGAGGTGGGAAGAACCTGAATGGACGGTTGTTGTGAGGCGAGAAGATGGTGTTCTCAGTCGGGTGGAAAGACCTCTGCCGAGCACGAAAGAAGAGACCACAAGTACAGGATTGTTGATGAAGAAGATGAAGGAAATGAATAGCAATAATAGCAGTACAACTGCAAGTTCCGGCAAAGGCGATAATAACGATGGGGAAGCTGTAGATGACGGCGAAGATGAAGGAGAGGACGAAGACCTTGTAACAGATCCTGATGGATGGATTTATGGTGATAACAAATGGGAGAAGAAGAGTAGTAAGGGTGGAATGGGCAAGGTTCGTGGTCATTATTACCGCCATCCTTCTACTGAAATATTTTACTAGTATACTCGCTACAGACGGTGGACACGGATCGCAATGGTGGTTGAACATGTAGATGTCGTTGTAGATGGTGAAACTGGGATCGAACGAGCACGTTCAGACATGGTATCGAAACCTGAGGAAAGCCGTGGTGCGACTACCAGCGAAGGCATGAGTCCTCTCCGCCAGCGACTCAAGTCTGCCCTTGCGAAGGGCTCTGGAGGCGGTTGATAAGGGATATCATATTTTCACTCTTCACTGTAATGATACGTTGTTGATGCGCATACCAATGATACCGCCTGATACCGCTCAGAAACCGCCGGAAAATCATTAGGCGCCGTTCGGTTGCCTTCTACCATATAAATATGAACTTGGTGCTCTCACCCTTGTCTTCCACGTACTCAGAGATCTAATGTCTGAAAAGGCGTCGTCTTCTGCGAATGGGAAGAAATTCGTGCTCATTATTCATGGAGGGGCTGAAACAGTCATCAAGAGGGTTATTACACCCGACCAAATCGCAGCCTACCGTGCTGCACTACACGATGCACTCAATGCAGGCTACAAGGTTCTCAGCGAGGGAGGAGAGGCTATGGATGCTGCAGTAGCGGCAGTTGTGACCATGGAAGGCATAGTTTTTATTCTTACCTTCTGTAACTACAGGTGTTGCTAACAGGGAGCGCCTGTTCAGATAATGAGTTGTTTAACGCTGGGAAAGGAGCTGTGTTCAATGTCGATGGCAAGGTATGGGGACGATTGCAGAGAATGGATAGTTTTGACACACTAGTAGAACGAATTAGAGTCCTCAATAATGCTCTCCAAACCTCCATCTTCGCATCCGGGAATACCTCCATCTCGGAGAGGTCTTGGATTAACCCTGTTGGCCCACACTCGGAACCCTTCCAAACTTGCGAGAGCTCTATACGTTGAACCCTCCCTCGCACCTCATACATTTCTGTCTAGTTTCGCTGCGGAGTCGATCGGAGAGCAGCTCGGGGTAGAAATGGTCGATCCGTCATATTTCTTTACAGAAAGGCGATGGAAGGAGCACCGTCGAGGGTTGGGACTGCCTGACGAACCTTATCCTCCGGGTGCAGGCAAAACGGCAGGTACTGGGGAGGTCAATGCTGTCCCTGAGATGAGTCCTAAAGGTACAGTGGGTGCCGTTGCACTCGACGTCAATGGTTGTATCTGTACTGTCACTTCGACCGGTGGCAGAACGAACAAGCTGGTTGGGCGAATTGGTGATACACCGCTTATGGCAAGTGGCTTTTGGGCCGAAGCTTGGGAGGTCGGTGGCTTGCAATCTATTTGGAACAAGATCATTGGGCGGAGCACGGAACGTGCGATAGGGATCTCTGGTACTGGCGATGGCGATGTAAGCTGCATGTATGCTTCCTCTTTCCCCCACTAACACACATTAGTATTTTATCCGTCATGCCGCGGCCGCTACGATTGCTCACCGGGTCAAATTTCTGGGCGAGACCATCGATGTCGCGTCCGAGACCGTACTCGAGGAACTTTTGGTAGATGGAGGTATCGGTGGTGTGATCGTTCTGGAGAATGAAGGCAATGGTGAGTGAGGGTTGGGCCTGGACGACTTGGCTGCCACTTACAATGCCACTGACACAGTGAGCCTTCGGATGAACGGACATGGAATGTATCGAGGCGTGATAAGGGAAGACGGGGTCGGAAAAGTTGCCATTTTCAAAGAGGATGCCCTGGAGGAGTAATCCGGATCCCCGGACCCCCAAAGTGTGGCTTGTAGATAAATCTTTGTTTACTAGAAAAGGCAATTTTTGGCACGAGGCTCACCACCCCTTTTATCGAGTAAGCGCCTGTCCCCCGCCCCCCCTCGTATTGTGGCTCTTCTCGTTCCTTTTTATTCCTATGTCCTCAACTTCTACCAGCTCACCTTCCCATATGTCGTCCCCTTTGTGCCCCTCCACTACTTCTCCCAACGAAATGTTCCATGTTCTCGATTATTCTCCCCATGAGGGCGAAAAAGGTGTCCCTATAACAGTCCGCATCCATTTCAATCAAGGTTCTTCACATTCTATCTTCGTTCGTCTCGTCGTAGGTTCCAAAGCAGTAGCCACAACGGTTAGGGAGCTCCCAAATATCAACTACGGGAGGTGGCAGCTCGACGCTACTATCCCTTCTTTGGACCCCTCCAATCTATCGGACAAAGTCTTGCTCACAGTTCAGGCTTTGGACGAGCACAATCAGCTCCTCCATTCAGCCACCTTTGGTGACTTTTCGTACTGGTTATCTGGTGAGTCTCGATCCGCTTAATGTCGATTACCTATCTTATTCTCCCTTTTGCGGCATATAGACCGCTCAAAAACAAGTTGTCCCTCTCCCAAGTCAGAACCAGTCGATGGTAACAGCGGGCATAGGCGGCAGGCTTCGTTGGACTTGGTTCACGCAAACTCTCCCCCGTTCTCAGATTCACCTGCTCTCCGTCGCCGCGCAGCAACCACTTCCGGTGCTCGCCCAGTCATTCCAGCGGTGAGCACCCCTGCTCATTTTGTCGCCCTTCAGAAATCTCGCCCACTTAAAGGCGCACCTCGCCGTATCAGGGCAAACTCCCTCATGCGCTCAAAATTCGCTTCTTCCAAAGACATTGGCGAGGATCTATACCCTCAGACCCCAATCCTTGAGCTCCTGACCCCGCTCGGCTCCATGTGTCTCAACTGGGACCCTTCAGAGGTCCGTGCTGGCCGTCGTCTCGTTCGCTTCCAGAAAGTCCAGGATGGTCGCAAACTCATGGTCTCCTGCCAGTCCATCAGACAAGAAGACTACCAGGATAATGATAGTGTCATCTCGTGCATCTACAGAGGTGACACCGATTCGCACTATGTCACGTCCGTGGATGTTCTCTACCTCTTGGAGCGACTCACAAACGACGAGTTTCCCGTGGAAGAGAAGAACAGGTTGAGGCGTAACTTGGAGGGTTTGAGGCCCACAACTGTGTCCAAGCACAAGGCAGGTTTCGAGTCATTTTTCCAGCGCATCATGAAATTCCCGGACCCAAAACCAAGGAATATCGAGAAGGACCTCAAGGTTTTTGAATGGTCCCTTCTTGGTCAGGCCCTAGAGAAGGTTCTCTCGAAATATGTGAGTATCCCGTTTTCCGCCTGAAATTACCACCTTATTAATATTTCGTGTCAAAGTCCGTATACATCCAATCTTCCCCAACCGATTCTTCTGCCTCTCTGCCTTCCGAACCCAATGATGATTATCCACCTTATGACGATCACGTCGGCCATCATCCCGCATCTCATGGCCTGCCTAAATCAGCACAGACTGCGCCCTTGATCCCGAAATTTGAGCCGTCTTTCGATGATCGTTCGATCTTGCTGTTGTCGACACAGGACGGCAGTGAAGTATGTGTCCCGCACCACCCCGAACATGCCTATGATACTCTTCAGCATTACCCATTATACCCCTCCGACCCGACGCCCATATCGGACCGCGGTTCTACTCATGGGGAGGCCTCGTCTTTCAACAACTGGGCCGAAAATGGAACTGGCGATATGGGTTTGGAGGACTACCCTACATTGGCGGCCTTCCATCTAGCGGAGCCCTCTGATAGCTCTGCAGGGCGCGGCATGCAAAACAGTCATACAGATTACCAGTATAACTATTCCACGGATTCGCTTCAATACCCAAGAGAAACATCCTTACCTTCAACGCTTCCTCCTTTCTACGCAGACTAAACAAGAAAGTTTTTTCCGTTTCTGACCATCGCGAGATTAATGTCTCTCACGCCTTTTAGACGCCGAAATTTACCCTCGTTACTCGGGAATTTCTTCTTTTTCTATATCGAAAACCCCTCCATTCTTATGAGATCGCGCATCCGTGTTTCCGGCTTGTACGTTTAGGGGGCTGACGGATTATTCATCCCCACTCTTCCTTTCTATTGGTCTTTCTTTCGCCTCTCTCTATCTCTCGCATGGACTCGGCAGTCGTGTATGTTCGTTCTAAATTGTACAAAAGATCGCTTTTTGAGTATGGATGTAGGTTCCCTCCGTGTACAGTATGTTAACAGTGTTTCTTTACCTCTTTTTACCGGGTTGTCCTTGAGTTACTGTGATTTGGGCTCGTAAAAAAAAGACTGACGGCCGCTTCTATCTCCTGGAATTTCTGAGCGTGCAAAAAAAAAGACACTAATACGAGCTTGACTGTCCAGAGAACTAAATCAAGCATGCAGAAAGGTAACAACAACCTTAGGACGAATAGTAAGTATAGGAGTAAATGGAAATTATGAAAGCAGGGCTACAACTAATAAGCTTAACTAGTCAAAAGAACAAGCAGGAAACAATGAAACACGGGTATCAAAGAAAGGTATCATGATCCCCCGCGACGACCGAAATTCAGGCTCCCTAATCGCGAAATACGCCCTTTAATAGACCCCGCGATAGAGCTGGTACTTCCTCCTACGTTGGAGTTTATGACGGAAGCAGAAGACGACTGTGCAGCCCCGCCGGCGAGACTGCCATGAATCCCATTTCCTACATTCACAAACGAATTATTCGGCGACTCAGCAGAGAAGGAGTCGCTGCCGCCTTGCGACTCTCCTGGAGCTGAAGAGACACCGTTGATGCCATGCCGAGCTAGGTGAGCTAGATGTTGTTGTAGGGGTGTCTGAGTGTTGATGATACCATATCCTGATGTATGCATGTCTGGATCTACGCAAGACTGCGGGGAGAGTGGAGGAGGGGCCAAAGCGGACGATCCCCCGAATTGGAGTCCGGGCAAGGTGTATGGGATTCTCCGTGCCGAGGAAGCTGACGTAGCCCCCGAAACAGATGCCGGATATATAGAGGATTGATATTGCGAAGATTGATACTGAGACGTTGTACTTCTATCCTGTGGCCCAGAGCGGATGGAAGGCGAAATGGTATCCGTCTCCCCAGGATCCTCCAAGCCCAAACGAGCAATTTCTTCGCGGAAATTTTTCCTGAAGAATTTCCCCAACGTTTCTTGGAACGGAAGGAACTCTTGAGGGCACATCTGTCCATGAAGTTTCAGGCAGCGTTCAATAATCCGAGCCTAGATCAACGTTCATAAGAAGTAACACACAATCGTCAGGGAAGGACCTACTTGGTCATCGACGGCCGATCGCAACTTCTCGACGAGTTCACTACGGCCAGGGTTCCGAGCAATATATTCAGGCGTGAAAAATTGTTGCCTGTATGCGGGTATTCCAGTGTCCGGGGGAGTATCAACGACGGAGTTCAGTGTCATGGCTAACGCATTGGTGGAAACTTCCTGGCTTGTGTTGGCCAGCGACTGGTACTTCATCTCCAACGACGTTAGTTCCTTTGTTTTCTGCTCTACCTCCTCCAAGGCATTCTCAATGGGCGATATCTCTTCCACTTCCATTGCCACAACCTGCGATCGACGGAGGACAGTTGGGAATGTATCCTCCGTAGTATAATACACCTTTTCAATCCATACCTCCTCCATCCGATCTCTAGTTCGCGTTACCTGTCGCGATGTGGAGAACAGATTAATGGCACTACATGTTTTAGTCAGTGTTTGTAGATATAATTATGTTTGCTCTTATATACTTGCCTGTGCTCGTAATAGGCTCGAACCGCCGTCGGCACGTCAGGGTTTGTAAAGACAGGCAGTTCCCGGTTAGGTTCAGGGATAACTGCAGTACATTGAATGTATTGGTCGCGAATGTCGGCCGGGGGGTCGCCGATAGTCTTCAGCAATTGTGCGCCAGGGTGTTTATTGAGCATTCTTTCGCAGAAAGCTCCAAACTTTTCCCATTCGTATCCGCGGTACTAAATGTACACCATCAAAAGCTTCGCGTAAACAAAGAAATGGACCAGACACTCACAATGAAACGCTTATCCCGTATCGCCGCCGGAAAATTTCCGTAGAATGAGACCAAGTAGTAATCTGAGTAATACCGTTGGTCCGTCACAATATGCTCTAGAAGAGTAGCTTGATGTCGAAGAATTTCGGAAAGTCGAGCGCTACCAAAGGTTTAACGGCGATGCACAGATCGTGCAAGGGAGTGAGCCTACTAATTATAGGTAAAGTCAGAGTGCTGTTGGGCCAATTCTCGGCATATGTCAACGGCATATTCCCAGGCCTTCCCTCTTCCTGTTGGTCTTGATCAGCATTGTCAACAAAACAAGATTCTGTAAAATTATGCAAACCTAGGTAGTCTAGAACCAAAAGACAGAGTGTTTCCTTTCTATGAAATTGTGACTGCTGGGGTAAGCCGAGATCGTCCATCGGTCCCACGAAATTATTCAGATCCCATTTATATAGATCTGAATGGAGTTTCAAAGTGAGTGCCGCCTCGACGTAATTTTGAGATTGGAGGTGCATCTGCAGGAAGACACTAAGATCATGTACGACTCATGGTAGGGGGTTAGACTTACATTGACTAGTTGATGAACATACTTGATGTATATTCCATCACGTCCTATCCTCCGGATGAAGTTCATGAGACGTAACTACACGTATTTGAGCTTGGTCATTCATTGCAAATGCACGGGGCCGGACTCACTGTTGCTATGACACGTTCGTCTGCGAATTCCTCGCCTCCTGGAAGAGCACGAACGCTTAATAGAAGTTCCAAGAATAGATCGACAGAATCCAGGAACTCCGAAATTCGTTTCCGGAGCTGCTCATCCACATCGGAGTGGGCGAACAGGTGGCGCAATTGAGTTATAAATGTCCCAGATATATCATCTCCTTTGCTGTCCGACATGAATAGGTGGTCCAGGCGAGTGACAAGTTCATTTTCAATCTCGTCGAAGTGTCCGGACTGGTGGTATTCAGAGAGAATCATACTGAACAACATCTGCACCGCATTATTTCGCAACTGTTCGTGATGGCTGAGGCATAAGTTCACCACATGGCCTGCAAGAGAGCTCAAATAGACCTGGTATCCCTATGTAGATTGGATGCATGTTCAGAGAAGGTTCATTTGACTTGTGCTGGACTCACTCCATAACGTAGAGGAGGTTCTCCCTCAATGACAGTATGTTCAGCCCATCCAAGGGCCTGCCAAAGATTGAACATTATCGCAGCACCTTCACCTCGAATGTCACCTGCCAGACGCCACACAGCACGCCGTTTCTATACAAAAGTCGTCAGCACAACATTCTGAAGATCATGAGAAGTGCTCACCTGTGGACTAAACTCTTCAATCACAAGTTTCTCCGAAGAGAGAAGCTTCAGTATCATATAAAAAGCTTCTCTCCACAACGTAGGATTAAACTGGGATTCCATATCTTCCGGTGGTATAAACTCTTTCAATAGCAAATTAGACACAGGGTCTAACATTCGCACCAGCACCTTGTGAGCCAAAATGTTGACATTGAGCCAGGTTTTGGGGAATGCATCGTTCTCCAAAATTGACGTCGCAACTGTAAAGAAGTGCGATAACAGGGTGACAGATCTTTCACGTCCTTCGATGGCAAGGCTATCCTCTAAAAAGTTGAGGATGTCCTTGGTGGGCGAAGATAGTAGTAGTACCAGAAAAACGATAGCAATTTCGCCCAGTCCAGGATTGAATAACTGCTCAGCATGAGGTTGAACCCTCAATGATGTTTTCTCAACCTCTGGGTAATATGCAAGGAGCGAGAATGGGTAAGATTCGGGAAAGGGAACTGGTATGGCGGCCTTCACAGTCGAGGGGGTGCGGAGGCGAGTCAGGGCCTCTAAAGTTGGCGGACTCTGAAATTCTCGATATGAATCCAAAAGTCTGATATCACACGTAAATGCGGGTGAAGGTGAAAGGGATAGATAGAAGTAAACACACCTCGGTAATAATGGCAAGAGATTCTCGACGTTTTCTTGTTCAACTTTGAGCCTTTTGCGATCTTGAACTACGTCGGGTGAAACCAACTCATGTTGCAACTTGTCAAGCATGAGTGCTACAATGGTAACGCAGAGCCTGATGTTCTCTAACCATCCAATTCTAGCAGTATCTTGTGCGGCCTCCTGCGTAGCGTCAGTACTATTGGAACGCGTGTGCGTATATTCGTCGTACTGGCCGAAATGAGGTCTTATCCAGGAAGCGACCTCACCTACCAATAATTTGCGTGATTGTGGGAAGTCGAACAAAAACCCTTTGACGACTTGGAGATACATGATAAGTTTCCAGGTGGTGATCTTTCCTTTGCCTGGAGTCACGGCATTTGCAAACTCCCTCACGAAGGCCACCAGATCGAGAGTGGAAAAAACCTGGGACAGTTCAGGGAGGATGGAGGTAAAATTCTGGAGGGCGAGGGTCTGCGTTCCGATTATTGACGGTAGGGTGGTAGTGGACATCATGCGGTTCACTTCAGTCAAGTGGGACCGCAACTCTCGTCTGAAATTCCCCTCGAAATGCTCAGCCATAGCACCTCCACCCATACCAGCTTCCTTGGCTTTCTGAAGCTCGCGAGCACGCACTATGAACTTCATTATGTAGTGCCAAACTTTGAGAGCGGAACGAAGCTTTCCTGCATTCTCATTAGCTGGGTTAGTTAAGAGCGCATTCATTGAGGAAATGATGTGAGACGAAGCAACGGCACAAGTGAAGTGCTTCTCTATGTACACATCTAACACGGGACGGAAATTGCTGAAACGCCGATCTTGAATAATGCCGAGCACGAAGACAAGGGCGTTGAACACCAAGTGGTTCATCTCGCCGGATGAATTGATATCTGATATCAGAATGGCGAAGAGGGAATCGAAAATGTCACGTAAGAATTTGACGATTTCGACTTCACCGACAAAGGTGAAGTTGTACAAAATCGTGGAGAGAATGTCACAGTCTGAGATGCTCTCCCAATTGAGCAAATTGAGTAAGACGGGGTTCTGCGTTAGCTTGGTCGAGCAGAGGGATGTCCTGATCGTCATCGTATCCTTCGTGGGCGGTGCGAAACGCTGCATATCTGGAGGGATAGGTACTTGTTCTGGCTTTTGATCGGCAAGTAGTGAAGAGGTCGCGCCTAGATACATCTCGGGAGTGATTTGGTTAAGTTTATCGGCACGGTACATGATCAAGGTGTGCCCCCCGTCCTGCACGAACGCTCGTGAATCTGAGAAGAGGGGAAGGAAGGCAAATGCATGTGGGCTTGCGCGCTCTTTGTTGGTACGATTACGGAATGTGAAAAAAAGATGCCATTGAGGCATTCCTTCCGGAGGCAGTTTGATTTTGACGAGCTCACCAAAGGTCGGTTCGTTGCAACGTGAAAAGATCATGGAGTGAAACTGCGTCATCAATGGCTCCCCGCTACCTTCTGAAATGGCATTTTCCATCAGACGGCCCTCCTGGTCTCGCACTTCAACCGTCACCTGCACATTTAAGAGCGGGGATGGGCCCCGCGCAAAGGTACCAACACTAAGGCGATTGTTGACAGGAAAGAAGGAACCACTCCACAACTTGATGTAGAGCTCATTTCTGACATCACCGGGGAATACAACGTCCGGGAAACCCAGACGGAAAGTATGTGGTGTGTCCTGCAGGATGGACGTATTTTCCCGCACAATCGTCGAAGAGTCGCCATAGAAAACCTTGACGGATACTGCTAACATTTCGGCCCTAAAGTGTCATGTGTAAGCAAGTTATCGTTGAACGGACATAGGATTACCTTGACGACTTCTCGAATTCCTTCGTGATGTTCTCGATGATATTGTGGTGCAACATTGAGAAGGATACCTCGTGCGTAGGGACATAGATGGGCATGGTATATTCTTTGTTTGGTGAAACATCAGCACCGTCCGCGACCATTTTACCAAGTTGCGTAAGTTCAACTACAGCACACCCGAAGGGTCGTCTAAATTGCACGACGTTGTCGTATACCGCGAGCGTGCGGGGACTTCCTGGAGAAACTGGGCCAAAGCTGTCCGCGTACCCAGTGGAAGTTCCGACCTCAAATCTTGTTGACGCCTCAGAGCCTTTGCGTTCCTTGTCCACGACTCCCGAGCTCATATTATTACCCAATTTTAGCGAGCCATTGCGGACTATCCGGCAAACGAGGTAAATCGAATCTTGAAGGTCAGATGGTGCGAGATCGACAAAGAGGGTTCGAATGCGATGGGAGGGGTCACGAGCGAGGACACCGTTGTGATTCAGTACAGCGCAAAAATCTTCGCTGATGAATTGCCATCTTCCCTCTTGTTTTCGGTAGAGTGAAAAAAAGAGTTCGGCTGTCTCTCCTGGGGAACAGAGTGACGCGACAAACGCGCGTACATCAAGGAATACGTGATAGAACTTCACCGCAAAAGACTTTTGGATCGACTGTGGCCGCACGACAGCGGAACGTGATTGTGTTTTACGGTGTTGCAATTCTGGGAATGCAGAACTAGCCGGGGTGGGCAAGGGACCAGGGAGACTTTGGTCGACAGAGGAATAATTTAATGGTCGAACAGGATTTTCATTGTTCGAAACGTTCAAGTAGGCCAGCGACAGCTGCATAGCATACATCCGTACGGCACTGACCCAGCTTCGAATATCGATCTCGCCTTCCACATCGACAGTAACGAGACCGCCCCACGTCGAATGTCTGACGATAACATCCAGTCCTTGTACAAGATTTCCGGAAACCAGCCGAGTCACACAGTCACGTCGAAGATTAATTGTTTCTTCAGCACTCAAAGTCTGCGCTAGAAGCTGCCGGCGACCTAGATGCAAGGCTTCTATGTGATCGCGGACAGTGTGAAAAAGCTTATAATCTCTTCTAGCCAGATATCGAAACATGAGCGAGTGCCATTCACGCAGCGCGGAGGCAATCTCGTCTATGATTGGTTGGGTCGCTCCAGAGAACGTGTCGTCCCCAGACTTCAGTGAGGGACGGGGAGGTAGAGGTTTTGACTCTTCAGGAGAGGTCGACCTTAAACTCTTCGTGTAGTAGACCGGTGGGCCGAATTTGGAGATGCTGGCCTGGTCGGGGGGTGGACCAAGTCTAAATGATTTTCTACTGGCTGTTGCAACTGTTTCAATCTCCTCCTCTTCCTCCCTAAGTGGATCCATTCCAGGGTGTATCCTTTCTCTATTCCAAGCTGCAGAATATGGTTCACCGGGACCTGTACTCGATGCATTATTTCCATTTAGGAAATGAGCAATGTTCGGTAGACGACCCTCAGCATCCGAAAGCTGATCACGGACATGGATATGTGATGCAGGAAAGATGCCAATGAAGACTTGTTGAGGTTCCTCTATCTGTGGACTGGATCGGGAAGACGGATCACCAGCCAGTGCCAATGTAATCGGAGGTCTGCGAGTTGTGCAGACGACATACCTATAGCAATAATTAAAGTGAATAATTAGTCAAATGGGGGACAATGAAGACGCACCCACGATACCATACACCTCCTACTTCCTTTCCCTTTGGAGTATACTTCTCAAAAGCATAAACTTCATCGCCGACTTCGAGAGAAACAACGTCTCTATGTGCTTGATCGTCCGTGGACGCCTCGGTTACGACGCTGAGACGATCGCGGTTGGTACGACTGGAGTAGCGGGTATCTCGACGAGCAGGGTTGAGGGGATGAACAGCATAACCATAGAAGATGAGGGGAAGGGGTTCCCACATCGCTCAAAGGGTTGCGGCAAGACCGAAGAGCAGTAGTTCAAGCCGGTTTATGTCAACATTCAAAAGCTTTCACATCAACTCCCATGTCCTCATCATCCTTAAATGCCTGCATCGCTCGTCTTGATGCCGGTACTAGGTCTATTTGTTCGATAACACGATCAATAAACCGAGTTTTACCAGGCCCATTTACTCACGCATTATTGTTCACCAAACTAGGTGACTTAATTCGCGATATCGACCCGTCAGAACTTGGTCTATTCTCAGTCTCTAACATTTCAAGCGCTCCTCCTCCTCAGGAGAAGGACGTTGTTCGCGCCCCTTCAACATTGGAAATCTCACGCGTCGAATTCCATGGTGCCACACCCTTGCGGAAACCTCAGCTTCGGAAAGAAGGTCAGTACAAACCGAAGGAACTACTTCCAGAAGTCTATGCTCGAGCGGCTTTGAAGTGCATAGAACGATAGCGAGTGGCTCTTTTAATCACCTCGACCTTCAAAATTTAGCTGAGATGTCCTCAATTCTAGCCAGCAGGTTCGTCCTATGTCGAGTGCACATTCTCAAGCTTCTGCCATTCTGGAACAGCTAGAAGCCGTGCGTGAACGTATAAAGGCTCTCATTGAAACGCTGAAAGAGGTATGGACGCCATACGATGGAATAACGCGGCTGATCTTAGTCACAGACCGAGACTGCTGAAGCACCTTCACTAGCACCGAGTGTTGAGGAAGAAGAGCAAAGTATACAGGTCCTGCGGCTAAGGATAGCTGACCATGAGAAACGAGTGAGTCTTCAGTTGCTGGCTTTCATGTCCCCAATTGACTATGACTCAAGAAAGAGGCTTTATTCGCTCAGAGAAATCTCAAAAATGGAACGAAACTCAGCCCTGAAACCCACAAACCCCCATCGAGGAAAATTTGGTTACCGAACAAAATACCTGCTACGGATCTCGATGAGGATACTTTCTGGACCGCGTCATCCTCAAGCACTCGGACACCGCGATTTTCAGACAACCTTCTTGATGAAGTAGCAGAGTTTGGTGAACAGTCGATTCTGTCGCTTGCAAGTCCTGCTCCTCTTCCCGCTCTACCTTCTCCCTCGCTTGACGACTCCAAAGAGGAAGAGATCCTGAGAAAACCATCTCCAGCGGTTAGATCACCACTTTTGGACCACGTTTCTGAAATGACAATGGAAGTGGAAGCCAACAATCAACAACATCCTTCAAGTACCGAAGGCGCAGATAAACCGATACCTCCGTCAGCCGGGGAATTGGAGGCAACGCCCACACAAACGCCTGGTCCGAAGAAGCCTAAAATACGAATCAATATGGAAATTGAACGTACTGTAGTGCGTTGCGAATATCTGTTATTTCCCATTTATTGGTGTAACCGTTATAGCCAGGCAAAAATATGGGCTTGCAATGCCTTGGGTGACATTACCCTTCCAAGGAGGAGTTCAGCTATCGAAGCTAAATCGACAATGTACGTCCTGATTCTCTCTCCGTGCGGGTTGTTGACCTTGGATCTAGCGCCCATCTTCAATCCCTCTCTTCCATGGCGCTAAGCCCCTCCTCTCCCACAACATCTGCATCTTCGGCTGCGGGTGAAGTACCTTCGCAGCCCTCTCCACATCAAATTCTCACCGCACACCTGTTACTCGCTCTCCTGACTTCTCCCCAGCTATCACTGCCACTAAACAAGGTTAAGGAGCTTCTGTCAACGAAGGCTAGCACCAGTGGTAGTATAGCATTGGCGTCGAACCACATGAAGCCGTATTTTACGTGCCTCTCGAAACGACTACTCAAAGTCGATCGAGCAAGTGGAGAGCAGTTGGTCAAGTTCAATCTATAGAATGAGTTGATAGAGTCAACGGAAAGTCGTCAGCAGTACAGACGCGGTTGAGCAGTGACGGGAGTATGTATACCAAGATCAGTGTGTTTAGGAATGATAAGCAGTATACACGCGACTTGCATGAGGATGGTCACGATGCGAGGCGCTCCAGAATAAGAATACGCGAAGGGTAAATAAAAGACAAACAAAAGACAAAGTCAAAAAGGCTTAGTTACAACGTCAAGGTTCTCTTCCTAGTTCTTCTCCCAGGTTCTTAGGGAACCGTTCTGCGGAAAAAATGGCGCTTTCGACTCCGTCGTTCCCCATTTTCTTCCTCAGGCTCGTCTCGCCAATCCCTGTGCTCTTAGCAGCAGTCTCTCTTTTGCCACTGGGTCCATCACCACCACCTACCCCTTCTCCAATCACACCTATAGTTGTAGCTCAGAGAGTTCCTCGTAGAGCTTTCATTATACTCTTCTTATCTTTAACAGCCTTTCTCTACTTCTTTGACGGCCTTACTTTTGTTATATTTGCCGTCATTCGCAAGAAATGGCACGCCGAAACTGGACTCCAAATTAACTCTCTCGCGGGCCTCATCGCGTTTTCCGGTCTGGCGGTGTTAGGTTCCTGGAAGGACGTACATGGTGTGGAGATTTGGGATCTACGGAGACTTAAGCTTGCTATTACTCTATCAGCCGTTGCCGATGTTGCTCTAGTTATCTTACTGGCGCTCGACGCTCGCAAAGGTCTGACACAGTTATATGTTGACGGAGATCATTCTAAAGTTTCTCTTTCTAGCCGGGTCGCTTTCTAGCTTGCCTATCGAACAATTACTTCACTTAGTGTTCCCCCTCTTACGACTCGTCCTTCTCTTACCTTTGTTATTCATTCTTTCCATTCCACGCACCACGTATTTGCCGGTCGAATCGAATACTGAAGAAGATGTCGGCGTCCCATCATTGCTTCATGCCCCGACCGCTCAACCTTCGACCGGTTTGCTGGCCGTTCCATCACCCGAGCAGAACAAGTACGGGACGTTCCGTTCTACTCGATCAGTCTATTCGCAAACAGCCCCTTCCACTCGGACACCCACACCCACACCCTCGCATGGCAAGGTACCAACTCTTTCACTCAATGCTCGCTCGGATAGTTACTTTATCTCTACTAGCATGAGGATAAGCCCGAGATAACTCTCGAGCCTTCTTGGAAAGAGCTTTGGCGGAGACTCACTAGGCTCACTCCTTATCTATGGCCCAAGAAGAACAATGCTTTGCAGTTTATTGCGGTTAGGATGCTTTGCATTTCCCTTTCGGTGTTTCTGACATCATTTCAGTTCTTGTGTGTCTGCATTGTTGCAATTGGCCGAGTCGTCAATCTCGCACAGCCCTTTGTGTTCGGTGAATTGGTCAGAATATTGCAAGGCTCCTCCTCCAGACCCATTTGGGGGGTTCTAGCATCGTTCGTGGTTATACGGTTCCTTCAAGGAAGCGGAGGGTTGGCCGCGTTGCGGGAGGTTCGTATCTTTTGTCTCTCAATCTGTCCATTCAAACTAAGAGCTGCCTCGCAGGCTCTTTGGGCACCTGTCATGCAGTATTCCGATCGAGGTGTGTGCACCCTTTCTGTGATACTAGAATTGATCACTGATCTCTAACATTACAGAGATGTCCCTTTTATCTTTTAATCACCTCCTCAATCTTTCGTTTGCTTTCCATACACGTCGCAAGACTGGCGAAATTCTTCGTGTCCTAGACCGTGGTGCTGCAATTAATCATACCTTTGAGGTCCGTTTCCTTTCCTCTAAGCGACGTGGACTGTCTATATTTACCATCCTGCGACAAGTTACTCTTGTTTAATATCTTACCGACTTTTCTCGATATCGCTGTCGCTTTGGTTGCATTGTGTGTCACGTTTGAGTGGACTCTTGGATTGGTCATCTTCGTTGTCATGTTTGCGTATGGTATGAAACCGTCTATTCCCCGTGTTGATGTTGATTTATCTTCCATAGTATCAGCAAGTGTCGTGCTTACACAATTGCGCACAAGAATCAGGCGTCAAATGAATGAACGAGACGTCGTACGCCTGTCCTAATATCGGAATCAGGATTTCACTCACAGCGTTGGCTAGATTACGCGGGGAATTCATACTGATTGCCTACTCAATTATGAGACTGTCAAATATTTCGGCGGGGAGGACTATGAGGCTGCCAGATACCAGGATGCTCTTCGTGAATACCAGACTTTGGAATACCGGGTCATTAGTACGTCCTGCAGTGTAGCTTGCATCGATAGCAGTATACTAATATGTTCTCTCGGACTTGATAGTTTCCCTCAACCTGCTGAATCTGGTTCAGAACTTCATCATTGTGAGTATTCAGTACTTGGACTCCCTTGTCTTCGCTATTAACGTCGACTTGAGACCTTCGGACTACTCGTAGGCTCTATTATTGTGGCTCGACAGGTTATTGCAGAGGAGCTGGGCTCCAGTTATTTTGTCATTTTCATCGCATACCTTGGGCAGGTTCGTTTCAGTTTATCCGACGTATATGTGTTTCCCTCACCGATGAAATAGCTGTATACGCCGCTTAACCAGCTCGGATACGTTTATCGATCTGTCAACCAATCTCTTATCGATACCGAGAAACTCCTCAAGTTGCTGAATGAGCCCACGGAAGTGAACGATATACCTAACGCACCTGATTTGGCTGTTGAAGATGGAGAGATTGAGTTTGGTAAGTCCGGCAGCTGTTTGTGTCGAGTGGTTCATTTACGTCATCTTGTCTTCCAGACAATGTCAGCTTTTCATATGATGGTCACACCGCGGCATTGAACGGCGTGTCATTCAAAGTTCCAAAAGGCTCTTCTGTTGCCCTTGTGGGAGAATCTGGTTCTGGAAAGTCCACCATATTTCGGGTACTTTTCCGATTCTATGATCTTGCTGAGGGTCAAGGGAGGATTTTGATTGACGGGAAGGATATTCGGTTCGTCTTGTTTCACTCAGTCAAAAATATCCGATCTAAACCTGCTTTAGTGAGGTCACTCAGAAGAGCCTTAGGCAGGCTATTGGCGTTGTTCCACAAGATTCTGTATTGTTCAACACCAGTATTGCATACAACATAGCATATGGGAAGTTCGGTGCCTCTCAGGAAGAGATCGAAATTGCTGCTAAGTCTGCACAGATGCATGATCGTATCATGTGCTTCCCTGATGGTACATAACCAACTTGCTTATTGTTCAAGCCGTACTCACTTACTTCAGGTTATCACACTGCTGTCGGAGAACGGGGTGTAAGACTCAGTGGAGGGGAAAAACAACGTATATCAATTGCGAGGACATTGCTAAAGAACCCCCCCATATTATTGCTGGATGAAGCTACTAGGTTTGTAAAAAACGGTTCTATCCTTCCAGGCCACACTAACGGCGAATTCAGTGCTTTAGATACTTCCACCGAGAAAGACATACAAAAAGCTCTCCAGAATTTGATGCTAGGACGTTCTTCGCTTTCCATCGCTCACCGTCTCTCGGTAAGTTATCGTCGCATTTTTAACTATCATCAGTTCATTGACATTCTTGTGTGTGACAGACGATCGCAAGCGCTGACATGTGAGTGTCAAGTGGTATTCCATCATGCGTATATAGCGAAGAAGAGTTGACATATTCTTATAGTATTTTGGTTCTCAAAGATGGGCAAATCGTAGAACGGGGTAATCACAAGGAACT